>NC_000086.7:161153903-161477028 GCF_000001635.26 Mus musculus | reverse complement strand
ACAATATTTAATTTAAAAATTCATGGGAGTGGGAAGATAGGGCTTATTTGACTTATAATTTCACATCAGAGTCCATGACTGAGTGAAGTCAATAAAGGGACTACAGCAGGAACCTTGAGTGTGGAAGTGAACCAGAGACTATGGAGATGTGCTGCTTACTGGCTTGCGCTCCTTAATTTAAAAAAAAAATTCAGATTTTTCTACATGAGTATAATATTTATATTATTTCCATTTGTTCATCTTTCTTCCAAACTCATCCTGTACACACATAACCACTAGCAAATTCATGATCCCCTTTTTAATTATTGTTATATATTTATGAGTACAGCCTGTTGTATTCACTTAGTGTTGCTCATAAGTGTTTAGGGCTGACCACCTGGTATTAGATAGCCTACAGGGAAAGGGACTTGTTCTTGGAGAAAACTGATTCTCCTTCTCTCACCAGACATTAAGTGCATGAAGTTGTTCATATAAGGGTAGGGCCTTGTGAGATATCCCCCATTCTTTTGGCGTATCAACTGGTGTTGTCTTTGTGCAGGTCTTGTTTAGGCAATCATACTGTTGAGCTTTTATTGTTTTAGCTTCCCTGTGATACATGGAAGACGGTATCTCAAACAGACATCCTGGTCCTCCAGCTCTGACAATCATTCTGTCCCTTTCCCACAACATTCCCTGTGCCTTAGGTGCAGGCATTGTATAGTAGATGTATCAATTGAGGTTTAGCACCCCACAGTCCACTGTTCTCTATATTTTGATCAACTGTAGGTCTCTACAATGGTCTCAGCTGCTAAAGGAGGCATCTTTGATTAGGGGTAAGAGCTACACTTTTCTTGGGTATAAGGTTAAGTATTTAGAGTGAAGTCAGAAAGTATACTGATTTAGGGAAGTGATAGTAGTAGGTTTTCTTCTGGGGCCTATGACCTCACCAGCCATGGATCATTGGCTGGATTTACAGTACCAGGCATGAATTCCCTCCTATTATGCAAGATTTAAATCTAATTAGATGGCTGATGGTTAAATCAAAGATGTAAGTGCCCCCATCACACCCTTGGACGTAGCTTTCTATGCTGGTAATTATGGTTCATAAGCTCTATAGCTTGGTAAGACTATTGATTACCTTTCTCCCTTGGCAGCTTGCATAATACTTTCTGATCCTATGAGAGCTAATCCTCAGGAAGGAGGTTTCAGGTCAGTTCTAATTTTATTCTTCTAAGCCCTATGTCTGAAGTCTGTGGTGTCTTTAGCAATAGCTTCATGTTCTGGGAAGTAACCAATGCCCATGGCAATAGCCTATATGATTTTCAGAGGCACCCTCAAATTCTCCTAACAACTCTAATGCATATTATATGTAAATATGTATAAATATATAAACACACATATACATACGTATACATGTATTTTAAGTAAACATAAAATATTATGTTTCTCTATGGCTTTTTCAAATGTTTTTAGTAATACTTAGAGATCATGAGTACTTTGAAGAATGGAAAGTTTAGGCCTTCTGTAGAAAAAGGTAGAGGAGTGTTGGAAATGTAAGTAGCATTCATGAACATCTTGTCCATGCTAGTTAATTTCACTTATTGGACTATTTGTCTTAGTGACAGCTCTCCAGGTTAAATGGTAGTGCTCCACTTTACAAATGAAAGTGAAGACCTAGAGAGGTTGAGGACCCTGAATTGGCTAGATGAAGGTCAAATCCAGGTTAATTGGATTCCCAAGGCTAGTTCTTAGCTTACCATATCTTGCCTGGATTGAGAAATAGCTTCAAAAGTAATGGTTCAAGAGAAAGTTTGAAGACTCTTTTATATATGACTCAGAAGGGTATGTCCCTCTGAACTTTCTGTGGCTCTCCTGATGGCTTTAGGTGAAGCAAAACACTTCATGAATTTTTCTGAGAGTTGATAAGTAAAATACACCCCCACAGGAATTTCCAGCAATGGCTAGGAACTTAGCAGTTCTGCATATTTAAGACCTCAGTGAAATTCTGAGGATTCTGTTTTTCTTCTCTTTTTATTCCCAGTTTTCCTCCTCTCAAGTAGATACACAAAAAAATTCTATATTCTCATCAAAACACACATCATTAACTGCTAATCAATTCAAGGCTCAGAAATTCCCTAGTAACCTCTCAGTTTTTAGAAATGCCAACAAGAAATAAAGCACTGTTGCTCAAGCCTTGGCTAATAGGACCAGGGCTCTCTCACGGGGCATCAGGTGCCAGAAGCAGTACCAGCGAAGTCTGGTCTATAAATAGGTCTTGTTTGTAGGTCATGAAAGACAGACAGAGACCCCTAGATCTTTGATGTTAGTGCCTGCTACTTGCCCAGGTCACAAAAGCTGTGAAGAAAACACATTGAGAAAACCAGAGTCTCCAAGCCAAGTGTAGCTGGTGGTCAGTGAATCTAGGGAAGAGTCTGGAAAAAGAGACACTGATGCTATGAGAGGGACAAATAGAGCCTCTGGAATGAGAGATGATATAAAACAGCTTCAGGTACAGTTCTGGCATGAACGTGGATAGTTTACCAATGGAGCACTATACCTGTTGTAGGAACTCTGTCCTCTAAGCATGATATGCCCAAATTACCTGCATGAACTATTCATAAGATTAGGCTTTACCCCTTCACAGAAGAGAGGGAGAACATCAGAAATCTCATAAATAATTTTTGATGCAGTACTAGAAGGGTTCTCAAGGTCCTGGTGGTGGAAAAAAATCTTCAGTGCCGTATCTGCCTATAAATGCCTAGACTCCTGTTAACTAATTCCAAATAAACCCATTGGTTCACCAAAATAGATTTTGGTCAGTCACTGGTGCCCTATATGGGGTGGATAGACATTTCTTCATATCCTCCCAGGAAAAGCTACTGCAATATTGCCTTCAATGATATTAAACAAGGCAGTAGAACTGGGGTTTAGACACACACACACATACATACATACACACACACACACACACACACACACACACACACACACACACACATCCTCACTACAGTTCTGACTGAGAAATGATGGGTTTATAAAGCAAGATTATATGAGATGGGCAAAGAAAATGTAGGGTGAAAATGGAACAATGCCAAGATTACACAACAAGTTGGGAAATATGTAGAAGGTAAGACAGGAGCATCTACCCTAAATGCCCGTGGCATACAGAAGGGTCATTGACCACTTAGGTTAAATTCACCGTGATGGGATCACGCTACATAAAAGCAGGAAGGAGATAAAAGTGATGGCACCAGGGACCCTTAGTGGTCTTAGCTTTATCCTGAATGATATTGATTTTCATGATGGTCCTGACAATCCATAAGATGTAAAAAGGTATCATCTTGCTGAAGACTTAAATTGAATTATGGCCATTTAAGGTTGGTGAGAGGGGTGAAACGTTTGTCTAGCAACTCAGTTTAGGTACCCTTCAGGGTAAACAGCTTTTCTGGTGTCTCTTAATGACTACCAGAGTGGCATAGGGTCTGGAGTGAGAATGTGAAGCCTGGGATTATACTCCCTGTGTTCTAGCCCTAGCTTTTCACCTTACTAGTTACATACCGTTGGACAGATGATTTAACTACACAGTGTTCTTAATTTACCATCTATTAAATGGAGTCGATAATGGTACCTGCAAGTTAGTTGCCACAAAGATTAAATAAAGGCTGACAAGATAGCTTAGTAGGTAAAATTACTTACCTTACTTACCATGAAAGCCTGGGATGGGTCAGATTCCTAGATCTAACAGAAGATAAAGAGAGCCAACTCCTAAAAGAATTGTTCTAGGATTTCGGTAGCATGTGTGTGTTCACATTCAAAAACACACATCACACACACACACACACACATACACACACATGCACAAATAGCAATAAGTGAAATATTTTTTAAAAGATTAAATGAATAAATACAAAGTGACCTAAAATGTCCATCTATTAAATGGAGTATTTTAAGCTTTAATAGCTTCAGGGATATGGATAGTACATGCTTGCAATGCTTGCAGAAAGCATTGTTTGAAAGTTATTTGAAAAAATAAAAATAAAAAAAAATGAAAAAAAAAATAAAAAAAAAAAAGAAAGTTATTTGAATTTGTTCTGTATTTCTTACTTTTGTGAGCTCTTTGGGGCATATAAAAAGTGTGTGGAAAACTAGAAATACAATAAATATCTGGTTTTATCCTCCCAAATACTCATCCCTGAGAAGTGATGTGATACCCATTTTTTTTGTTTGTTTGTTTGGTTTTTTTGTTTGTTTGTTTTTGTTTTTTTGTTTTTCGAGACAGGGTTTCTCTGTAACTCTGGCTGTCCTGGCACTCACTTTGTAGACCAGGCTGGCCTCGAACTCAGAAATCCACCTGCCTCTGCCTCCCAGCTGCTGGGATTAAAGGCGTGTGCCACCATGCCCAGCGTGATACCCATTTTTATGGAGAAAGTGAATGGCCTAGGGCTGCCTCCTTGTAAGATATTAAGACTGTGTTCGATTTCCACTAGAGAATTGAATCACATTCATTGAGAATGAATCATCACATAGTACATTTTCATACCCATACTAGTACACCCTGTAGGTGAGGCTAAGAGAACTCCATAAGACCCAATGCCTAATAACTTCAAGCATGGTAGAAAACAAATGTCATTTGATAAAAAGATTTTTTATAACTTCTTCTTTAATATCTACAGCTAGTTCGACTTGTGCCCTCCCCCACCAAAATTTATATTCCCTCAGCCTATGGCTTTGTTTGAAACTCCACCATTCAGGCTAAAGGTCTCAGATGCAGACACCCTAGGGAGCATTAAGACTTTTAGTCATCAACGCTGGAGTGTGACTTTGTTTAATCAGCTGCTTTCTCCTAATAGCTAGCTGAGTTGCTTGGAGGGAAAGAATAGCAATTCTAATTGTAGCAAACTAAGGTAGAATTTGCAAACTCAGAGCAATACCATAGAAAAAAACAGACAAACAGATGGGGGTGTTCCGAGGAGAGGAGACAGGGGACACTCTAAGAAGTAAGTCTAGAGAGGGAAAATTTGCAGCCTTGCTATCAAAGTGTCTTCTTTTCTGCTCCCCACCAATTGCAACCAGAGTACAAGGCACTACACTAATTCTTTAGGAAAAGATTTCACAAGTTATAGACCTCATCTAGAGAAGTAGCTTGAAAATATTATAACCAGACAGAACTTTTGAAGTTTAACACTGATGTCGTTGGATTCCACTTTGTGTGTTTGTCTGCCTCACCAGAAATTTACAAAATAATTTATATTTTTTACTATTAGGTTCCTTTAAGAAGAATCATTCAGTAATATAATTAAAAATGAAAGCCTGAGCTCCTTGTCTTTGAATTCAATAGAAATATTTTCTGAGTGGAATATAGCATTTTGAGTTTCTTTTTAATTTTGTTTTATGTGTAAGCTGGTACTTTAGCAGTAGACGTTAATTGCACTAAAGCAGCGATGCAAGCCCACCAGAACTCATAGCCATATATTTTATACTTGCTCGGATCAATGCTATGAGTACAATTAAGGATTCAAGCTTCTGCCTGGGATAAATCTTCATACTGTGACATGGAAAATAAGATTTAGGATAATTATTTTCTTTGCAGTCTAATTCTAATTCAAAGGAGAATGTGTGAACAGAGTTTTTGAGGAAGTAAGGAATAGCCTACCCTCAAGTAAAAGTTACTTCTCTGGCTCAGGTGAAGTTGTGGGAAGTGGCCAAGAATGTAGCGCTAGTGTAGCCAAAAGATACCAATTGCCTATTCAAGAAAAAGCACTTTAAAAAGTTCATGGGTACCTGAATTTAGAAGTTGGGGTGCTTATGAGCATCTTAAAACATAAGTGTGAGGTAAGATGGAGTGCATTGGAAAAGCAGGAGAGTTGATGGTGTTTATAGGTGAGGAGTTAACACTAGATTTGGAGGTGCTATCACCATGGACATTTGCTTCCTCTAGGCTAGGGTTAGGATGTGTGTTGATCAAAAAAACCTAGAAGGGTAAGTGCCTGTTCCTTAATTGGGAAGTCTCCAAAACTGGAAGAGATTAATGATGGGGCTGACATCCTTCTTTCTCCTTCAAGACCTAGAAACAGGAATAGAAAACAGGGAGGGAGTAGTTCTTCCATAAAGATCATCTGACATACCACCCCCCAAATACACAGAAAGGACAATGGAGTGTTTCATCTACTCAAAAAGGGAGAAGGGGAAGCAATTAGACTGAGATGAGAAGGGCAGCTCTAGGAAGGAGTATACCATATTGGGTCAACCCCCACTCCCCAATCTTTAAAGCAGAAAGGACACGATGTTAGGAGGCGAGGCTGTGGGCTGCAATTGTGTGGTTTGCAGAAAGTCAAGGGAAATGTGGTTTGTTGCAGGCCCAAAATAGTGAGTGAGAAGTGAGGAAAATGGGCAAATTCATGTGGAATTTGGAGCCCGTGTGGTGAGTAAGTGCTGACCCACCGCACTGAAAATTTGAGTGCTTGGTAAGAGCATCATTTTGCCACTTTGCTGAATGGTTTGGATCAGGAAGGACTGGATCTTCATTTCCTGCTTTTCTTTTGGAAGAGGCTAAGGAACAAATGAAGACACGTGTGTGGCAAAACTTCCCAGGCTTCTTAGAAGGAAGGTATAGAATTCTATCTATTCTTTATTGGCCCTATGTTAATGAGCTTGATTGCAGCCATTATTTCACAATGCACACATGCATCAAGTCATCAGAGAGTTTCTGAACAATCAGCATCAAGGCTTTCTCCTGTTCTATTCTCGCCATGCCTATACAATCTCTTCAATTTTATGACTGGTTGCATGCCTTCATCAAATCCCGAAGGCATAATCTTCTACAAAATCTTCTTACCCACCCTCACATCCCTTTCAGACTTCAAATTCAAACAGCAATCTCATTCTTCTTTTAGCCTTTCTCTATATGGAAGTTTCCAGAAAAGCTCAACAAGAAAAAAAGAAAAATCAAAAACTGTGAATGTCCACAAGGTTTCCAAACAACAACAATAATAAATCTAATATATTAAAAAGAAAAAATCTCACCCAAATATTTTCGAGTTTCAAACTGCCAGGGTTTTCCTTAGCTCGAGGCAAAAAATGACTTTTTTATTACATGGAGCAAAGGAGCATGAAATCCCCCAGGCGTGTGCCAGAGCTCAGACTCTCTGGGTACACTCTGAGAAGGCACAGAAGGCTGAGCAGGCCATGGAAGGCATGCTGTCTAATTGGAAGTGCATGGATCTCATTGGCTCTGTCTTTCAGATCTGCAAGATCTTCCCTGCTTGGTCCTTCTTAGTTCCCTAGGGAGAGGACTCTGGCTTCAGCAGAAGTTCCTTTGTGGGGAATGCACAATGAACAGGGCAAGCTCAGCAAGGCTGACCAGAGGGCTCTGACAAAACAATCCTTGTTTCTTGCTTCCCAGTCCTTCCTAACAACTTTCTATGTGTGTTTAGATTTATAGGAAGGCCTTATTTAGGAAACAGATGTGTTCCAAATCAATAGCTCTTTGGACATGGACTCTGAGGCCAAGTTTTTCTGGCTTCAAACCCTGAATTTGCCACTTTCTGGTTGTGCATCTTGGGCAGGTTAATTAGATATGCTTAGCATGGCCTCTTTATCTAATGTGTAGCTAAGACAGCCTATACTGCAGACTGAGTGAAATATTAGCCTAACAAACTGCCTTCTTTTTGGCTTCTATGATGAATTCAGTAATGCTATACCAGAGGGGAAGGGTCATTCTCATGAGTTGCAACATCTAATGATAAGATTATCAAGATTAAACCCATTCTCTGCAAGAGTTAGAAACTTGCAAATTTGGGAATTGCCAAAGCTCAACCACAAGTCAGTTTCCTCCAACCTTTATCCATTTTATAAGAACACACTGTCACATACTCTCCTTCCTTAAACTACATGGAGCATACCTGTCTGACAATCAAATTCTTCAGTTTCCATAGGAGAGAGATCAAAAGCTGGAAAGCAGGAAAAAAATGATCCCATGGGATATTAGTTCAGCACAGAATGGCCATACAAACTGGAGTGCTCAACCCCTGCCAAGATCAAGCACATAAACTTGAGTTTGCTTTCCAATTTTCAGGCAATTATCACTACTAGATTCAAAACTATCTCAGGCAGCCCCTTTTTGCACAGCACTGACAAGTGCTTCAGGACACACATGTGTCCAACCTGTGACCCACAGACTGAAAGTACCCCTGCACACATAAAATATAAACTTACTTGAAACATTGTAGATATTTTGCATTTAAAAAATCATTTGAGTGTGTGTATGTGAGGGAAAGAGAGAGAGAGAGAGAGAGAGAGAGAGAGAGATTGAGAGAATGTGCATGTGTGCATATGTGCCATGGCACATATGTGTAAGTCAGAGGACAACTTGCAGGAATTGATTTTCTCCTTCCACAATGATGATCAAAGTCAGATCATCAGGCGTGGCAGTAAGTGCCTTTAGCCACCTCACCATCTTGCCAGCTCCTCTGTTCTTCTTTTAGACTTGATTGTCTGGTTCTCTGGCATGAACTATGCAGGTAACAACATCTTACTTTAATGTCAAAATATTGGGCACCACTGGAGGATATATGGCTGTAGTGTTTGACCAGAGTGGTTCCCATAGGCTCATATATTCACATGCTTAGTCCCCAACTTATGAACTTCTTGGAAGGATTAGGAGGTATGGTTTTGTTGGAGTAGGTGTGTCTTCATTGGTAAAGGTATATTGATGAGGATGGGCTTTGAGGTTTCAAAAGCCTAGGCCAAGACCAGTGTTTTTCTTCCTCTGTCTGCTGTCTATAGATCAGGATATAGCTCTCAGCTACTTCTCTAGTACCATGCCTGCCTTTGTGCTGTTATGCTTTCCACCATAATGATAATAGACTAACCCTCTGAAACTGTAAGCAAGCTCCCAGTTGAACGCTTTCCTTTAGAAGAGTTGCCTTGGTCATTGTGTCTTTTTATAGCAATAGAGCAGTGACTAAGACAATGGTCCCATAGAGAGCTCATTCAAAGTAAGCAAACCTATACAGAGAAGACTATCCACTACTATGCTTATTACCAGCCACTATATATTGATGCAACAATTCTCATGGTCAGGTTCCTTCAAAGGGTTCTTTTTTTAGCACTTTAATAGAACACTGAATTTCTGGGTTGGGGCAATGGCTTAGTTGGTAAAGTGTATGAAGATCAGAATTCTGGTCACCATATCCAGGTAAAAAGCCCAGCACAATGGCACATATCTGAAACTCTAGACCTGGGACAGTAGTGATGGTTGGAGCCCTTGTCCTTGTTAGTCAACTAACATAGGCCAATTAGTGAACTCTGGGTTCAGTGAGAGACTCTGATTAAAAAAAATAAAGATGGCAAATATCTTCAGGCCTCTACACATACATGTATACACCTAAACATACACACATGCATGCACTATACACACAAATCAATTTCCGTAACTCATGGAAAAATTAAGATACTTTGCAAAAGTATCTTAATTTTTCCTCTAATAAATTAGAGGAAAATGAATAAGAATATCATGTCCATTTGAGCATCCCCAAAGAGAATTATTTCTGGCTGATTTAAAAAGTAAAGCATGTTTTTCCTATAAGGAGATTGGACATTTTAAGAAGTAAGACTGAGATTGAAAACTTCTAAGGTCCTAAAACAGAGTAAAAAACAATCAGACTTGTAGAGGTTAAAAGTAGAGATTTTCTGGAAACCTGAGAGTCTTTGTTAGTTTTATGTCAACTTGACACATTTAGGAAGAGAGATTCTCAATTGAGAGAATGCCTCCATCCGATTGGCCTGTAAGCAAGACTGTGGTACATTTTGTTGATTGACGTTGGACTATTTAGGTCACTAGGGGCAGTGCAGCCAATGAGCAGATGGTATAGGAAGGTATAAGAAAACAGGTTGAGCAAGGTAGGAGGCAGCATTTCTTCTTGGTTTGTGTTTCAATTGCTGCACTGACCTCCCTCAGTGATGGTTTGTGTTAAGAAACTTGTAAGCTGAAATAAACCCTTTCTTACCAAGTTTCTTTTGATCTGGGTGTTTTTCATAGTAATAGAAAACCTAACTAAGCACTGGATTCAAATATATCTATACTAAGTGATTCTGAACAAAGTTCTTAGACACAGATTGTCGTGTGTAAAGTAGAGGTAGCAGACCACTTACATCCTTAGATGATTATAAAAATGACCTAGGGTGATGCTTTATGAGTACTTCCTATTAGACTTGCTATTATAATGACACCTTCAAGGAAGGCTTGCATAACTCACAACTTTTCTTCATTTTACTTTGTAGGGAGAACTTCATATGTAAACACTGCATCTACACTTCTCCTAACCCTTCCTCCCCATTGACTTCCCACTCTTCCCCTATTCCCATGTTCCACCTCTCCTTCCCAAATCCATTATCTCTTCTTTAATTATTGTTACATGCATATACATTAACTGAGTTTCCTAAATGAAAATCAGTGGATTATCTACTTATAAAGGGAAAGACTTAATAGTAATAGCACCACCTTCCACTTGTATAATCATTTATAAACTATTTTTGTAAATATCACCTTATTTAAAGCTTTCACCTATAAAATGGGACCCCCTTGACAGAAGAAATCATAGAGATGCTGAAAGGTCATGCACCTTTTCTCAGTATCAAGAGGAAGTGATTATTATGTGTCAGGAGGAATTTCTTTTCTGGTCCAGTCTATTTGGATTTCTGTAGGTTTATTGTATGTTCATGGGCATCTCTTTCTTTAGGTTAGGGAAGTTTTCTATAATTTTGTTAAGATATTTAGTGGTCCTTAAAGTTAGGAATCTTCACTCTCTTCTATACATTTTAACCTAAGGTTTGGTTTTCTCATTGTGTCTTGAATTTCCTGGATGTTTTGGGTTAGGAGCTCTTTGCATTTTGCGTTTCATTGACTGTTGTGTCAATGTTTTCTATGATATCTTCTGCCCCTGAGATTCTCTCTTTTATCTCTTGTATTCTGTTGGTGATGGCTTGCAAAAGCTGAAGGGGGTTGCAACCCATAGGAAGAACAACAATATCAATCAACCAGAACCCCCCCCCCCCCCAGAGCTCCCAGGGACTAAACCACCAACCAAAGAGTACACGTGGAGGGACCCATGGCTCCAGCCATATAGGTAGCAGAGGATGGCTTTGTTGGACATCAATGGGAGGAAAGGCCCTTGGTCCTGTGAAGGCTCAATGCCCCAGTGTAGGGGAATTCAAGAGTGAGGAGGCAGGACCACCCTCATAGAAGCAGGGGAAAGGGGGATGGGATAGGAGGTTTCCGGAGGGGAAATTTACATTTGAGATGTAAATAAATAAAATATCCAATTAAAAAAAAAGAAAAAAATCTTATTTTAAAAGCAATTTTATTTAAGGAAAAATGTTTTCTCTAAAGCTGTGACCTTTCACAGCTCTTTCTTGTGGTAACTTACTTTGCTTTTATAATAAATAACAATAAAACTCAAAAACAAAAGAAAGTGAGACAAGTCGGTGTTATTGGTGCAGCAGGGTACTAGCCAAATAATAATAGTAATATTATTATTATTACTAATAATATAGTAATATTAGTTCTTCTAACACACAACAAAATCTCAGTGAATTAACACATGGGCACTTATTTATTACTTGTTCCCATAATAATTCAATGTCAGAAATTGCTTTTGGAACCAGGAATAGATGTGTGTTTCATTTCTACCAACCTTTATTGTAAGCTACAAGTCAGTAGCATCTAACTGCAAGAAGACCTAGAAAACTGAAATCTAATTATTTGTCCGACAACAGAAAAACAAGGGTGGTGAACAGCAAATGGTCCATCTTTGCCCCAGCCAAGAAGGCACATCACCTAGGACCAAGTCCAGTATGTTTTCCATCATACTAGGTTCACTCTTCAATTGGTTTCCTGTGAATTAACGGATGTACATGGAACAACCAAGAGCATAACTGACATCTATGTAGATCACAGCACTGGAAGAATTGAGAGCATTTCAGACTGAAAGATTCCATACTAATATAGCCAATGGCTGATTGAAGACACAGTGATAGTTTATAATAACTTCAAAAGGGGTCTTCTTAGCTCCTGAGAAGATTCAAAGATATCCATAATGTACCATGTCAATATCATTGGACCAACAGGCTGAAACAAGTCACATAATCATTCCAGGAGAGTTTTTCTGCCTTTTCGCTGCCCAAACTAGGACAGTAGGTGAAATGATATAGTTATGCAAGGAGAAAACTTGAGCTCTGGCCTCAGAACTGAAATACAAGGTTCTGATAAGAGTCCCTTGAGTCATAGAACCTGACATCATTTCTTAATAGCATTTTGTGAGTGGGAAGAAGACAGACTATGTACATGTTTAAGTTTATTTTGTGTCCACCTCCCATCTCCCATGAGACTTAGCACTCCACAGTTGAATCAATGAGAGCTATGAATTCTTTTCTTAATGGTGACAGTGAGCGAGTACCATCCTGTGCCATTTAATGAATAATTGAAAAATTGCAATAATCTAAGTCACTGGTACTATATCACAAAATGAACTTTTCATGTTTGGATGAGTGCCATTTAATGTGAATTATTTATCCTATGTTGTGGTGTATTTTGTAAAAGTAATGAAGATATAGTAACATGCCCTACCACAGCTTTTTACTGGTAAATGTCACTACATTTCTACACACTTTTCATCACTGACTCTCAAATGCTTTACTGCAGGACAGCAGTATGGTGAGGCTAAAAGCAAATGCTAAAGTACAAAGACTTCATGGACAGACTGATAATGTTAGGAATAAGCAACCTACAAGCTTCTGTGCTGTGCCTATTGCACATTAGCTCCCTGGGTAATGACTTCTATATTCTGTTTCTTCTATATTCTTCTATATTCTATATTCTGTTTAGGGGCAAAAAATCTTAGTAACTTGTGTAACTTGTTTGTGATCTTGGAGGAGAATTTTTTTACAATGACTTTTAATGTTTGAAACATCACATTCTAAATTAACAAGAATAAAAATTACAATCCTAGTAAGGTTCTGTATGATATACACAACCTGAATCCAATCATGAGGAAGCACGAGACAAATACAATTTAAGGAACATTCTATGGAATCTTGAGGCTATGATCCTCAAAATGAATCAGTGTTAAAAAAAATACAGCCTATAAAACTGTACCTGATTAAAGGGGACAAAAGGCAACACAGCTGAATGCAGTACTTGATCATAGGTTGAAACAAGAATAAGTTTAATTTTAATTTCTCTGAAGGATGGCAATGAAATAATCAAGAAAACTTGAATGTGGACTTGATACTATCAAGTGGTAGTATATCAATGTTTGATTTCCAGAATTGGCTAATTGCACTGTGGTTTGCTAGAGAATGTCATCATATCCTGAAATATTCAGAGGTAAATGGTCATGATGTCTGCAAGTTAGCCTCAAATGGTTCTATAGATAAGAGTAAGAGCCACATGCATAGATGTAGAGATCCTGGGAAGTGTGTTAGAGCAGCTACGGTGATCGAAACCAATACTGTCTCTCACAGACTACTTGTCTTATTTTCTAGAAAACACTATTAAGTAAATCTAAGTATCCAGAAATCAGTTATACTGCCATAGTTTCTCTGTAAATTTAAGTATTTCATCTTCAAAAGTAAATTCTAAAGTTCATGCACACTCCCACAATGGTGAGTACCATCCTCTTACTTGGTACCACTGAGCATTAAAGAATAGATGAGAACTTTAATGTTAGGTATGATATCCAATCCCAGTCATTTTTGTTTTGGTTTGTGTTTTCACTTTTTATTGATTCTTTGTGAGTTTCACATCATGCAGTTCAGTCCTATTAATTTCTCCATCCCCCCCTACCTGCCCTCTGCCCTTGCAACATCCCCCAACTATAACACACACACACACACACACACACACACACACACACACACACACTAAAGCATAAAAAACATTATGTCATGAAAGTTGTAATGGGTCACACTGAGCCCCAAAGTATATCACTCTGCCCAACACATCTTCACTTAATAATGTTCATCACAATGAGTCATTGGTCTGGTTCAAGATCGTTGGCTTAGCTGGCACTGTCAATATTGGATCCTCACTGGAACTGCTCCTGGTTATCCTGGTGTTGCCATGTGTCATGGATATCTTGCAGCTTTGGATCTGCAGGACAAGACCTTTCATGAACCCCAACAGGTCACAGATGATGTAGATTTTGGGGTGGGCCAACTCAAACCCCTGGATCTGTGCCTGGGTGGCAGCTGAGCTGATCAGCCAGCAAGCAAGCCCTCCTTTATTCCCACCACCAGGGCAAGCTCTCCAGAATGTCTTCCAACTAGGCCACCCAATGCCACCATCTGCAGGAGGCAGGGTTAGCTTTCCTGCTCTCATGCCCTCGGGGCCAGCTTACCAGCACACATGCCTCCAAAGTCAGCTCCACTGTCCTGCCCAGTCAGGGCAAGAAGTCCACTCTCCCAAATGCTGCAGCTGGCAAGGGGTTGGACCAGCTCTCCTGTACTCTCACCCTTTGGTGGCCAGCTCCTCCACTGAATTCTCAAACCAATTATAATCCTTGAGACACTATATCCCTCTTCAAATGCAGCAAAACATGACTTGATGAGCAAGAATATATTAGTGACAAGCAGATAAATGAAGCCATCTTGAGATGGGGACACTAACAGTTGACTTAAAATTCATGCCATAACAAATATAGAAATGACAGCCAAGGTCACTCATGAAGAGCTGGAATGACAGTTGTTGAATCTTCAAATACCAAGAGCCTGCTTTATTTGGATATAAATTACCATGGGATCCTGTTTTGAGCTCCAGACATTTGGTGTGAGAATGTTTTGTTTGAGAAGCTGGGTAGGGAGTTTTGGAGCCTCCATAAGCTTTTTCAATGAAGGGATTGGGGTATTTGTCGTAGAAAAGGTGAAGAGAATCAAGCAGTAGTTGTGTATTGAGAGCTCAAGAGAAAAATTAAATGGAGTTCAGCTGCAGTTCAACTCAACCTCCTCCTTCTCATGTGGCACAAGAAGCCATTATTTTCCCTATAGGAAAGGGCTGGTATATGCACTGAGAGCAAAAATGGAATTTATTACAGCAGATTATCCACTGTGTATGACTTATATGACTAGATAGAAAGAACGCAGTGTCCCTGAGTCATCTGCTCAGAGATAGAAACAGCCTTGAAGCAGGCAGCCTGCATAATGGTGTTTATCACAATAAGATTTTTTTTCGTCATTGGTCAGAGGTCAGGTGATTTACCAGGTTTCCTATTGAATCTTGGATCTCTCCTTTCATTAAGTCATTTTTTTTCTCGAGAGAGATTGGAACATTGAGTTATGTTTACTACATTATATGGTCCCAGCAAATTGAAAAAAAATTATTAATTCTAGGAAAATAGCCGTGCTGCTCCTCCCAGAACCCATTATGTTTTCTTTTTTCCTGTGCTGTTTAAAGCCCTTAAAAATGCCATTTGGAGGCCTGCAAAATCCTCTCTTGAAATTGCATTTCCTGGTTATGCCTTACCAAGCCTTCCATCACCCAAGCTCAACTCCACATCGTAGTCAAGGACACTTCAAGTTCTCCAAACCCATCAGATCCTGTGACTGGGCCCATGCTATTTCCTATCTTGTCTCCTAGAAATTAGTTCTGTACCATTTATGTATAGCAAACTTTTATCCATCCTCCAAAACTAAGCCCAAATAAAATTTTCTCTTCTGCAGTATCATCTATGATTCTTGCTCTTTCCTCACCCCCACTTTCTGTTTTAATGCTCCAACAGTACTTACAGACAACCCTCTCTCAAAGCCACTGGATTGTCTTCCAGAATCAATTACCTAACTAAATTTTGTGGTTGATCTCTTATTCTTTAAGGATTTTATAAAATATAGTTTGATAATTTCCCTTCCCCTCCCCCAGATCCTCCTCTACCTTCCTTACCAACCCAATGTCATGCTTGTTTTTCTCTCTCAAAGCAACAATAACAATCTGAAGTCTGACTCATGTTGGTTTACTTCTCTTGAGCAGGGACTTGCCCTGGATTATAGTTGATATAGCCAGTGTCTTTCCGCTGGGAAAAAAAATAGTTTTCTCCTTTCCAATCATCTATCAATTACAAATAGTTTCTTGGCTAATGGGGGGGTTTGTACCTACTTTCCATCCTCAGTGTTGGGTTTTTTTACATCTTAAACTTGTGCAGGTCTTGTGTGTGCTATAATTGCCTCTGTGGCTCCATACATACACCAGTCCTGTTGTCTCTGGAAGATACTGTTTAATTAGAGTCATTCACCACTTCTGGCTCTTGCAGTCTTTCTGCCCCACCCCCTTCCTCACTGCTTCCTTGAGCCTTGGGGGGAGGAGATTGGATATCCTTTTTATGTCTAAATGTGACAAAGACTCTTACTGCTCATTGTTCGGCTGTTAATTGTGGGGTAAGTGGAACCATATCACCACACAGAAAGACTGGTATAGTCGAGCAGATTAACAGACCCTGCTGATTCTCAAAAGGGAGAATGGTAGACTTTTGACTCTGCTCCCAACCAGATTCCTATCCTGGAGCATGTGACCAAGACACCCCACTAAGAGGACCATGATAACTGGTCATGTAGTATAAAGCCACGAGTTCTCCATGCTAATGAAGTATCTACATGGGTCCCCAAGGGTTTAGCTAATAAGCCTCCCTTCCCAGGCATTCCTTCCTACAAAAGGTATTTAATCTCTGGTCCATGGAGTAGGTCTTATGCATCCTCTTCCCACCATGAATAAACAGTTTGAACAAGCAAGAACTGTCTCCTTCCTCAAGGACCACCATCAGGGGGATCCTTAGTCATACAGAGCCTGCCTAAATTTCCAAAAGATGGCCTCTCTGCACTCCTGGCACTCATCCTGAGCTAAGCTGGATTCCCCCACTCCAGGCTCATCTCAGGCCCATGGGTCCCCCATTCTCAACCCTTCAAGGTTTCCAGCAGCAGTGAGGAGCCCAGGAGCTTGAGAACCACAGTCTCTGCCCCAGCCTTTATTGTTTCTCACTGGGAGAAACATGGGCTGGGGCCCCTACCTTAGGCTGCATTCAGCTTCCCCTGAATTGCATGTGGGAGTGTCCCAGGAGCCCAGCACTTCAATGGCATCAAGGAAGGGACATAGTCTAGCCCCTCGGTGTTTCACCTCCCTGAGCAGTGTCCTGACACTCTAGTGGAAAGGCTAAATGCAGACACACATCTGGCAACCAATTACCATCTGCCAGAAGAAGTGTCTGTGATGATCGTTGTTGAATGCTGTACTGACCGATGGGTATAGAAATATGTCTTTAGCAGTTGTTTTATTGCTCTACTTATTTAGGGAAATCACCATAGTAGTAGTTTTCCCCTATAGCCCATTACCTGTCTACTCTCAGGGATTTTTTAAAACAACTTGAGGGTGGAGACCCTGTTTTATGCATTATTGAATTATCAACACCCAAAGTAATTAATGCTACATAGTATGTAGGCAACATCTATGTAGTAGGAATGCTTCAATCAGTGAACGCATAGGTGATCATGGCCTACAAGCTGGACACTCAACAGTTTAGCACAGAAAATACCCTAGGTTCACTCAGGGTCAGCTTTCAGCTGATATAACATGTGTCACATTAAAGCTGCATCATAAACACTGTTAAGTTCACTTTGAAAAGGAATAAACCAGGATGGGGAGATGGGGAGATGGGCAATAATACTTTCTGTACAAGCATGAGACTTGGACTCATCTTAGGAATAAACTTCCTGTCTTAGCGCTCAGGAACAGAGTGACATAGGAGACACTTCTTCTTTACTTTTAAATACAAGAGCACATGAAAAGATACTCAATATGATCTGTCATCAGAGAAATACATAGTGAACACTACAATCATACAGCATTTCACACCCATTAAATGTGGGTGTCATGTAAAAACAGATAATATGAAACATTAGTGAGGTTTTAGAGAAGTGAATCTTCATTGCCTCAATGGGGAGAATGCACGATGGAAAAGAGTCCAGGATAGTGCTTACAATTCTACTCCTAAAGATCTACCCAAGAGAAGCAAAAACATATGCAAACACAAAGATCTGCATGTAACTGAACATAGCGGCATTATTTACAATGGCCCAAATGTAGAAACAACCCCAAAATCTACCAACCAATGAATGGATAAACAGAACATGGTACCACTGTAACAACAGAATACATCAAGGAGAAAGAACAAAATGGTACAATGTAAAATAGGAGTAAAAATTGTACTAAGTGAATGAATGTAAAACACAACATCATATATGATTAAGTGTATAGGGAACATCAAGAACAAGTAAATCTAGACCAAAAGAGAGTAGATGCACGGTTGACCAGGTCTGGAGAGAAAGAAGATAGATTACATATAAGTGGACACAATGGATTTTACAAGGATTCTAAAACATTTTTAAATTGAATTATGGTAATGGTTACACAAACCAGTAAATTTACTTAAAAACAAAAACAAAAACAAAAACAAAACATTAAGTTATATACTTAAAAGAATAAACCATGTAGTGTTTAAAGTATTCTTCAATATAATTGTTTGACATTTTGTTTTGTTTTTGAGACAAGCTCTTGTTATTTAGCCCAGGGTGTGCATGCTCTAACTGCAAATCCATTGTCCTCTTGCCTGATCCTCCTGAATGTTGAGGTTACAAGCATAAGTCATAGTGGCTGATTTTATTGTTTTATTAATAGTTATACACTTGGTATAGCACCACATCCTATAGTTTCTAGCTTCTGGATCTGGAGTACTTCTGTGTGGGACCATGAAAGGCAGCCTGGTTTCTGGTTGAGCTAGGCTTAAAACCCTGATGACACCACAGATGACCCAGCTGGGGGTAGCCTGCAAAGGACAACAGGCATTTTGCCACCCTCCTGGACACCAGGCCCCTGACATGAGGCAGCAACTCTCCATAATTCTGTGGCCATCAGTCACATAAGGGCAGTGCCCCAAGCCCCTCCACAAGTAGAGGAATTGACTACAGAGGCTCCATTTTCATGAGGTACCTAAAGGTCTGAAGAGCTTAGCCAATTAAGCTCTCCTTCCCAGACACTCCTCCCTGCAAAAGGTATTTAACCTCAGGCCTGCCCTGAGAAAGTGGGGTACAGTTTCACTCATCACAACTCTTTGCCATGACAATAAATGCCTTAAAACCATGGACTGTCTCTTTTCATCGGGATCTGCCATGGGGAGCAATGGACCAGGCCTGAGTCTAAAGAGCTGGCTGCCTAGTCTCCTGCAGAAGGTCTCTCAGCACTCCCAGCCAGGGTCTCCACCAAGCCAAACCACCCACCGAGCAAACCAAGGAATCTCTCCTCCTCGAAGGACCCAGCTGGATCTCCCTCTCCTCTTTTCCCCTCCAGCCCAGGCTAGATCCAGCCCATGGACCCCCACTCTGTTCTCAACTCTTCTACAGCATCCAGTGGCGTCAGGGGTGCCCAAGAGTCTGAGAACTGACGTCTCCAGTCTCCATGCAGGTCCAGGGAGCCCCCCAAGCCAACTCCTGCAGTCCCCAGGGACCTCAGACTGTGCTCCCCTCCCCCCCAGAGCATGATCCCATGGCTGCTCATGGCCTGACCCCCAAGCACGGAGAAAGCGAAGTCAAAACTCCCACATCCCACCTCCCCCAGTGGCCTAAGCCCTGGGGCTGACTAGGGACACCATTTAACCCACACCTATGTAAGCTCCTAATCCCTATATAGCACCAAGCATACACTCAATACCCTAGGAAGGGTGACCGAGTACCTTCACCTGACAAGCCAGGTTTCTACACTCTTAAATTTGCATAAGCATTTAACATGGATGTCAGTTTCCCCAAGAGACAATTGACCACACACTGGATCCCAGAATGGCAGAGACAGTTCTTACACATATTCATATTATACAAGGGAAGGCCCCTCAGGGTAGAGGTAAGGTTTCAAGTCAGTACTGGCTATTTCTCTTGGTCTTAAGCAGTTAACAGCATGCCCTTAGACCATGTTCATTCTCTGCATTTTATTCTTTCTATTCTTTCTACCAATTTGCACATTTTTCCTTAAAAAATATTTTCTAAAGGATCACCATCTGAACCACATATTATTGTGCCTATATTTATAGTGATATATAGATAGAGAGAGATAAATAATTTATATATGTATATATGCATATGTGTATATATATGTACATATAAATTTAACACTTATATGATATACATATGCCAATTTAATCCTATAACAATATGAGGGAGTGTGTGGTGGGTTAAATGTGAATAGGCCCCATAGGCTCATATATTTGGTCTCTAGTTGATATAACTATTTAGGAAGAATTAGAAGGTGTGGTTTTCATTGGACTGAGCACAGGGTCCCCAATAGAGGAGTTAGAGAAAGGACTGAAGGAGTTGAAGGGGTTTGCAACCCCATAGGAAGAACAACAATATCAACCAACCAGACCCCCAGAGCTCCCAGCGACCAAGGAGTACACATGGCTCCAGCTGCATATGTAGCAGAGGATGGCCTTGTCAGACATCAATGGGAGGAAAGGTTCTTTTTTTTTAAACATTTTTATTAGATATTTTCTTCATTTACATTTCAAATGCCATCCCCAAAGCCCCCATACCCTCCCCCCACCCTGCTCCCCAACCCACCCACTCCCGCTTCCTGGCCTTGGCATTCCTCTGTACTGGGGCATATGATCTTGGTCCTATGAAGGCTTGATAGATGCCCCAGTGTAGGGGAATTGAGTGTGGGGAGGTGGAAGTGGGTGGGTAAGTGGAGGAACACCCTCATAGAAGCAGGGGGGGGATGGGATAGGGGTTTCTGGGAGGGGGAAACTGGGAAAGGGGGTAACATTTGAAATATAAATAAAGAAAATATCCAATAAAAAAGAAGGAGGCATGGTTATGTTAAAGGATGTGTGCCACTGGGGTGGGTTTCAAAGTTTCAAAAGCCCACTAATACCCAGTTAGCTCTGTCTGTCTCTGTCTGTCTCTCTCTCTGTCTGTCTTTCTCTCTCTGTTTTATGCCTGTTCATCACATTGGAAGGAAAGCTCTCATCTATTGCTTCAGCATCATGTCTGACTGCCTCCTGCCATGCTCCCCTCCATGATGGTCATGGACTCTAACCTCTGGAACCATGAACTCCAATAACTTCTATCTTTTATAAGTTGCCTTGGTCATAATATCTCTCCATGGCAGTAGACAAGGAACTAAGTTAAGGCAGGGCATTCTATTATTTTCTCTAGTTTAACAATAGACAAAGGAGTAACCTGTTCAAGCTAATAATTGAGAGTAGGGATTGAATGCTAATTATATTCTAGCATTGGGCTCATAATTTTGTCATATTGTACTTCACCTTAAACATAACAATGTGTTGAGTTCTATAACTTAAATTACTTTAATGCTTTCAGCTCCAATTTATAAGCAAGGAAACAGCTACTTCTGACTGAACTACATATTTTTTTCCATCTGAAGGCTTTTGATCCATTAGATCATGAACTAACTTCCCAGACATTTTATTCTGTATCAGTCTTCCTAAGCATGAACATACATCAGAATCCTTCGGAGGAATCCTGAGATTCTCTTGGGCTCTAACCCTAGAATTCTGATTAAGCTGATCTATGGCTGAGTCTGCTTTTCTGTTGTTCTAGGAAGTTCAAGCATGCTCATACAGTCTTGGCAGTTGGTGAACACCAAATTTAATGAGAGACCCTGTCTGAAAAAGTAAGGTAGAGAAGCAATTAAGGAAGATAATAACATCCAGCCTCCCTCAACATGTAACAAATGAAAAACAAAGGGAGGGGAAAAGGAAAAGAAGGTTTTATTTGCTTCTCATGCCCATGCTAGTGTGGAAGACTGGGCTCCCACACTTTTTGGTCTGTATCCCACGCATCTCTCAGAGCCTAAACTTTGGAAATCTATGTTGTCATTTGAATTCTACTCCCTGTTATTCAGTTACTAAAACTCAAAAGGGCCTCCATTTGCACCAACTTCCATTAGTTTTAAAGATCAGGGACCTGGGAATCACAGACAGAGACTTTATTGAAATCTCAGGTCATTTAATTAACACTTAAGACTAAAGCCTCGTCTGCCCATATAACAGCCTACCTCACAGATGTGGTGATTTCAAGTTTCTGTGTGTGTCTAGCATAAAGGACTTTGAGTGGACTAAAACCAATGAATTTGGCCTCTGCTCTGTGGTGAGAGAGCATTCTGCTACCCTGATGTCACTTCCTCTTCTAAGGTTACCAGCCCCATCGCCCTACCTCCACACCTTGATGTGACCTTAACCACTTTTTTCAAGGTCCTATCTCTGAATATAATTTCTTGGAGATTAAAGCTTTAGCACACGGGAGAGGGCAACAGGCACAGTTCAGTCTGGAATGAAGTCCCCAGAAGGGTCACTTTTAGCTTTAAGCCTCAGGTGGGAAAAACTAATAAACAGGTGGAATGAAACCAGAAAGGGGATTTTTAAAAAAAATAATTCATGTTGCTTTTATCTATATATAAATCTGTGATGGGTGAAAAAGAGACCCAGAGGCAGAGCTCACTGTCTGCTGTCATTTTCATAGACCTCTGTGGACACAAATGTGCATTTGGGACCCACATGAGAAGCAATTCCTGTGACAGTTTGCTGCCAACATAAAGAAGAGAACTGAAAATAACCTTAGTTCATACCTTAATATTTTAAATGAAACAAAGCCATGACAGCCATTTATAACTTTTATTGAATTAGACACACTCTGAAATACAAGATTTTAAAGTAATCCCTCAGCAATCACCAACGCAGACACCATTTCCATATGCAGTCAGCCTTCTGTACCCACAGGTGCCATGGGCTTGGCCAGCTGCTGATGGAAAGGATTTACACATTGCATCTGTATTAAACACAGACAGATTTTTCTTGTTGTTATTTCCTAAGCAATCGAGTATGACAACTATTTATGTAGTATTTATACTGTAGTGGGTAGTACAAGTAATCTCAAGATTATTTAAAGTATACAGAATGTCATGCTTAGATTCTGTGTAAATACTATGCAATTTTGTAATTTTCTCTAAAATACTTAAGTATTTACAAATTTGGGTATTTACAAAGATCCTGGAAGCATCTCTCTCTCTCTCTCTCTCTCTCTCTCTCTCTGTGTGTGTGTGTGTGTGTGTGTGTGTGTGTGTGTGTGTGTTTGCATTCTTATGTAAAAATTCTATGGCTTCTGCCATGCTTAGTAGAAAGAACATGAAATTCAAACAGACAACTTGCTATAAGTTTTGTTGGTAGCCACAAATACCCCCTAATTACAAGTCTCCCGTGCTCATGGATTGGAAGGCTTAATATAGTAAAAATGGTCATCCTGCCTAAAGCAATCAAGAGATTCAATGCAATACCCATCAAAATTCCAAATCAGTTTTTCATAGAGTTAGAAAGTAATTTGCAAATTCATTTGGGATAACAAAAATCCCAGGATAGGGAAAACTATTCTCAACAATAAAAGAAATTCTCAGGGAATCACCATCCCTGACCTCAAGCTGTACTACAAAGCAATTGTGATTAAAAACAAAAACAAAAACAAAACTGCATGGTATTGATACAGTGACAGGCAGGTAGATTAATGGAATAGAATTGAAGACTCAGAAATGAAGCCACACACCTATGGCCACTTGATCTTTGACAAAGGAGCTAAAACCATCCAGTGGGGGTGGGGGTGGGGGGGAAGGACAGCCTTTTCTTTTCTTTTCTTCTCTCTTCTTTTCTTTTCTTTCTTTCTTTCTTTTTGTTGTTTTGTTTTGTTTTATTATATATTTTCTTTATTTACATTTCAAATGTTATCCCCCTTCCCAGCTCGATGCCCCAGTGTAGGGGAATGCCAGGACATGGAAGTGGGAGTGGGTGGGTTAGTGAGCAGGGCGAGGGGGGATGGAATGGGGGATGGAGGGAAAATGAGGAAAGAGGATAAGATTTGAAATGTAAATAAAAAATCTAATAAAAAAGAAAACAATTATTAAACAATAATTTTACAATGTAAAAAAAGTCATCTATGGAAACTAGATAGGGACATAAACAAACGAAACTACAAAGGAAGCACATGGCAGGCTATTACTAAAACCCCAAACTGGGGGAAATAAGCCTGAAAGTTGTAGACAGGAAGTGAGAAAAGTATAAACAACGAAGGAAACAAACAAAAACATAACAAAACAAATAGAACAGAGGTACAAATGACCCCACTAATCAGACTGCCTCTAATCCCAAATTACTGATGGTGTGAAATGGACAAAAATGAGGCTCTCAGAAAAAGATACATAAAATACCAAGTTGCTTCAAGTGCCCAAAGTAAAAGAAAGAGCTTGAGTTGGTTAGGGGATAGCTTCATTGGCTTAGGTAGTGAGTTGGGTAGCCAAACAGATGCATTTCATAAATATGTTTACATTTGCTGTATTGCCCCATGCTGTGAATTTCGGTTAAAGTCCAGTCCCTGGCTTAGGGAGCAGACACTCTTCCTCCTGACTCGATAGAAATAAAAGTCCCCTTCTGTATTTTCCAGGCACTGGCATAGCTTCACTGGAGACAGCTATATCAGGGTCCTTTCAGCAAAATCTTGCTGGCATATGCAATAGTGTCTGGGTTTGGTGGCTGATTATGGATGCTCACAGTCATCTTTAGGATGGAACACAGGACCCCCAATGGAGAAGCTAGAGAAAGTACCCAAGGAGCTGAAAGGGTTTGCAACCCTATAGGTGGAACAACAATATGAACTAACCAGTACCCCCAGAGCTTGTGTCTCTAGCTGCATCTGTATCAGAAGATGGCCTAGTTGGCCATCATTGGGAAGTGAGGCCCCTTGGTCTTGCAAACTTTATATGCCCCAGTACAGAGGACCTCCAGGGCCAAGAAGTGGGAGTGGGTAGGTAGGGGAGCAGGGTGGGGGGAGGGTATAGGGAACTTTCGGGATAGCATGTGAAATGTAAATAAAGAAAATATCTAATTAAAAAAAAAGAAATAAAAGTCCCTAGGACAGAGCTGAGCATTAGCAAGCTTGTTCTGAATTGTCTCATCTTTTCTTCCCAATATATCATCCCCCAGATCCCCTGCCTTAGTCAGGGTTTTTATTTCTGCACAAAACATCATGACCAAAATCAAGATGGAGAGGAAAGGGTTTATTCAACTTGCATTTCCATATTGCTGTTCATCACCAAAGGAAGTCAGCACTGGAACTCAAGCAGATCAGGAAGCAGGAGCTGATGCAGAGGCCATGGAGGGATGTTCTTTACTGGCTTGATTCCCCTGGCTTGCTCAGCTTGTTTTCTTATAGAACCCATGACTACCAGCCCTGGATGGCACCACCCATAATGGGCCCTCCCACCTTTGATCACTAATTGAGAAAATGCCTTACAGCTGGATCTCATGGAGGCATTTCCTCAAGGGAGGCTCCTTTCTCTGTGACAACTCCAGCTTGTGTCAACTTGACACACAAAACCAGCCAGTACATCCCTAAAGCCAAAATTTGAGATACCTTACTGAAAATCACACTTCACAGCCATAGAAAGAAATCAAAAAGGGAAATCAGCTTTGTCAACTTCACAAGAGTTCATTTATATTGGAATATTGATTAGCTGGAGAAATTGGAATAGGATATCGCTCAGGCAGGGGTGGTGTAAACACAGCAGGGGTGGTGGTGGTAGCGTGATCTGGGAAGGTCTCTGTCTTATCGGGAGTCTGGGAGGCCTCACACCAAGACAGACAAGCCCCAAAAGCAGTAGTAGTATACTGTTCTAGTCTCCAGCAGTTCCTGTCACTGTTGCCATTGCCACACTGCTCCACTGGCCACCAGCCTGGATGAAAGCCCCAAATGTAGCCTGAGAATTCTCACAGTTCAGTAGCTGCCAATTTCCCTGCCAAAGTCAGTTTTAGCTTCTGGAATCAGAACCACTCTTTAAAATGGTTAATGCAAAGCTTTAAGATTCACAGAGAAAGAGTTCAGAGCCCACCACAGGAGGAAAACCCCCACCAAGTACACACAATTTGTCTCTTTAGAACCTGGCTTCCATTTTTCCAGGTTACAGTTGCTTTTCTGCTACCTGCATTGGTCCCTGGTCTCTCATTTCCTAGCAAAAACAGCTCTTCTGTAGCCCAGTGAGGACAGCCTTAGGGATTGTATGAACTCTTACTATATATTGTATAGGGAAAGCACACCGGGAAGAATCATAGTCCATATAGTTTCTGAAGTACACAACCACTCTCTGATAGAAAATCTTCCTGGATGATCAAGTAAACACATCCATTCACGGATTAAACCACCAGAATGAAAAAGCTAAGTCATTTTTTCCTGATACAATGGCTTCCAGGATATGAACTATTTTGTCAATCCGGGGAGTTCTTCCAGACCCATACCAACAAAAGTCAAAAGTGAAAATCAACTTGGCAGACAAGAGAGCAGGCAACAAGCACTCTTTGCTTTAACAAGGTCATGGGGGAATAAAAACCACCAGTAAAGGCTACTGACAAATGAGGAAATCTCCAAATTCTTGAACTGAATCATACTGATTCTAATTCAGCATCAAGGGATGCGCATGTTCCTTCTCCCATACTCCAATATTAGCAGAGACTTCTAGTAATATTTCTTCTGTAGGAGTTCTGGTAGTACTACTAGCAAGTCAACCTGATACATGTTTTCATGGAAGTCATACTCAAAAGCAGAAAATTCATCAACCAGGAGAGCTAAGCATGTGTGCCAACATCATTTTACTCTAGAACCAGACACCCTGCAGGTGTATTCAACCCATGGGATGCTAGTGGTCCAGGATAGCTAAGAATAAAGCTCAATAAAGACTCATAAACTTCCTTAAAACAGAATGAAATTGGGGGATTGGTTAAAAACTCAATGGTGAGGTTTTCAGGCATGAACTTTGTAGATTATGTCATGTCTCAATGTCACTCACACATATGCCCCAGAAAAAAAATATCAAAAGAAAATAACACTAGGTTCGTGGAAGCAAATTGAGAACATTTTCAACTTGATAAAGTGCTAGAACAACCCACATGTTCAAGGTTTTCCCTCTGTGGTCAGGAATAAAGAAAAGATTCCATTTTTCTTCTTAGAAACATAATGTATAGTAGCACATTTTGTATATTAAATGACAATATAATAAATGATCTTTATATGTCCTTACACCGAAGAAAATGAGAAAAAAATAACTTGGGTTACAAAACCCCTCTCCCAGAGCAGTTTTTTTTTTTAATAAAACCCACTTTTTCTAAGTGTGTCACTAAGACAAAAAGTATTCATTTTTAACTACTTTTTGCAGGTGTGTGTGGTGGTTGTGCATGCATATGTGTGTTCACATGTGTGTGGACATGCATGTGGAGGTTCAAAGTTTATAGTAGGCATCTTCCTTAATTCTGCTTCACTTTAATTTTTTAGGCAAGGTCTCATTTAAGCCTAGCCTTTAACAGCTGAGCCACCTCTCCAACCCAGAGGCAAGGCCTCTCATTAAGCCTTGAGCTCATCAATTTCTGATAGTCTAGCCAGACAACTTGCTCCAGTGAGCTCCTGTCTCTCTCTCCTAAGTATTGAGGCTCCCTGGGACCAGCATGCATGCTGGGATTTTACATGGGTGTTAGAGAGCTGAACTCTGGTCTTCACACCTTCACAAGTGTTTTGTCCACTGATCCATTTGTTGACACCCCCTCCCCATTTACCATTCCTAGTCAGCATAGCACCAAACATTGTAGGGAGAAGATCAAACAATTAAATGAAAGAACATATGAAGGGATTGAAAGGAAAGAAAACCGGTACATATGAAATGTTTGTCTAAATATAAAATCCCAAAGAATAGATATGAATTCTAGAATTAAATTTTAGCATGGTCATATAGACAAGGACAATGACCTCATTTACATACTAATAATAAACACAATGAAAACCAAAATTTAGAATACAATTCCATTGCACTTACTCTAAAGAATGAAACAATTAGGTATAAATTATTTTGGACCATGTATAGAATCTGCATCCTACAGATTACAAATTGATGTTGAAAGAAATTTAAAACCCTGGAATAAATGGAAAGACAGGCCAGGCTCATAGATTGGAAGGCCCACCATAGGGAAAAAAAAAAGATTGCCAAAATGAAATCTATAGGTTTAATACAATTATTGTAAATATCCTAGCAAAGCTTTATAAAGACATAGACAAGATCATTCTAAAATCTATATGAAATGTCAAATTACCTAGAATAGCTAAAATAACTTTTAAGAAAAATAAAATGGGAGAGAATCTTCCTAATTGGTACTAAGACTTACTATAACCGCCATAAGTAAAAGAGTACAAGTGTGATAGTGGTAGAGGCAAGACACAGATAAATGGAAAAGAATACAGAAGTCAGAAGTCAATCTACAGCTGATTTCTGGCAAAAGTACAAGAGTAATTCAAAATAGAAAAATACATAATTTTTAGACATCCAATATCAGGACACTTAATCATTCAGATACAGGAAAAACATAAACCTAATTCTTACACTTTACATAAAATTAATTAAAAATGTAAAATGCAGTTCAAAAAACTAGGAGAAACTCTTAGAATTTAGACCTAGACAAAGATTTCTGGAGTTAACAAACATCTCATTAAAAATGTAAAAGTTTGCTCTGAGAAATACTCTGTTAAAAGAAAAAGACAACTATATACTAAGAGAAAATATTTGTAACTCACATGAGACTTGAACCTGAAATTTCAAAGTGCAACATTGGAATAAACAAACCACCTGCCTAGAAAACAGGCAATACATAAATAGGCATTTCACCAGAGAATACCCAGACGACAGAAAAGCATTGTTCACCATTCAAGAAATATAGGTTTACACCAGAGCGACAGACCACTATACACTAATATGAATGTGTAAGTTGAAACTAGTGAAAATACTAAATGCTGCTGAGGTTCCAGAACACAGACCACTTAGACTTTTCTGCAGGAAATGTAAAATGGCATAGAAAGCCTGACAAATAGATGGGCAGGGTTTTTGTTTGTTGTTTTTTTCAATCAAACTAGACATGTGTTTATCATAGAGATTGGACTGGTACATATTCTAAAGAAATGAAGTCTTGACTTCAGCACTGGGGTTCCTTGCCTGCAGAGTCTCTGGACACCCTCAAGGACCCACACAGGATCCCCCACGGGATCTTAAGACCTCTGGTGAGTGGAACAAATCGTCTGCTCCAATCCAATCTCACGGGACCTGAGACTGCATTAACTAGGAAAGCAGATGACCCAGCCTGATCAGGGGCACAAGTCCCTTCCGGTCTGCTCCAGCACCAGGGTTCCTTGCACGCAGAGTTTCTGGACACCCCCAAGGTCCTCACAGGACCCTCCACGGGATCTTAAGACCTATGGTGAGTGGAACAAAACTTCTGCCAGGAGGCAGGTTCGAACACCAGATATCTGGGCACCTTCCCTGCAAGAGGAGAGCTTGCCTACAGAGAGTACTCTGACCACTGAAACTAAGGAGAGAGTTAGTCTCCCAGGTCTGCTGATAGAGGCTAACATAATCACCTGAGGAACAAGCTCTAACCAGAGACAACTATAACAACTAGCTCCAGAGATTACCAGATGGCGAAAGGCAAACGTAAGAATCCTACTAACAGAAATCAAGACCACTCACCATCATCAGAACGCAGCACTCCCACCCCACCTAGTCCTGGGCACCCCAACACACCCAAAAAGCTAGACCCGGATTTAAAAGCATATCTCATGATGATGGTAGAGGACATCAAGAAGGACTTTAATAACTCACTTAAAGAAATACAGGAGAACACAGCTAAACAGGTAGAAGACCTTAAACAGGAAACACAAAAATCCCTTAAAGGATTGCAGGAAAACACGAACAAACAGGTGATAGGAATTGAATAAAACCATCCAAGACCTAAAAAGGGAAGTAGACACAATAAAGAAAACCCAAAGTGAGGCAATGCTGGAGATAGAAACCTTAGGAAAGAGATCTGGAAACATAGATGTGAGCATCAGCAACAGAATACAAGAGATGGAAGAGAGAATCTCAGGTGCAGAAGATTCCATAGAGAACATCGGCACAACAATCAAAGATAATACAAAACGCAAAAAAATACTAACTCAAAACATGCAGGAAATCCAGGACACAATGAGAAGACCAACCCTACGGACAATAGGAGTAGATGAGAATGAAGATTTTCAACTTAAAGGGCCAGCAAATATCTTCAACAAAATTATAGAAGAAAACTTCCCAAACCTAAAGAATGACATGCCCATGAACATACAAGAAGCCTACAGAACTCCAAATAGACTGGACCAGAAAAAAAATTCCTCCCGACACATAATGATCAGAACAAAAAATGCACTAAATAAAGAGAGAATATTAAAAGCAGTAAGGGAAAAAGTTCAAGTAACATATAAAGGCAGGCCTATCAGAATTACACCAGACTTTTCAACAGAGACTATGAAAGCCAGAAGAGCCTGGACAGATGTTATACAGACACTAAGAGAACACAAATGCCAGCCCAGGCTACTATACCCGGCCAAACTCTCAATTACCATAGATGGAGAAACCAAAGTATTCCACGACAAAAACAAATTCACACATTATCTTTCCACCAATCCAGCCCTTCAAAGGATAATAACAGAAAAAAACAATACAAGGACAGAAATCACACCCTAGAACAAGCAAGAAAGTAATCCCTAAACAAACCAAAAAGAAGACAGCCACAAGAACAGAATGCCAACTCTAAAAACAAAAATAAAAGGAAGCAACAATTACTTTTCCTTAATATGTCCTAATAACAATGGAATCAATTCCCCAATAAAAAGACATAGACTAACAGACTGGCTACACAAACAGGACCCAACATTCTCCTGCTTACAGGAAACCCATCTCAGGGAAAAAGACAGATACTACCTCAAAGTGAAAGGCTGGAAAACAATTTTCCAAGCAAATGGTCTGAAGAAACAAGCTGGAGTAGCCATTCTAATATCGAATAAAATCGACTTCCAACACAAAGTTATCAAAAAAGACAAGGAGGGACACTTCATACTCATCAAAGGTAAAAATCCTCCAAGAGGAACTCTCAATTCTGAATATCTATGCTCCAAATGCAAGGGCAGCTACATTCATTAAAGACACTTTAGTAAAGCTCAAAGCACACATTGCACCTCACATAATAATAGTGAGAGACTTCAACATACCACTTTCATCAATGGATAGATCGTGGAAACAGAAACTAAACAGGGACACAGTGAAACTAACAGAAGTTATGAAACAAATGGACTTAACAATATCTACAGAACATTTTATCCTAAAACAAAAGGATATACCTTCTTCTCAGCACCTCAAAGGACAGTATCCAAAATGGACCATATAATTGGTCACAAAACAGGCCTCAACAGATACAAAAATATTGAAATTGTCCCATGTATCCTATCAGACCACCATGGCCTAAGGCTGATCTTCAATAACAACATAAATAATGGAAAGCCAACATTCACGTGGAAACTGAGCAACACTCTTCTCAATGATACCTTGGTCAAGGAAGGAATAAAGAAAGAAATTAAAGACTTTTTAGAGTTTAATGAAAATGAAGCCACAACATACCCAAACTTATGGGACACAATGAAAGGAAAACTCTCAGCTCTGAGTGCTTCCAAAAAGAAACTAGAGAGATCACACACTAGCAGCTTGACAACACACTTAAAAGCTCTAGAACAAAAGGAAGCAAATTCACTCAAGAGGAGTAGACTGCAGGAAATAACTCAGGGTGAAATCAACCAAGTGGAAACAAGAAGAACTATTCAAAGAATCAACCAAATGGGGAGTTGGTTCTTTGAGAAAATCAACAAGATAGACAAACCCTTAGCTAGACTCACTAGAGGGCACAGGGACAGCATCCTAATTAACAAAATCAGAAATGAAAAGGGAGACATAATAACAGATCCTGGAGAAATCCAAAACACCATCAGATCCTTCTACAAAGGCTATACTCAACAAAATGGAAAACCTGGACAAAATGGACAAATTTCTAGACAGATACCAGGTACCAAAGTTAAATCAGGATCAAGTTAATGATCTAAACAGTCCCATACCCCCTAAAGAAATTAAACAGTCATTAATAGTTTCCCAGCCAAAAAAAAAGCCCAGGACCAGATGGGTTTAGTGCAGAGTTCTATCAGACCTTCAAAGAAGATCTAATTCCAGTTCTGCACAAACTATTCCACAAAATAGAAGTGGAAGGTACTCTACCCAACTCATTCTATGAAGCCACAATTACTCTGATACCTAAACCACAGAAAGATCCAACAAAGATAGAGAACTTCAGACCAATTTCCCTTATGAATATCGATGCAAAAATCCTCAATAAAATTCTTGCTAACCGAATCCAAGTACACATTAAAGCAGTCATCCATCCTGACCAAGTAGGTTTTATTCCAGGGATGTAGGGATGGTTTAATATATGGAAATATATCAACATAATCCATTCTATAAACAAACTCAAAGACAAAAACCACATGATCATCTCGTTAGATGCGGAAAAAGCATTCGACAAGATCCAACACCCATTCATGATAAAAGTCTTGGAAAGATCAGGAATTCAAGGCCCATACCTAAACATGATAAAAGCAATCTACAGCAAACCAGTAGCCAGCATCAAAGTAAATGGTGAGAAGCTGGAAGCAATCCCACTAAAATCAGGGACTAGACAAGGCTGCCCACTTTCTCCCTACCTCTTCAACATAGTACTTGAAGTATTAGCCAGAGCAATTCGACAAAAAAAAGGAGATCAAGGGGATACAAATTGCAAAAAATGAAGTCAAAATATCATTTTTTTGCAGGTGATATGATAGTATATATAAGTGACCCTAAAAATTCCACCAGAGAACTCCTAAACCTGATAAACAGCTTCACAGTCAGCTATTGGATGGAACACAGGGCCCCCAATGGAGGAGCTAGAGAAAGTACCCAAGGAACTAAAGGGAACTGCAACCCTATAGGTGGAACAACATTATGAACTAACCAGTACCCCGGAGCTCTTGACTCTAGCTGCATATTTATCAAAAGATGGCCTAGTCAGCCGTCACTGCAAAGAGAGGCCCATTGGACACACAAACTTTATATGCCCCAGTACAGGGGAATGCCAGGGCCAAAAAGTGGGAATGGGTGGGTAGGGGAGTGTGGGGGAAGGTATGGGGGTCTTTTGGGATAGCATTGGAAATGTAATTGAGGAAAATACATAATATAAATTATTTTAAAAAAATAAAACAATTAAAAACAATGAATTTATAAAATTCTTGGGCAAATGGATGTATCTGGAGGATATCATCCTTAGTGAGGTAACCCAATCACAAAAGAAGTCACTTGGTATGCACTCACTGATAAGTGGATATTAGCCCAGAAACTTAGAATACCCAAAATACAATTTTCAAAACAGAAGAAAATGAAGAAGGAAGGCCAAAGTGTGGATACTTCATTCCTCCTTAGAATAGGGAACAAAATGCCCATGAAAGGAGTTACAGAGACAAAGTTTGGAGCTAAGATGAAAGGATGGACCATCCAGAGACTACCCTACCCAGGGATCCATCCCATAATCAGCCACGAAACCCAGACACTATTGCATAAGCCAGCAAGGTTTTGCTGAAAGGACCCTGATATAGCTGTCTAGTGTGAGGCTATTCCAGTGCCTGGTAAATGCAGAAGTAGATACTCACAGTCATCTATAGGATGGAACACAGGGCCCCCAATGAAGGAGCTAGAGAAAGTACCCAAGGAGCTGAAGGGGTCTGCATCCCTATAGGTGGAACAACAATATGAACTAACCAGTACTCCCAGAGCTCGTGTCTCTAGTTGCATATGTAGCAAAAGATGGCCTAGTCAGCCATCATTGGGAAAGAGGCCCTTTGGTCTAGCTAACTTTATATGCCCCAGTACAGGGGACCACCAGGGCCAAGAAATGGGAGTGGGTGAGTAGGGAAGCAGGGCTCGGGGAGGGTATAGGGAACTTTCAGGATAGCATTTGAAATGTAAATAAAGAAAATATCTAATAAAAAAACAATTTGGGCTATACAAGCTCTGCCTCAAAAACAACAAAACAAAAGCTCAGGTATATAATATTGAAATAACAGGGGTGTAAAAATATAGACAGCAATATTAGTATTACAAAGGTTATGGCATATAGGGTGGCTATAGTTAGCCTGAGAGCCTAGGTACAATGGATGAGTTCTGCATTGTTATTGTGACCATATAAAGTTGCACAAGTGGTACAATCACATATATATGCATGTACAGAGAAAGTGTGTTTAGCTTAGCTAGTGAAATCAGAATATGCTCTCAAGATTATGTCAATGTCAAGTTTGATATTGTACTATATAGTTATTCAAGAGGCCATCACTTCGGAGGTAGGGTGTGGAGTGCAGGGGGGGGGACCTGTATATACCATTACAATTTCCTCTTAATCTATAAACACTTTAGAATAAAAATGTTCAGTATTTTTACATTAAGAATCCTTTATATAGCTTAGAAAGTGATATCACAGGTGTGACTGGATCCTACATGAACCTCCCAGTAGCTTAAGAGGCCCCATAAGACAGAATTCTACATCTATTTTGTGGACAGAGACATTCAGATAGGCAGTTGCTGGAAGTCACTTGGTTGCCAAGAAATGGTAAAAACAGATAGTTAACCTTAGTTTGATGATAATATAGACAAATGTGTTGTCTCTCCTTCCCTCTCCCCAGGCATAAACCTTTCTGTTGGGAATTCATCTATACTAGAAGGTCACATTATTGAATTCTTTAAAGCTAAGTGATTTGCCCTCTAAAAACTGATATATTTGTGCCTTTAGGAAGTTCAGATTTTTACAATATTAGTATCTTTCTTTCTCATCATCTGGTATCACACGAAATAATCTGGGAGTCTTTTGTAATGTCTAGGAAATAGACAAAAGGCATCTTAACTTCATCATGGTAATAACATCCAAGTCAACAAACCTCAGAGATAGCTGCACACCCATGCCTGTCCACAAATGAATGGATTTTTTAAAATGTAGTATATGGGCTAGTGAGCTGGCTCATTAGGTAAGGCTGCCTGGTGCCAAGGCTGATAATCTGAGTACTATCCCTAGGACAAACAAGTAGAAGGAAAAGTCCAACCTCTACAAGTTATCCTTTGACTACTGAGCATGAGCACAGAACACACATACATTCTCAAACTCTCAATAAATAAGTGAAATGAAAAAAAGAACAATAGACAGTGACACACACACACACACACACACACACACACACACACACACACCAGAGTTTTATTTTCCATAAAGAAGAATGAAATCTAGTCATCTGCAGAAAGAATGTATGGAACTGTTAAGTATAATAAACTAGTCTCAGAAAGAGAAATATCTTCTGTTTTCTTTTTATTAGAATCTAGATTTTAACATATAACATTAGAGTAGATGAAAGAGCATTTGAGGTAAAGAAGGGGTATTAAAGTGCAAGTAAAGGAGAATAGGAGAGGGCAGTGAGAAAAAGTACACTACATCATATGCAATCAATGTATGTAACAAGAAAGCACAGTGGGGCTACTTAAGTGGAGAGGGGTCCAGTGGTGCAAATACAAAGTACAAGGATGTATTATGTATGAATATGTGATATTGAAACTTTTAATTTGTGTACCTTAACTGAAAATATTAATTTAAAAAGACTGTCTGCATGCACGAGACCTGAACAAGATCCAAGCAGAGAAAATCCCTGCATGGAGAAAATACTACACTTAGCTATTGGTGATTAATCACTGCTTGGAGAGGGAAGAGTTAGTTTTCTTTAATGATGCAGTCCCTGAGAGGCTAGCCATGCTTTGGTAGATGGCCTATATCTATGCACACTCTAGCAATTGTAAGAGGTTTCATTAGGTAAGAAGTAAAAGGGGCATGTGACATTGGGAGAGAGTGGTGGTTGGGAAATAGAAAGGGAACCCAAGTGGAAGAAATAAATGGAGGTGGACTTGTCCAAAACACATTGTACACATTCATATGTAATTCTCAAAAATGTTTTTTTTAATTAGGTATTTTCTTCATTTACATTTCCAATCCTATCCCAAAATTCCCCCATACCCTCCCCCCAACTCCCCTACCCACCCACTCTCACTTCTTGGCCCTGGCCTTCCCCTGTACTGAGGCAGATAAAGTTTGCAAGACCAATGGGCCTTTCTTTCCAATGATGGCCGACTAGGCCATCTTCTGATACATATGCAGCTAGAGACACGAGCTCTGGGGGTACTGGTTAGTTCATATTGTTGTTCCACCTATAGGGTTGCAGTTCCCTTTAGCTCCTTGGGTACTTTCTCTAGCTCCTCCATTGGGGTCCGTGTGATCCATCCAATAGCTGACTGTGAGCATCCACTTCTGTGTTTTCTAGGCCCCGGCATAGCCTCACAAGAGACAACTATATCTGGGTCCTTTCAGCAAAATCTTGCTAGTGTGTTCAATGGTGTCAGCATCTCACCTGAGAAATACCGAATGACTGAGAAGCAACTGAAAAAATGTTCAGCATCCTTAATCATCAGGGAAATGCAAATCAAAGCAACCCTGAGATTCCACCTCACACCAGTTAGAATGGCTAAGATCAAAAACTCAGGTGACAGCAGATGCTGGCAGGGATGTGGAGAAAGAGGAACACTCCTCCATTGTTGGTGGGATTGCAAGCTTGTACAACCACTCTGGAAATCAGTCTGGCGGTTCCTTAGAAAATTGGACATAGTACTACCGGAGGATCCCGCAATACCTCTCCTGGGCATATATCCAGATGTTCCAACTGGTAAGAAGGACACATGCTCCACTATGTTCATAGCAGCCTTATTTATAATAGCCAAAAGCTGGAAAGAATCTCCAAAACGTTTTAAAGAAATGTGAGTCTCATTTAGATTAAATGTTATTTCTAAGGTTGTGTGTGTATGTGTGTGTGTGTGTGTGTGTATGTGTGTGTGTGTGTGTGTGTGTGTGTGTGTGTGTGTGTGTGTGAAAGAGAGAGAGAGAGAGAGAGTAGTGTTGATCAAACTCCTTAATACAGGGACCATGACCTGCTTTGCTTACCTCATGTACCTTGTGAAGAAATGCTTCCAAGCACATGTAGCTGAGAAGGTGTGTTCAAAGGGTCAATTGTATAATTGATATGATACGATGTATAATTGATCCACATATGATACAATGTAAATTCAATGATTAGTTATAAAAGTAGTAATTAAGATTTAAAGTACTCATACTCAAAAATAAACTATGAGTTACTCGGAGAACCATGTTTTCCCCAAAACATTTTGCATTTACACTTTCTTGTTCTTAGCTTTTTACTTTCATTATTTTTAGAGACTTTCTTACTGAGGTTCCAGGATGCTCTTGAACGTGTTATTCTCCTGAATGCTGAACTTACAGGTGGACACTACCATAGTCAGTTTGTACTTCATATATGTAATAATCATTAATCATTTGTGGTTATAGAAAGCAGGCTGAAAACAAATCTGTACATGTGATTTTCGCTGAAATTCCTAATAGTAAAACTCTTGCAGGTATCAGGATTGCACTCTGTAGGAGAACTGCAAATATAATTTCAAAGAACAAAAAGAACGATGTAAAATTTCTGACTGTCAAAGAGCTTGTCAGGTACATTTAAAATGGATGATGGTAACTGTCATAATTATAGTTCGATTCCAGGAAGTACAATATAAGAGTTTTCTTTTTATGTGTCAATATTTATGCTATACTGACTATCACATCCTTTGGAACTACAGTATTCAAATGTACAAAGGATTGCATGTACCAGCTGTATAAGTGTAAGAGAGGGTGGAGTTTTACAAAATTCTTTCAAAGTTAAAATCCTGACAGATGCAATAGAGCATGCTGGGAGCTGGATAAGATCATTTGGATGCTGTCATCCCATAGACACAGCAAATTGAAAAGCCACTCACACACCAGCTACCTTCGCATAAAATAGGAAATCAGATGACAGATCATGGTGCCTATTTTTAGTCTAACAAAGCCAAAGAACAAGCTGAAGACAGGAAGAAATGAGCTGCTCTTCTCTCAACCTAGCCAGGGCAGAGAGAAATGCCTTCTGCTTCAGGAAGAGTGAGGGAATTAACTCAAGGCATTAGACTTGAAACCCATTACCAGACCAGCCACAGTTAAACCCAACACCTATCAAGGGCTCTAGAACTGAGAGACTAATACCTGCAGACTGCAACTCTGAGACTTCTTTAGATGTGCCAACAACTGCCTCACAAACCATACTCCAATGTGGTGACCAGAGTGTTGGGGTATAGGGTTTTGTCTTGCAACCCAAGAGAGGCCCACTGTGGTGAGAACAAACACCCTGTAACTTTAATTTTTTAAAGACCTAATTTTAATGATGGTTCTTAAATGCTTTAACCTCCCTACAGTCTACCACCTACCAGAGGTAGTGGAAAAGAAAGGATACTGGAGAAATGGACCTGTTTAGAAAGGTTCTTTGGAGCAACTCCAGTCTGTGTTGTCTGGAAATTGGCAGTTCAGTTTACAGGTTAACAGCGGCAGCTCCGTCCACTTGCAAACACCTCATGGAAATATCTGGTCAGCAGCAGCCATGGTATGATCTAGCAGGAATAACCAGACCTCAGCTTTGGCTCAAGCCAGCAGGAGGGATCAGGAGAAATGCCAGAAGTTCTCTCTCAGCTGTGTCTTTCTCAGGGAATCAAATATCAGCAAAGACTGGAGATGCACAGCCTCTGTCACTGTCCACTGAGTCCTATGTATACCCTCCAAACATCCATGTCCTCCACAGGTCTTGCCTTGTCACATGAATCTGTCTCAGCTGACATCACTCTGCCAATCAGCTCAAGTCTGCAGAAGTGGCAAGAAACTGCAGCACATCACCAGAAGTTTTTTGGTGCCTTTCTCTCTGACAAATGCAGCTCAACTATGCAGTGAAAGGCAGACCAATACATGTGTGTTGTTAGCAAAGAATCCTCATCACCTGTCCTTTCATGAGCTTGCTTTAGCAAAACATCCTCTCTCCTGTGTCTGCTTCAGCTAAACATTCCTTCACGTGTTTGCCCCAGCAAAACACCATTCAACAGACTTTCTTTTTTTTATTATCATTATTTTTATTAGGTATTTTCTTCATTTACATTTCCAATGCTATCCCAAAAGTCCCCCATACCCTCCCCCCCAACTCCCCTACCCACCCACTCCCACTTCTTGGCCCTGGCCTTCCCCTGTACTGAGGCATATAAAGTTTGCAAGACCAATGGGCCTCTCTTTCCACTGATGGCCGACTAGGCCATCTTCTGATACATATGCAGCTAGAGACATGAGTTCCGGGGGGTACTGGTTAGTTCATATTGTTGTTCCACCTATAGGGTTGCATATCCCTTTAGCTCCTTGGGTACTTTCTCTAGCTCCTCCATTGGGGGCCCTGTGATCCATCCAATAGCTGACTGTGAGCATCCACTTCTGTGTTTGCTAGGCCCCGGCATAGCCTCACAAGAGACAGCTATATCAGGGTCCTTTCAGCAAAATCTTGCTAGTGTATGCAAAGGTGTCAGTGTTTGGAGGCCGATTATGGGATGGATCCCCGGGTATGGCAGTCTCTAGATGGTCCATCCTTTAGTCTCTACTCCAAATTTTGTCTCTGTAACTCCTTCCATGGGTGTTTTGTTCCCAAATCTAAGAAGGCGCAAAATGTCCACACTTTGGTCTTCGTTCTTCTTGAGTTTCATGTGTTTTGCAAATTGTATCTTGTATCTTGGGTATTCTAAGTTTCTGGGCTAATATCCATTTATCAGTGAGTACATATTGTTTGAGTTCCTTTGTGATTGGGTTACCTCACTCAGGATGATGCCATCCAGGTCCATCCATTTGCCTAGGAATTTCATAAATTCATTCTTTTTAATAGCTGAGTAGTACTCCATTGTGTAAATGTACTACATTTTCTGTATCCATTCCTCTGTTGAGGGACATCTGGGTTCTTTCCAGCTTCTGGCTATTATAAATAAGGCTGCTATGAACATAGTGGAGATGTGTCCTTCTTACCATTTGGAATATCTTCTGGATATATGCCCAGGAGAGGTATTGCAGGATCCTCCGGTAGTACTATGTCCAATTTTCTGAGGAACCGCCAGACTGATTTCCAGAGTGGTTGTACAAGCTTGCAATCCCACCAACAATGGAGGAGTGTTCCTCTTTCTCCACATCCTCGCCAGCATCTGCTGTCACCTGAATTTTTGATCTTAGCCATTCTGACTGGTGTGAGGTAGAATCTCAGGGTTGTTTTGAGTTGCATTTCCCTGATGATTAAGGACTTTCTAAAGAATCTTTAAGTTTCCATGTCAGCACACAGCATAAATGAAAACTCTGGGATGCAGGCCAGGGCTCAGAGAGCTTTATACCACCCCAACAATTGGCCTGTGCACTGTACCTGCGTACTGTAAAGTAGACAGAGGTTTCACTTCTCTTCATAACCATTTTTAGAATGAGCACGAGGAGCTCCCATCTCTCCTGAAATGGAGGGCAGGCCCCTGCCACGGGGAGAGTGAGATGCAACCCAGCTTAGTGTCATCAGCCCTAGTGATCAAGGGAGTGTCTTTGCCATTGGTCCTTTAACCTGGGGCAGCACAGCTGTATCCAGGCCAGTGCCTGTAAAAGACCGAGTTCTAGACTGGCTCCTGTACCAGGAAGAAACCTGTACCCTAGCAGAACAGACTCACATTTCAGCTGCTTCACTGAGAATTGTAGCATGGTCCTTAGTGTTCCCCTGAAGCTAGACAGGTCATGTGCTTATAAGATTGAGGTACAGCACCAGCCTAGGTGGCCAAGGATCTGTCTTTACCAACACTGTCCCCAACCTCAGGTATCATAGTATGGCACATGTCCCCAATGAATGAGAGTAAGATGGGATTGTAGCAGAGGACTTTAGAATTTTCCTGCTAGGCTAGTAAAACTTAACAGTGTAGACCATAATGGCCCATAGTCCCAGGGCTACCTGCATATGGAGTCTCTGCAACAGGCCTGGGACTGCGAGGAAGAAATATAACTTGTTAGACTTCTATTTCTGCTAACTTGACCTGTAGCTGGTTGAAATGATCATGGGTCATGTATGGCTCTCCCTCTGTCAGCACTAAGCAGTCCCTGGCAGAGTTGGCCTTAGCCCTGCTTCTGTGTTACATAAGCTTTGGCAAGCAATGGGCTCAGAGTTGTGGAATAACTTGTAAGCACTGCTGGCTATAGGTATTACATAGGAACCTAGAGTTGCTCCATTCATTGTGGTTTTGCTCAGAGCTAAGAAAATGTCTACAGTGACTGACCACAGGCCAGTATTGACTGGGTATCTGGGCTCTTCGGAGAAGCCTATGGAAATGCACCTCTTTGTAGCTACTCCCTGGTTCATTTCGAACCGTACAAACTGGAGTTTTGGAATAAGTTTGATCTTGGATTTCCCTCTAGTGCCCAAAGAGTGTTAACACACTAACAACAGACGCCTGGCAAACATGGAGCTGGGCACCATCCAGTTCTGAAATCATGGAATGAAGCATAAACTTGGAGACAATAAACAGCTCATTTGGCATTTCTGCAGCAATAGGAACAAGGCCAGGGCTTTCAAGACACCGCAACTTCGGTTAATAGTCAAAAGAAGATGCATGCCAGAAACTGACCAGACAACCATCAGGATAGGAGAAGACATAGTGTTCTAGGTTTAGTCTATTGCTGTGATAAACTGTTCCAGCCAAAAGCAATGTAGGAGAAGAAAGGTTTTATTTGGATTATACTTTCAGGTCACAGTTCATCATTAAGGAAGGCAAGGCAGGAACTCAAGGCAGACCTCCTTGTTATTCCACACAGTATTACCTCCTATCAAAAAAAAAAAAAAAACCCTCCACAGCCAAGTACAGCAAGAGTCATGGAGGATGCTACTTAGTAGCTGGCCTAGGGAAACAGGCTCATACCTAGCTAGCTTTCTTATCCAAGTCAGGACCACTCACCCTGGGAATAGTGCCTCCCCTGGTGAGGGGGCCCTCCTGCATCAATTAAGAATAAAGACAATCTTCCACAGGTATGCCCACAGGTCAATCTGGTCTAGAGAATTAATTGAGGTTTTCCTCTCTAGTTATGCCAAGTTGACAGGTAAAGCTACCTATGATAAATAATTTAAAACAGCTGATTAAAGGATAGTTAATGAACTTCATGAAAATGCTGACAGAATTTAATACTTTACCAGAGAAACTCAAACATACAGGGGGTAGGGGGATGATTTTTAAAAGTCAAAGAGAATTCAGTGTTGGGTTTTAGTAGCCTGGTACCAAATTCCACAACAAAGTCCCATGCTTCCAACCCTAGAGCTGAAAAACATTCTCATCAAAAATAAAAGTAAAGTCAAAAGTATTAATGTCAGAACAGAGTAAATAGAGAGAAGAAATCGCAAGTACTAAGACAGACTGAAGAAAAGTCAGAGAGAAATTGAATGAAATGAAGACTGTGCAGAGGAATTTAGCTCCAGTAATTAAAAGAGCAACTATTTCAAGAAAGAGTAAGACTGCCAAAGGAGAGCCCGTGAGGGGATTTCTCTTGACTGTAGAGCTTGCCTAGTATGAAGCCCTAGGCTCTGTTCTCTAGCCCAGCATAGCTCAACTGTAGAGGCACATCCTGTAATCCCAGTGCTCAGAAGGGGAAGGCAGGAGCATCATAAGACCAAGGTCATCCTCCTCTTGACAATATAGTAAGTTTGAGGCTACATGAGATCCTGTCTAAAAAGAAAAAAAAATAGCTAAAGGAATATAACATGTATTCAAGGAGATAACGGAAAATTTCCCAAGCTAAGAGAAGAATGCAAATATCCAGGTACAAGAAGGTCAGCAGTCAGACTTCACCCAACTACATCAACCCTAAGGCACTAAAATCATGTTTGCAAAGACAAAGGATAAAAAGAAAATTCTCATAACTGCAAGAGAAAAGAAACAAGCTAGAAGCTCACCTTGGCAGCAGACCTCTCAACAAAAGCTGCCCAGGACAGCATCGTTCTTAACTTCTGCTTCAGATAAACTGCTATTACTGTCCAGCAATGTTCCTCCTATGTTGGTTTTGTATCTTGCAACTTTGTTAAATTTGTTTAGTTCGAACAAATTGTTAAACACTTTAGAGTCTCTTAATGCTTAATTGTGTTACATGTGAGGACAATTTGACTTCTTTTCTTTTTCTGTTTTGATTACTGACCCTACCCCACCCAGTTTTTCCCCAGTTGCACTGGCTAGGACTTTTAGTACTAGTTGAAATAAAGTGGTGGAAGTAAACTATTTGTGCTTCTCTAACTACAGCATAGTACACGGCAGTTACCTTGTTGCAGATCTTAGGAAGGTAGACTGATGGACTAAGGGACTGATGGACTGATGGATTTGATGGCTCTGAGCTCCAGTTAGATGATGACATCATGTAGCTCTGGACTTCCATTGCTTAGCATGGGAACTACAGGCAACAACAATACATAGCACACTTTGAAATCGAGAAGGATTTCAAAATTTTACCACAAAGAAGTGATAAGCATTTGATTTAAATATTACACTATATATATATACTTCAGAATATTACAGGTCCCCATTAATATGAATATTTTCAAGGCATGATAACATACACCAGTACTTGGGAGACTGAGGGAAGATTGACAAGGTCAAAGCCAGATAAATAGCAGGAAGACTCTGTCTTTAAAATATTATGTATAAATGTATGCTGTGTGTATTGAATCTTAGTGGGTTATAGTTTTTGCTTTGGTTTCTGAATCAGGGTCTGGTTCTGTAGTCCATGTTAGCCTGGAAATCTATAGCACAGGCTAGCCTCAAACTCATGTCAGTCGTCCTGTTCAATATTATAGTCAAGATCTTAAATTTCTTTTAGGATGCATACCAGCAAAGGAGGTTTGGAAACTCATTAGATTTTATCAGAGTTTTCAGCTGTGGACTGCATAGACAAGTCTTCTCTTAGTAATAGAAATTACTTTATGTGGGATGATGATAACATTTATTGCTGCAAGCATTGCCAACACCTGCTCTTTCTACTATCTCATTTTGAGTCTCCCTAACCTTCACCCTGCACCCCTCTCCCTGTGATCTCCTATCCTCTACCTATCCAGTGGTCTCTTCATGTCCCTGACACTACACTCAGTTCGCTTTCTTCCCAGGACCCTTCTTTAAACACTGCAATTCCAGTACTGCTCCCTGCTGCCATCAACCACTGCTCCATAGCTTCTTGAAAGACTTCTCTCAGTCGTCCACTGTCCATTATGAGCCACAGCTCCCACCTGCCGACTATCCCTCACTTCCAAATTGTATTGTCTTACTTGTTTGTGGAAGTAATTGTTATGAAGTAACCATGAAAACACTTGAGAAATGTTATATGTGGCTAGTCAACAAAGTGTTTGAGTCCTTCATTATAGCCACACCAACATCTACTTAGAATAACACAGTGATATGAATCTATTTATCTGGTGATCATTAAGAACTAGCCCTAAATGGAGTGGAGGAAGCCTTGAGTGAGTGAAATCCTGAGTGAATGTGTGTTACTGACATGGGCTTGGTTGTACCAAAGAGTACAAGACCTCAGACCCACGTGAAATTGCCCAAGCCACTCCTCATATGGGTCATCAGAGGAATGACAAAGCATTCCTATGGGGCCTCTGGGTCTGGGTTAACTAGACAGCATATATGTATTGCTTGTGATTTGTTAGCACATGACATCCATTCCATCTCCTTCATGTCTTACTACACTAAAAAGTCTAGAAAGTTAAATACATGTGTCTCTCAGTATCTACAGAGGAATTGTCCGGGATAGTTCCTAGCTTTCTAAATCTTCAGATGACCAAATTGTTTATTGAAAATAGTACTTGCATATAAGCTATGAATATCCTCCCAATTACTTTAAATAGTCTCTAAATTATTTAAATATACAACACAACACAGTACAATGCTATGTGAATACTTATATTTGATCTGGCAAGATAGTTCTGCACATAAAGGAGCTTGAGGCCAAACATTATGACCTAGGTTCGATTCTTGTGACCCATATGGTAGAAGGAGAGAAATTACTTTAGTGAGTTGTCCTCTGACCTCCACACATGTATTATGATATATGTTCATTTGCCTGCCTATACACACAGACACACACAGCTAAATACATAAATAGATAAACAGATAAATATAATTTAAAAGTCGGTGGCAGGGAGCAATGAGATGGCTCAGCAGGCAAAGTTGTTTGCTGCCAAGTCTGATGACACAAGTTCGATCCCGGGAACCCACATAAAAGGAGAGACTTGACTCTCACTTTTTTTTCTCTGACCTACACATGTACAATGAGACATGTTTATGTCCCCATATATAATATGTAATATATATTACATACATCCAAAGTAAATGGAGTAAATGTTTTGAAATAGTTATGCTACATTGTTTAAGGAATAAGAAAAGAATTATATATATTCAGTACAGACACAATTTTCTAAACATAGTTTTGATTCACAGTTCATTGAATTTGAGACATAGAATCCAGTGGGTATGTTTTCCCAGTAGGAAGTCACATGTGTGGCAGAGAACTTGTTCCTGACTTGTCTGTGCCCTTCAGCATAGCCTTAAATCTCTGTAGCAGATCCCACGGACTATCTTGTTCCTTCAGGTTGCCCAAAGGCATCAGAAGCAAGCCCTGCTCCTCAAATGCTCTGTTGTAATGGCAGTCTAGGAGATCACCTTGCTGTGAGAGGTAGGATTTTGTTGCGGTAGACACACCTATGAACTTCTAGCATGCATTTGTGCTTAGCCACCATGCCTAACAATATGAAAACATTTGATTTTCTAAATTCTGTTTAAGTACCTACCAAGGTCTTTATTTCTATCACTGAACTCCATCCAGTAGAGCCAAGTGTATTTAGAACTAAACACACTGCAAGGTTCCAAAAGAATGATTCATTACACATCCGCTATGAGTAGAGGCTTTCTAGTGAGTGGTATTTGGAGTGAATATTTTTGCTGACCTGATCCAGAGTAAAATGCTTTCAGAGTTTCCCTAAGCAAAGAATTGAAAATAAGATCAAACCCCAACCATCCAACTTCAGGCCATGTCTAGTACCTTCTGCCTGATTGCACTTGACCACAAACTTCTCTGATGCCCTTGAACTCTCTCTCCAAGCTGACGTTGGGAGACTCTCCAGACTATTCCCCAATCAATCAGACCACATTGACAATGCCAAAGGTTAGGTACCACCCACAGATAGTCCACAGAAATTATAAGAACGGCTTCTCTGTAATAAAGACGGAGGAAGGACGGAAGGATGGAGAATGATTAATGGCCCCTTCAGAACTGATGGAAAGCAAGGGCACTTGACATTTGTGGTGTTGATATTTTTCTCACACCACAACATTCCCACATGGTAGCAACCTGGGGTACAAAACAACAGCTTTGTCTGGGGGGAAGAAGAGGGTTCTGTGTGTTTCAGTTTCTAAGAGAGCATGCTTTTGGGGGAATTGTTGCCATAGGGGGTAGGGGCTCCTGTGGTGTTTGGCAGAGTTGACTTCTCCATCTCTGAAAAGTCCAAAGGTGATATATTTAATTGACAGCTCATTTTCTTTCATCTTTATTGTAAGTGTCTAATCCCATGGGCAATTCTTAAGGACTAACACAGCAGGTAAGAGGAGATGGCTTCCCTGCAATAATGCTGCTGGAACTGAATGAAGAGAAAGGCTGAAAGCCAGCAGCATGGGATTCTGCTTCTATAAGAAGAATCAAAATGACCATGCTGAAGTGTAAAGCTGATAGGGAGGGATGAAACAAAGAAATAAAAAAAATGCAGGGTATGAGCTCAGGAGCAGGATGGAGGTGAGAGACGTATCTCCATGGGATGCTCAGAAACAGAAGGAAGCTAAAACTCCAGGAAGGGTAGGCAGAGCCCCAAAGGAAGGCATTTTCCAAGTATTCCCTCTATAGCTACTCAGACTGGAATATTTCTGTTCTTCATAGCCCTAATTTTGAACAGTATCAGTTTTCACCACTAAAACACACACACACACACACACACACACACACACACACACACACACACACACACACACACACACACAAATATCTGATGAATATGTCTCCATCACTAATCACAATGTTTAAAGGTAAAACTGGGGGAATGGCTTAGGGTTTTGGGTTTTTTTTGTTTTTTTGTTTTTTGTTTTTTTGTTTGGTTTGTTTTTTTGCCTCTGATTATAAAAGCAGTACATGCCCATTATGGAAAATACAATTATGTAAGAAAGAACTGGGGTCCCATGCAGTTCCAGCACCCAGCTCTGTTTTATTTTCTTTATATGGATCTTTCTGAGGAAACAATCAGACCACTCAGTATATGAAATTATATATCCTCGTTTCTTCACTAAATATAATGCTGTATTTTCTGATATCCTATTCTTTGAAAGCATGCTTTTTGAATGTTTGTGTTAGTAGTCCTTTTATTTCAATATTTCACAATTTTCTGATCATTTTTCTTAGTGCTAAAAGCTGAGTTACTGTGTCAATAGCAGTGTTTAGTTCTAAGGCTCTTAATGCTTATGCCAATTATGAAGAGCAAGTTTGCTGGGTGATAATGCTGCTGAAACTGAATGAGAAAATTTGCATCAATTTATACTCCTGTTTTATTTGTACTTAGAAGGATACATTCAAATTCCTTTTTGCTTTGTTTATAAAGCAGATAGTCTCTCTCGATGTGGTATTATTGCTAAAACAGATGAAGAAATCTGATAGTTTGAGTTAGTTGTGTATCTTTTTTTATTTTTCTTATTAGAAATTTTCTTCATTTACATTCCAAATGCTATCCCCAAAGCCCCCTATACCCTTCTCCCACACTACTCCCCAACCCACCCACTCCTGCTTCCTGGCCCTGGCATTTCCCTGAGAAACTACGTTTGCCTTTTTATGCCATAGTTGCCTTGAAGAATATACCTCAAGCTTAACATTCTTTGAAAAGAATGTTCAAGATTTTACTTTTAATTATGTATATATGTGTATGCCTACATGTAGGTTTTTGCACATGAGTGGAGTGCCCATAGAGGCCAGGAGATTGTGTCAGACGCCCTGGAGCTAGAGTTACAGATGGTTAGGAGGCACCTGAAATGGTTGCTGGGAACCAACCTCAGGTCCTCTGAAAGAGAAGCAAGTCCTTTTAACTGTTAAGCCATCTCTCCAGCCCCATTGAAATTGTTTTTTAACATAAAATGATTTCTGAAAGAGTAAACGCCTTATTTCATCCAATTAGCACAATATTAAAGAAATAATAGAATATAAGAAATGGATAGACCATTGAAAATCTGTCCAGCATTTGTGATAAATGAAGTTGAACACTCATCAGAATAATCCCTAGAATACATTATGAAAGGAGGGCTTTATATCTGCTTCATTTGCTGCTATATTGTCATGCCAAAATATATGCTGGAAACATACTAGGTGTTTATTAATAAATATAGAATGCATGAATGAATTCACGGGGGAAAGTCTATTATCTAGATGTGGTCAATACTAAAATGCTCTGCCAATATCTTTTGGATGATCTGCAAGTAATTTATAGTTTGAGTGAACAGTTGTTCCCCCCTCCCCAACCCCCACACACAAACACACTGACAGATTCTGGCCTTGGGACCTGGGTCTCGCTGCTTGAGATTCTTTATGACTATTGTAACATTCACAAGCTGTTGCAGAGTATACCATAAATGCTAACAATGAAATGTGAGTATGCTGTATGGTAAATATCCCAACTGCCCTGCCCCGCCCCTCACCGGTATTTTTGCATCTTGTTTGACATGCTCTCAGAGATGACTCAGCAGGCATAAGTCCAGGGGACACCCCCCCCCCCTGCAGTAATCTGCTCATTAACACGCCCTTTTTTTCTTCACACTCTCACTTTGCTCTTGGGAAATAGCAGATAAATTCAGACAGAAGGGGAGACTTAAATAGGATTTTCTGACTTGGTGAGTGTGTGCCTTTATGTGTTTGCGTGTTTACATACAAACATACACATGCATGCATGTGTATCCAGAATAGCCTTGGTCTTCAGGATGATTTGAAAAGAGATGTCAAGAAAAAGGATGGGTAGTTAGTTACATTAGATATTTCAAATAGAATATTAAACAAAGAAACAGAAAGCATAGAGCAAGCCTGGATTAGCCGACAAGGGGCTCATCTCCATGAGATGCTGGCATGAGATGCAGGTGGTAGAAGCAGAGATGGAACTCCAGAAGGCCAAGTCAGGAGGTAGCATTCCCAAGTGTCCATGCTTAGCAATCACACTGTCAGCTAAGATTCTGCACATGGTAAGTCTATTTATATTTTTAGATTAAAAAAAAACATTTTTTTTCAAATAAGGCACACACAAATGCCCACCGATCACTTTTCCAGCACTAAACACAATGTCCAAATGTAAAAATCAGATAGAAAATACTTTTTAAAATCTTATAATAAGAGCGGGATGTGTATGTCATGCTGGAGATGACTCAGAACCTGATTCCTTATGCTCTGGGGAAGACCTGAGTGCCAGAATGTCATTCAGCATGTGTCATCTGAGCTTCTGGGATGAAGCCGTTAAGGATCTAATTTTCCTGAATCACTCCAACTGCTATTACATTGGTTACCACAAAATAGGTCCTAAAGCAGGAGTCATTTGCTGTTTGAAGCACTATTTGGGGATTAGTATATATAAAGCATAAAAGTGTGTGTGTGTGTGTGAGAGAGAGAGAGAGAGAGAGAGAGAGAGAGAGAGAGAGAGAGAGAGAGAGAGGCTAAACCTTGGTCTCTAGTTACAAAGAAAGTTGTGGAAGTCAGAGCATTTCTGCCATCTTGAGAGATACTAGTTTTTTAAAGGGTGAGCTAATATCCAAATGTAAGAAAGGTACTATGTCAAAAGGAAAGAAGAATTATGATCAGGACAAGTAGCTGGGTTCACAGATATACACTCTGATACTACTTAGACTATTGCTATCCAATGAAAATTGGAGTCAAGGTATGAGAAGGGGAATAAGACAGTGAAGGCAGCCTCAAGAACCAAAAGGGCTCTTTAGAAAACACCCTTCAAAGCTGATCTCAAGGAGAGTCACCAATGGGGACTGTCAACTCCCAGTTCTCTATGTGGCTTTAGCTTGACAGGCTGACCATTCTGGACTCCTAACTATACACTGCTAGGTGACTCAGCATGCCATATGGCTTCACCCCATCCACCTGCTCCCTTTAGCAGATGAGACAGAAGCAGCTAACATGACTGAGCATACTGAAACCTGGCCCCAGCAAACCACCAGGACTGGGTCAGCCTCCTTCATTTGCTGTCTTTGTATCTTTGTCCCTATCAGAGCTGATTGCCTGACATCCCTGGGGACCCATTCCTATAAATGGTACTCAAAGACTGAAGCAACATTTCCCAAACAAATATCCCCCATTGGATGTTATTGATTCTTAAAAGAGACAGCCTGTCACTCAGGCAGAAAGGATAAAGGCCAAGATGGAGTACCAAAAAGATACAGGGGCTGCATCTCAGAGATGGCTCATTGGGTTACAGACTCTAAATGGGCCTATAGGCTGGAGTACTTCCTGCAATAGGAGGGCTGATGGCCCACAATACCTTCAAAACTTGGATACATTTTACCTTTTTTCTTTTTTTCTTTTTCTCTTTTTTTACTTTTTTTGAGACTATAACTATAGCATTGGTCCACCTCCTTTCCTCCCATATACTTCTTATTCTTCTTTAAACTCATGACCTCCTTTTACACTGATTGCTGTTAGAAGTGTATTTGTATATATAATGTTGCTTGTGTTTTCAGTATGTGTATGTATATACTTGTATGTATATGTGTATACTTGTATGTATATGTCCTTTGTCACTGCACAAGCAATTGGTGTGCTCTTCCCTGAGGGAGACCACATCTCATCTCCCACTCTCAGTTGTCCTTGGTTGCCTATAGTTCTTTGTGTAGGGTTGAGCCCTTGTGGGCTTTTCCTCATCCAATTTGATATCCATTGGTGCCATCCTTTTTCACTTCATGATTGAGAAATTGTGTTGGTGAGACTTCATGTAAGTAGTTTCTGACATTACTAGAAGACAGAATCTTATGGCAAACAGTCTAGTGTCAGAATTAAGCTCATGAACATAAGTAAATGACCTTGCACACTATATTACAATATAAACTCACACTGCACAGCACAGTCCACACAATTGCAATCACAAACCCCATAGATCATTTGAAACAATACTGCCCATTTGCATGCATATATGTACTTTATAGTTTGTCTCTGGTAGGCCAAAGTGTTTCCATCTAAAAAATAATTTCAACTGTAATTAAAATGATATAACTATAAACCTTGAAGCTAATTTTATTAAAGACATTAAAACATGACCAAAAGCCATAATGTAACCCAATGTTTTCTACTAAGTGTTTTTAAAGAATAAAGCAGGATGTCAGTCATGGTAGTGAGCACACCTTTAATCCTAGCACTCAGAAGGCAGAGGACAGCAGACTTCTGTTTGTTCAAGGTCAGCCTGGGGAGCATTGTGAGATCCTATATAATAATAATAATATCAGTAGGTTAGCAAAATGGCATAATAGATAAAGGCAACTGATAACCTTAACCGGTTCTCAACCTCAACACATCACTGTAACACACATATATATGTACTTACACTCATAGACACAGCGAAGGAATCAATTTGTCTTCATCAAGGTTTCTATTCCTGCACAAACATCATGACCAAGAAGCAAGTTGGGGAGGAAAGGGTTTATTCGGCTTACACTTCCATACTGCTGTTCATCACCAAGGAAGTCAGGACTGGAACCTAAGCAGGTCAGGAAGCAGGAGCTGATGCAGAGGCCGTGGAGGGATGTTCTTTACTGGCTTGCTTCCCCTGGCTTTCTCAGCTTGTTTTCTTATAGAACCCAAGAATACCAGCCCAGGGATGGCACCACCCACAAGGGGCCTTTCCCCCTTGATCACTAATTGAGAAAATGCCTTACAGCTGGGTCTCATGGAGGCATTTCCTCAAGGGAGGCTCCTTTCTCTGTGATAACTCCAGCCTGTGTCAAGTTGACACAAAACCAATCAGTACAATTGAGTCCTTGTCAACTTGATGCACAAACACACCACTATTAAGCCTCAACCTTTACTTTCTTATTCCTCCCCAAGATCTAAATAACTTTAAAAGCCCCACAGTCTTTGCAAATTCTTACATACTAAAATTTCAATCCCTTTAAAATATCCAAATATCTTTTAAAATCCAAAGTCTTTTTACAATTAAAAGTCTTTTAACTGTGGCCTCCACTAAAATACTTTCTTCCTTCAAGAAGGAAAAATATCAGGGCACAGTCACAATCAAAAGCAAAATCAGACTCCAACCGTCCAATGTCTGGGATTCAACTCACAATCTTCTGGGCTCCTCCAAGGTCTTGGGTCACTTCTTCAGCCCTGCCCTTTGTAGTACACACCTTGTGCTAACTGCCTGTACTCCACTGTTGCTGCTGTTCTTGGTTGTCATCTCATGGTACTGGCATCTCCAAACCTCTGTTGTCTTCTGCTGTAATAGGCTTCACCAATTGCCTCTATAGGCTCTCTTCATGGTGCCAAGCCTCACCTCCTTTGCATAACCCCTTCAGTCCTGGGCCATCAATTGCAACTGAGGCTGCACCTTCACCAATGGCCTTCCATGGACTCTCACAGTGCCAAAACTTAGCTGCTCTTTATGACTGCCTTCAAAACCAGTACCACCTGGGTGACTCTTACACATTACCAAGTACAGACACAGCACAAGGTACAACCGTAGCTATTTTTGGAACACAGCCTCTGTACTCTCAGAAAACACTCCCCAGAAGATTTCACCTCAATGATGCTGGTCTCTTCTTAATCACCGCTAATTTCTTAGCTCCAGCTAACCAGCATCAATAGTCCCAGTAACACAAAGGTTCAATTTAGTGGTTCTTGTATCTTGTTAATCACAGCTGGTTCTTCAGCCCTAGCTAACCAAAGCCACAGAATCTTTACAATCAAAACATGGCCCTGATAAGAGTCTTTAATCTTCCCTCTGAAATTTCACAAGCCAGGCCTCCATCTTCGGCAGTGTTCTCAACATGATCTTCCAAGCTCCTATACAACATCCCACAGAGCTCTTAACACAGAATGGATCTTCTAGCCCAAAGTTCCCAAGTCCTTCCACAGTCCTCCCCAAAACATGGTCAGGTTGTTACAGGAATACCCCACTATGGGTGTATGAGTATATAGTCCAGCAATTCTCAACCTGTGGGTCTCAATCCTTTTAGGACTCACAGTGATCACCTAAGAACATCAAGAAACACAGATATTTATGTTACAATTACATTAGCAAAGTTACAGTTATGAAGCAGCAAAGAACATTTTTGTGTTCAGGGACAGGGATCACCACAACATTCAGGACTGCATGAAGTGGTCACAGCATTAGGAAGGTTAAGAACTACTGATATAGGCAGAATGGATTGGACTTATAAAAAGGGGTAATAAAAAAACAAATAAGCAGAACATGAAGCCAGAAGGGGAACAGGGTAGGAAATCTGAGAGAAGGATTAGAGAGGAAGTAAATGTGGTCAAAGTACATTGTATACAGTATTAAATTCTCAAAGAACACATAAACCTATTTTTTAAAGAAATTTTAAGTAAAACAGGGGGACAGCAAGGTGCCTCTTCAGGTAAAGGTGCTTGATTCACAAGCCCCACAACCTGAACATGATCCCTAGAGCTCATGCAAAAAGCTGGACTTGGTGGTGCACATCTGGAATTGCAGCGCTCCGCAGGAAAGATGAACAGCAAAGACAGGAGCATCGCCCAGAAGCTCAGGACCCAGCTACCTGGAATATGGCAGAAGTACTAAGAAAGAATTTGCTTCAAAACCAAAGTGAAAGGGGGAGAACTGACTCTCCAATAAGTTCTTCTGTGACTTCTATATGTGCATCTGCACATACACACACTAAAACAAAGCAGATGCATTTAATTTTAATAACTTGCTTTATTTAACCTAATATAATGCAAGTGAGATTTCAACAGATCCTCAGGAGTAGATCCAGGGTGAACTTGACACTGTTAGCTCATCACAACTGGAGTTAACCACATTCCACCTGCTCAAGATCCACATGTGGCAACTGGCTCCCATACTAAATAGCATGAACACATTTTTCAGAATAGAAATGTCCACTCGTCCTCAGCTGAGTTACTTGCCACATTTGTAGTCAGGCTGCCATTTGAAGAATCCATATATGTGCTGTAGTGAGTGAAAAGAGATGCTGGGCAGGCAAGTTACAAAATTTCAGTCTTTCCCAGCTATCAGGCTTCTGCTATAATCTCTCCAGGATCTTTCCTTCCTTGGGACTGGAGACCTGGTACTCACCTCATGTGCTCATTTTAAAAGGTTATTAAAACAGTCAAGAACAACTTGTTATAATTATTTCATTTTACATGTACGAGTGTTTGCTTGCATGGGTGCCTGGTGCCCATGGAGACCAGCAGAGTGTGTGTGTTAGATCCTCTGGAACTGGGGTTTCAGATGTTCTAAACAATCATGTTCTCTCCAAGAGCAACAAGGACTCTTGTCCACTGCCACCCCCCCCCCAGCATACATATCTGTACTTTAGTGACCTATTTCTAAAAACTAAAATCACTGTAGGAATTCATGATAAAATAGATAGCATTACTTTAAAAAATGACAACATAGAGGACTGAGATTAAGGAAAGGCTAGTGAATTCGGTATTGAGAATAGAGTGAATCCTTCACATTAAATGTTGTTCACTGTCCTAATAGAATAGAATAGGATCACCTTCCTAGAACACAGCATGGGTTCAATATATGCTCTTAGATAAAAAACAAAAACAAAAAAAAAAACCCTCAACAAGAACAACAACAAAAACGGCACTGAGTGAGTTTTAGCATTTAATATCACATTCATGTCTAAGGGAAAGCAGTGGAGTTTCTTTTTTTAATTAAGTATTTTCTTCATTTACATTTCCAATCATATCCCAAAAGTCCCCCATACTCTCCACCCCACTCCCCTACCCACCCACTCCCCCTTCTTGGCCCTGGCATTTCCCTGTACTGAGACATATAAAGTTTGCAAGACCAATGGGACTCTCTTTCCACTGATGGCCAACTAGGCCATCTTCTGATACATATGCAGCTAGAGACACGAGCTCCGGGGAGTACTGGTTAGTTCATATTGTTGTTCCACCTATAGGGTTGCATATCCCTTTAGCTCCTTGGGTACTTTCTCTAGCTCCTCCATTGGCGGCCCTGGGATTCATCCAATAGCTGACTGTGAGCATCCACTTCTGTGTTTGCTAGGCCCTGGCATAGCCTCACAAGAGATAGCTATATCTGGGTCCTTTCAGCAAAATCTTGCTAGTGTATGTAATGGTGTCAGAGTTTGGAGGCCAATTATGAGATGGATCCCCGGGTATGGCAGTCTCTAGATGGTCCATCCTTTCCTCTCAGCTCCAAACTTTGTCTCTATAACTCCTTCCATGGGTGTTTTGTTCCGAATTCTAAGAAGGGGCAAAGTGTCCACACTTTGGTCTTCATTCTTTATGAGTTTCATGTGTTTTGCAAATTGTATCTTGTATCTTGGGTATTCTAAGTTTCTGGGCTAATATCCACTTTAGAGTAAGTACATATCATGTGAGTTCTTTTGTGATTTGGTTACCTCACTCACCTCCAGGTCCATCCATTTGCCTAGGAATTTCATAAATTCATTCTTTTTAATAGCTGAGTAGTACTCCATTGTGTAAATGTACCACATTTTCTGTATCCATTCTTCTGTTGAGGGGTATCTGGGTTCTTTCCAGCTTCTGGCTATTATAAATAAGGCTGCTATGAACATAGTGGAGCATGTGTCCTTCTTACCGTTTGGAACATCTTTTGGATATATGCCCAGGAGAGGTATTTCAGTATCCTCCTGTAGTACTATGTCCAATTTTCTGAGGAACTGCCAGACTGATTTCCAGAGTGGTTGTACAAGTTTGCAATCACACCAACAATAGAGGAGTGTTCCTCTTTCTCCACATCCTCACCATCATCTGCTGTCACTTAAATTTTTGAACTTAGCCATTCTGACTGCTGTGAGGTGGAATCTCAGGGTTGTTTTGATTTGCATTTCCCTGATGATTAAGAATGCTGAACATTTTTTCAGGTGCTTCTCAGCCATTCGGTATTCCTCAGGTGAGAAATCTTTGTTTAGCTCTGAGCCCCATTTTTAATGGGGATATTTGATTTTCTGGAGTCCACCTTCTTGATTTCTTTATATATATTGGATTTTAGTCCCCTATCTGAGTTAGAATAGGTAAAGATCCTTTCCCAATCTGTTGGTGGCCTTTTTGTCTTATTGACGGTGTCTTTTGCCTTACAGAAGCTTTGCAATATTATGAGGTCCCATTTGTTGATTCTCGATCTTACAGCACAAGCCATTGCTGTTCTATTCAGGAATTTTTCCCCTGTGCCTATATCTTCGAGGCTTTTCTCCACTTTCTCCTCTATAAGTTTCAGTGTCTCTGGTTTATGTGGAGTTCATTAATCCACTTAGATTTGACCTTAGTACAAGGAGATAAGAATGGATCATTCGCATTCTTCTACGTGATAACTGACAGTTGTACCAGCACCATTTGTTGAAAATGCTGTCTTTCTTCCACTGGATGGTTTTAGCTCCCTTGTCAAAGATCAAGTGACCATAGGTGTGTGGGTTCATATCTGGGTCTTCAATTCTATTCCATTTGTCTACTTGTCTGTTGCTATACCAGTACCATGCAGCTTTTATCACTATTGCTCTGTAGTACAGCTTTAGGTCAGGCATGGTGATTCCACCAGAGGTTCTTTTATCCTTGAGAAGAGTTTTTGCTATCCTAGGTTTTTCAATATTCCAGATGAATTTGCAAATTGCCCATTCTAATTCATTGAAGAATTGAGTTGGAATTTTGATGGGGATTGCATTGAATCTATAGATTGCTTTTGGGAAGATAGCCATTTTTATTACATTGATCCTGTCAACCCATGAGCATGGGAAATCTTTCCATCTTCTGAGATCTTCTTTAATTTCTTTCTTCAGAGACTTGAAGTTCTTATCATGCAGATCTTTCACTTCCTTAGTTAGAGTCAGGCCAAAGTATTTTATATTATTTGTGACTATTGTGAAGGGTGTTGTTTTTCTAATTTCTTTCTCAGTCTGTTTATCCTTTGTGTAGAGAAAGGCAATTGACATGTTTGAGTTAATTTTATATCCAGCTACTTCACTGAAGCTGTTTGTCAGTTTTAGGAGTTCTCTGGTGGAATTTTTAGGGTCACTTATATACACTATCATATCACCTGCAAAAAGTGATATTTTGACTTCTTTCCAATTTGTATCCCTTTGATCTCCTTTTGTTGTCGAATTGCTCTGGCTAAGACTTCAAATATTATGTTGAATAGGTATGGAGAAAGTGGGCAGCCTTGACTAGTCACTGATTTTAGTGGGATTGCTTCCAGCTTCTCACCATTTACTTTGATGTTGGCTACTGGTTTACTGTAAATTGCTTTTATCATGTTTAGGTATGGGACTTGAATTCCTGATCTTTCCAAAACTTTTATCATGAATGGATGTTGGATTTTGTCAAATGCTTTCTCCACATGTAACGAGAAGATCATGTGGTTTTTGTCTTTGAGTTTGTTTATATAGTGGATTACGTTGATGGATTTCCATATATTAAACCATCCCTGCATCCCTAGAATGAAACCTACTTGGTCAGGATGGATGATTGTTGTGATGTGTTCTTGGATTTGGTTAGCTAGAATTTTATTGAGTATTTTTGCATCGATATTCATAGGGGAAATTGGCCTGAAGTTCTCTTTGTTGGGTCTTTCTGTGGTTTAGGTATCAGAGTAATTATGGCTTCATAGAATGAATTGGGTAGAGTACCTTCTGCTTCTATTTTGTGGTATCGTTTGTGAAGAACTGGAATTAGATCTTCTTTGAAGGTCTGATAGAACTCTGCACTTAACCCATCTGGTCCTGGGTTTTTTCGTTTGTTGGTTTGTTTGTTGGTTGGTTTGTTTTGGTTGGAAGACTATTAATGACTGCTTCTATTTCCTTAGGGGATATAGGACTGTTTAGATCATTAAACTGATCATGATTTAAATTTGTTACCTGGTATCTGTCTAGAAATTTGTCCATTTCATCCAGGTTTTCCAGTTTTGTTGAGTATAGCCTTTTGTAGAAGGATCTGATGGTATTTTGGATTTCTTCAGGAACTGTTGTGTGTCTCCCTTTTCATTTCTGATTTTATTAATTAGGATGCTGTCCCTGTGCCCTCTCTTGAGTCTGGCTAAGGTTTTATCAATCATGTTGATTTTCTCAAAGAACCAACTCCCCGTTTGTTTGATTCTTTGAATAGTTCTTCTTGTTTCCACTTGGTTGATTTCACCCTGATTTGATTATTTCCTGCAGTCTACTCCTCTTGAGTGAATTTGCTTCCTTTTGTTCTAGATCTTTTAGGTGTATTGTCAAGCTGCTAGTGTTTGCTCTCTCTAGTTTCTTTTTGGGGTCACTCAGAGCTAAGAGCTTTCCTCTTAGAAATGCTTTCATTGTGTCCCATAACTTTGGGTATGTTGTGGCTTCATTTTCATTAAACTCTAAAAAGTCTTTAATTTCTATTTTTATTCCTTCCTTGACCAAGGTATCATTGAGAAGAGTGTTGTTCAGTTTCCACGTGAATGATGGCTTTCCATTATTTATGTTGTTATTGAAGATCAGCCTTAGTCCATGGTGGTCTGATAGGATGTATGGGACAATTTCAATATTTTCGTATCTTTTGAGGCCTGTTTTGTGACCAATTATATGGTCAATTTTGGAGAAGGTACCATGAGGTGTTGAGAAGAAGGTATATCATTTTGTTTTAGGATAAAATGTTCTGTAGATATCTGTTAAATACATTTGTTTCATAACTTCTGTTAGTTTCACTGTGTCCCTGTTTAGTTTCTGTTTTCACGATCTGTCCATTGATGAAAGTGGTGTGTTGAAGTCTCCCACTATTATTGTGTGAGGTGCAATATGTGCTTTGAGCTTTACTAAAGTTTCTTTAGTGAATGTGGCTGCCCTTGAATTTGGAGCATAGATATTCAGAATTGAGAGTTCCTCTTGGAAGATTTTACCTTTGATGTGTATGAAGTGTCCCTCCTCATATTTTTTGATAACTTTGGTTTGGAAGTCAATTTTATTCGATATAAGAATGGCTACTCCAGCTTGTTTCTACAGACTGTTTGCTTGGAAAATTGTTTTCCAGCCTTTCACTCTGAGGTAGTGTCTGTCTTTTTCCCTGATATGGGTTTCCTGTAAACAGCAAAATGTTGGTCCCTGTTTGTGTAGCCAGTCTATTAGTCTATGTCTATTTATTGGGGAATTGAGTCCATTGACATTGAGATATTAAGGAAAAGTAATTGTTGCTTCCTTTTATTTTTGTTGTTAGAGTTGGCATTCTGTTCTTGTGTCTGTCTTCTTTTATTTAGGTTTGTTGAAGGATTACTTTCTTGCTTTTTCTAGGGAGTGGTTTTCATCCTGTATTTTTTTTTCTGTTATTATCCTTTGCAGGGCTGGATTCATGGAAAGATAATGTGTGAATTTGGTTTTGTCATGGAATACTTTTGTTTCTCCATCTATGGTAATTGAAAGTTTGGCTGGGTATAGTAGTAGCCTCATCTGACATTTGTGTTCTCTTAGTGTCTGTATAACAGCTGTCCAGGATCTTCTGGCTTTCAGTCTCTGGTGAAAAGTCTGGTGTAATTCTGATAGGCCTGTCTTTATATGTTACTTGACCTTTTTCCCTTACTGCTTTTAATATTCTATTTTTATTTAGTGTATTTGTTGTTCTGATTATTATGTGTGGAGAGGATTTTCTTTTCTGTTCCAGTCTATTTGGAGTTCTGTAGGCTTCTTGTATGTTCATGGGCATCTCTTCCTTTAGGTTTGGGAAGTATAATTTTGGTGACGATATTTGCTGGCCCTTTAAGTTGAAAATCTTCATTCTCATCTACTCCTATTATCCGTAGGTTTGGTCTTTTCATTGTGTCCTGGATTTCCTGGATGTTTTGAGTTAGGAGCTTTTTGCATTTTGCATTTTCTTTGATTGTTGTGCCATTGTTCTCTATGGAACCTTCTGCACCTGAGATTCTCTCTTCCATCTCTTGTATTCTGTTGCTGATGCTCGCATCTATGGTTCCAGATTTCTTTCCTAGGGTTTCTATCTCCAGAGTTGCCTCACTTTGGGTTTTCTTTATTGTGTCTACTTCCCTTTTTAGGTCTAGTATGGTTTTGTTCGTTTCCATCACCTGTTTGGCTGTGTTTTCCTGTTTTTCTTTAAGGACTTGTAACTTTTTAGCATTGTTCTCCTGTATTTCTTTAAGTGAGTTATTAAAGTCCTTCTTGATGTCCTCTACCATCATCATGGGATATGCTTTTAAATCCGGGTCTAGGTATTCGGGTGTGTTGGTGTGCCCAGGAGTGAGTGAGATGGGAGTGCTGGGTTCTGATGATGGTGAGTGGTCTTGGTTTCTGTTAGTAAGATTCTTATGTTTGCCTTTTGCCATCTGGTAATCGCTGGAGTTAGTTGTTATAGTTGTCTCTGGTTAGAGCTTGTTCCTCCTGTGATTCTGTTAGCCTCTATCAGCAGACCTGGGAGACTAGCTCTCTCCTTAGTTTCAGTGGTCAGAGTACTCTTTGCAGGCAAGCTCTCCTCTTGCAGGGAAGGTGCACAGATATCTTTCATTCAGACCTGCCTCCTGGAAGAAGATAAAGGCCTGAAACAGGGCCTGTCCAGAAGCTGTGTTGCTTAGGCCTGTCACAGAAGCTGTTAGCTTCTGTAGTCCACACTCTCACATGTGCAGACTAATCTCAGAGGGATCCAGGAACCTCGATGTCTCCCCCAGGTGTTCTGGCAAAGTCCTCCCGGGCAGGGTGGACGCCTCTCCTCTGACAGGGAAGGTGCCAGGATGTCTGGAGCCACGAAAGGGGTCTGCCCCAGAAGCTGTCCTCTAGGGACCTTGAGGGTGTCCACCCACTCCACATCCAAGGTGACCCAGTGCTTGCGTTGCCTGGAAGGGACTTGTGACCCTGGTCAGGCTGGGTTTTCTGCTTACCTAATGCTGTCTCATGTCCCGCACAATTGGAATGGAACAGAAGTTGTGTTCCACTCACCAGAGTTCCTAAGATCGAATGGAGAGTCCTCTAGGGATCTTGGGGGTGTCCTCCGACTCTGCCCCAGGTGACCCTGTGCTGGCGCTGACTAGAAGGAACTTGTGACCCTGGTCAGGCCGGGTTTTCTGCTTTCCTAAAGCTGTCTCAGTTCCCTTGCGAAGGAGTTTCCCACACCATTAGCAAAAACTTTGCTGGGCTCTAGAAGTTCTGGTATGTGTAGCAGTGTGTCTAAGCTGGCTGCTAGCCCCAGGTCACCCCAGGGAGAAGGCTAGGGGGTCCTCCCTTCTGCAGCGGTCAAGCAGCAGTGGAGTTTCTGTTGGTTTTATCCAATCACAAACTCTGATTAGAACATTTTTGCTGCTGTTTAGTCTTCTTTTTGAGACAGTCTTAGCACATGTAGCTCTGGCTGTCCCTGTACTCACAATGTAAACCAGGTTGGCCTTGTTTACACAGAGACCCACTTGCCTCTGCCTGAGTGCTGGGATTAAAGGAATGCACCACCACAGCCTGGCTCCAAACTCCCATTAGAAAAAAAAAAAACTTTTACTTCATGAATTGATTCTAATATTTACATTGGTAAAAAAAAAAGTCATGAACAAGAACATGTGAGGACAAGAATAATTTTGATAAGCAGTAAAATGTCACCAAGAACTAAAGTATTGCTTGAGTTTTTCTTCACATCTGGTAGCTTCCAATCTCCATACCTACCCAGTCAGGCACCTAAGATAGCTCTCCTAGAGGGGATAAATTATCCCCTAGGGGTGCTTTTTCTCTTCCCACGCAGATTCCAGCAGGTGAGAAGTATGTGAAAAGATAGCAAGGGCCTTGATAGGGAATGAAGAGGAAAAGGTTCCAATGTGGAACCCATGGCCTGAGAAATCGGAAAAGTAAAGAGGGAAGAATGAGGAGTTCTTATCCCCCGATTTTCAAACCCTCTCTCTATCCATACAAAGGCTGTCCTCAGAGTCAAGGCTCCATTGTCCCAATTGCCTCTTCTCTATTGGACCCAGAAATGTCTCTGATCTGAGTAAATATGGGAGTAGTACTAAGAAGGAGAACTCCGAGACCTGCGTCAGACTATGACCTCAACAAAAACAGCATTTCAGACACTGAAGACTATTTCCTGTTGTAGTTCAGCTCATCCTATCATCACTAATGCAATTTACAAATGGTGAAGAGCAACAAGCACAACAGACTAAGGAGACAAATATCTAGCATGTTCCCTAATAAAGTCATCTCTGTGTCTGGGAGACCTGCCTCAGTGGAAGAACACCTTTCTGGTACTTGTTCCAGAAAGAAAAGATCAGGGGAGGGAAGAAGGAAAAGAAAAGAGGAGGGGAGAAGAGGGTAGGGAAGGAAAGGAGTAAAGAGTAGGGGCATAAGAGAGGGATAGGGAATAGGGAAGAGACTGGGAAGAGGCCAGGGAAGGGAGAGGAGGGGAGAGAATGAGATGTGAGAAGAGACAAGGAAAGAACAGAAGACAGGAGCAACTGGACTAGAAAGCCAGGCTTTGTGGCACATACCTGGAATTTCAGCACCCAGAAGGCTGAGGCAGAAAACTTATCAGGTGGCCAACCTGGGTAAATAAGACAGACATACAGATGGACAGACTGTCCTCATCCAAAACTCAAGCCCCTCAGTATACAAAGCTCCACACAGAGGAATTTTGCCAATGAAAAAGAAAACAAATGCCCTTCCTTTTCCATCTTTTTTGTGGCTATGTCAGTTGCCATTTAACCTTCATTCCTTCACAAGACATAAAATGTGTATTCTCCAGAGCACAAAATCAAGAAAAGCCGAAGCATAAAACCAATCCTTTGCAAAATATATATATATGTGTGTGTGTGTGTGTGTGTGTGTGTGTGTGTGTGTGTGTGTGTATCAGATGGGAAAAAAATCTTAAAACTCTAGTGGTATCGCCTTGCATATCATGAGTCTACTTATTTTCCCTGCTTTGAGAATGAAGTTTCCTTCCTGTGCGTCTATCCAACACTCTAAAAGACTGAATGCTTTTCCTGATCATATGTGCATGGATTATAGAATGTGCCAGCTATGCAATGCACTTTGTTTGAACTTTAAACTCATTTCAGTCCTGGGGTTTATTATGTTTTTTTTTTTTCCTGTATAATTTGCTCAACATTGCTACTCCGTTCGGGGAACAATTGAGAAGGTGGCATACAGCTAAAATTAAAACCTGCCACTTCCCACTGAAAATGTGTAAATAGAGTGCTGCTGTTGGCATTTTTAAAGGCAAAGATCTTCAAATTCTCTTCAGTGGTATCTGAAATGCCATGCCGTGGGTTAACTTAGCCAGTGTCCTCCAAAAATTCACACTCTTATAATAAGTTTTAATTAATGAGAAGAATTAAACATCTGGATGTTTAGTCTCCATCTGCCACCTGCCATTGGATAGAATTAGATTATTATTTGCATATTCATGTTTATCGGCTCTATGGAAAGCAACCAAAGTGGGAAAGTTCTGGTTCTTGCCTTAGAAAGGAATATTCTGGTCAAAGTAACCAGGATCAGACCATGGGAAAGTTGGAACTCTTAGGGATCTAGTTCAAACTCTATACAGAAGTGAGTGCTCTCATCCTACTCACTCTTCTATTGCTGTGAAGAGGCACAATGACCAAGGCAACTCTTGAAAAGAAAGCATTTAGTTGGGGACTTGCTTACAGCTTCAGAGGCTTAGCCCATGGGAAGCATGCATGTCTTGAGCTTGGTTTTCAGAAGTCTCTAAAGAAACCCAAGGACAAAGGGGAAACAAAAACAAGCACACAAGAGACTATTGAAACCTTTAAAATGTGTGGCCCTAATAAATAGTAGTCACATAAACATAATGCTTCATACTAATGACCTCAGCAGGTTTTTTGTTTTTGTTTGTTGTTATTGTTTTTGTTTGCTTTTTATCTTCTACATCATGTCTGGCCTTCAACAAAAGATCATGTTTACTGTTCTCCATCTAAATACTTTGCAGATCAATATCTTTACAAGTACTTAATATCAATAATAGCTAAATATAATGGTACATATATTCCTGAAGGCTGAAGCAAATGAATTGCAAGTTTGAGACTAGCCTTGGATACATAATGAGACTTTTTTGTTTCTTTGTTTCATTAATTTACATTCTAAATGTTGGCCCCCTTCAGGATCCCCCTCCAAGAGTTCTTCACACAACTCCCCTCCCTTTTGCCTCTGAGAGGGTGCTCTCCACACCCCACCACCTTCCCACTCCCCTCACCCACTCACTCATCCCCGGATCAACCCCACCCCCACATCCCCCTTCCCTAGGCATCAAGTCTCTACAGGATTAGGCACATCCTCTCCCAATAAGAGAGGCAGACCTCTGCTTCGTATGTGCCTGGGGCCTCAGGCCAATGTATACTCTTTTGGTTGGTGGTTTAGTCTCTGGAAGCTCCCAGGAGTCCAGGTTACTTGACACTCTTGGTCTTCCTATGGGGTTGCCTGGCTCTTCAGCTCCTTCAATCCTTCCCCTAACTCTTCAATAGGGGTCCTGACTTTAGTCCAATGATTGACTGTGAGTATCTGCATCTGTATTAGTCAGGTGCTGGCAGTCTTTTGGGGGACAACCATACCAGGCTCCTGTTTGCAAGCACATCTTGGGCATTAGCAATAGTGTTGGAGTTTGGTGTCTGCAGATGGGATGGATCCCAAGGTGGAGAGGTCTCTGGATGGCTCTGCTCCATTTTTATCCCTATATTATTTTAGTCAGGAACAATTCTGGGTCAAAAATTTTGAAGGCAGTTTTGTGACTTCATTCATCCACTGGATGCCCTGTGTATCTACTGGAGGTTGTCTCTTCAGGTTCCATCTCCTCACTGTTAAGCATTTCAGCTAAGACTACCCCCATTGGGTCCAGGTCTCTAGGACTTTGTAGAGGTTCCCTCTGCCCCCACTCCCACAACTGCATATTTCCATTCATTCTCCTGACCCCTCTCTGGGCTTCTCTCCTGTTTCCCCCCATACATACTCCTGCCCCCTCTTTCCCCTTCCTCTTCCTCTCCCATTCAGGTGACTTCCTGCCTTTGCAGCCCATAATTATTTTGCTCCCTCTTCTAAGTGGGATTGAAGCATCCTCACTTGGGCCTTCATTCTTATTAAACTTCTTACAGTCTCTTGGTTTGTATCACAGATATTCTGTACTTTTTGACTAATATCCATGAGTACATACCATTCATGTACTTTTGGGTTTTGGTTACCTCACTCAGAATGAGATTTTCTAGTTCCATTCATTTGCCTGCAAAATTCCTGATGTCCTCATTTTTAATAGCTAAATAGTATTCCATTGTGTAAACGAACCACATTTTCTTAAAACAACCACAAAATAAGCTGAAAAGATGGCTTGCTGGTTAAAAGTACTATTTGCTATTCCTGTGGATTTATTTTTTTATTCTCAGCACCCACACAATGACTCACAACTGTCTATAACTCTGGTCCAGCACTCTCTTCTAGTTTCCATGGGTACCAGCCACACATGGGATGAACAACCATATGTTCAGGCAAAGCACCAACACACCAGTTTAAGAAAAAAGAATCACAAAAGAGAAAGATAGAACCATAATACATAGCTGTGAAATACAACTGCAAATAATTTATAAACCCATGCATGAAAGCATGTTCAGCTTTCAACTAATAGAGAGATGTAAGTTAATACAAGAAATTTGCTTTACTTTTTATTTTGGTAAATAATATTTAGACTCAATCCTACCATATTTGGTGAGGTGAACAATTTCAGTACATTCTTCAAGTGGTAATGTTTCCTAGCAAGTAATTTGTCAGTTTGGATCAATTACCTTTGAAAATAATTATAAACTTCTCCTGAGTATACTAAGAATTATCTTGATCCATAATGCCAATGAGTACATAATGATGAATGCACCTGGATTGTCTGCCCAGCTCTGACTATAATAGTCCTCTAGTGGGAATAGCCAGAGAGATGGCTAAGTGGAAGCACATTTATTTAATAAAGTCATAAGTATCCATGAAAGAATCTATTTTCAAGGAACATATGTCCGTATGAGAAAATGTTCAGAACATAATGGGGAAAGAAGGCTATAAAAATGTATACTTCACATCCTAATTTTATAGTGAATGTATGGAGGAAAGCAATGAAGAAAGGTTAATAGCAGTCTCCGTAGCAAAATTATGGGCAGCTTCTGGTTTCTCTTTTGTTCTTTTCAGTGTATTCCCCATGTTTTCTGAAATAAAAAGGGTTTATGTTTATAATCAAGAATAAAATAACTGGAATGTTCTAGTCATTTGTAACTTGACTACATTGCTGCTAGAGGGAAATTCTGCCTTGATTATTTGTAAAGTAGAGCATGTTTATGTCAGACTTTGGAGAGTCTCTGTGCATTAAGGACTGACTCAGATAGCCAGACAGGCCTAGGTGACTTCCAAACTCATTGTCTCTCATTACCAGTCCTGTCTGTAAAACAACTTAGAAGTTGGAATATTTTTAAGACATAAGACTCCTCAAAACCACTTTATTGGTAGCTGCATAGTCAACACTGCAGAAAAAGTGACAGCAAAGGAAAATAGGGAAACAACACCCTTTACAATAAAAGAACTTTGGAAGGTATCACCATCCCTGCTTTCAAGCTGTATTACAGAGCAGTAGTACTAAAAACCACATGGTATTGGCATTAAAATAGACAGGTTGTTCAACAGAATCAAACTGAATATCTAAGGCACTAAGTTCTACAACTGAAAAATGGGACCCCATGAAACTGCAAAGGAAACAGACAATAGGGAAAATGGCAGCCTATAGAATGGGAAAAGATCTTTACCAACCCTACAACTGAGTCAAGATAGAGACCTGGGACAGGGGAGGCTCCTGGATAGTGTGGTGACCCCAGTTGAGACTACTAGCAGCAGGGGGATATAGAGTCTGAGGTATCCAACTCCTGTAGCCAGGCAGGACTTCTAGTGGAGGGAGGGAGACATCAGCCCACTCACAAAACCTTCTACCTTAAATTTGACCTGTCTACAAGATGTGCAGGAATAAAGATGGAGCAGAGGGAATGATTGAGGGAATGGCCAACCAATAACTAGCCCAACTTGAGACTCATCCCATGGGCAGGAACTAGTACCTGACACTATTATTGGTGCTCTGTTATGCTTGTAGACAGAGAAGTCTTGTAAGCTTGTCATCTGAGAGGCTCCACCCAGCACCCAACAGAAACAGATGCAAAGACCCATAGCCAAAGCTTAGGCTGAGCTCAGGGAATCTTGTGGAAGACTCAAAGGAAAGATTGCTGCCCAGAGGAGATAGGCACTCCACAGAAAGACCAACAGAATCAACTAACCTGGACCCTTGGGGCTCTCAGAGACTAAACTACTAACCAAATAGCATACACAGCTGGACCTAGGCCTTCCTTGCACATATGTAGCAGATGTGCAGCTTGGCCTGCATGTGGGTCCTCTAACAATTGGAGCAGGAGCTGTCTTTGACTAGGCCTCTGATGTAGCAAGCTGTGCCAGGGTGGGTTAGAATGGGGATGCTCCTTACTCTGAGGAGAAGGGGAGAGGGTGACACTGTGAGGAAAAGCGGGAGGGGGCTGTGATCAAGAAAGAAAGAAAGAAAGAAAGAAAGAAAGAAAGAAAGAAAGAAAGAAAGAAAGGAAGGAAGGAAGGAAGGAAGGAAGGAAGGAAGGAAGAAGGGAGGGAGGGAGGGAGGGAGGGAGGGAGGGAGGGAGGGAGGGAGGGAGGAAGGAAGAAAGGAAGGAAGGAAGGAAGGAAGGAAGGAAGGAAGGAAGGAAGGAAGAAATAAAGAAAGAAGGAAAGAAGCAAAGGAAAGAAAGAATGAGAGAAGAGAAGAGAAGAGAAGAGAAGAGAAGAGAAGAGAAGAGAAGAGAAGAGAAGAGAAGAGAAGAGAAGAGAGGGGGAGGGGAAGGGAGGGGAGGGGAGGGGAGGGGAGGGGAGGGGAGGGGAGGAGAGGAGAGGAGAGGAGAGGAGAGGAGAGGAGAGGAGAGGAGAGGAGAGGAGAGGAGAGGAGAGGAGAGGAGAGGAGAGGAGAGAAGAGAAGAGAAGAGAAGAGAAGAGAAGAGAAGAGAAGAGAAGAGAAGAGAAGAGAAGAGAAGAGAAGAGAAGAGAAGAGAAGAGAAGAGAAGAGAAGAGAAAAGATGCAGTTGAGCCAAGTCTGGAGGTATAGATCAATAATCTCAGCTCCCCAGGCAGGTAAGGCAGAAAGATGGCAAATTCCAGGCCTGCTTTGGCTACAGAGTGAAGTTAATGTCAGCCTTAGCAAATTGGTGAAACCCTAGCTCAGATGTTAAAAATACAAAAGGGCTCAGCAGTAGGACATTTATACAGCATGTGTGAGGTCCTAGGTTTCACACCAGTACTGAGGAAAAATGCATCTGATTTGAGAGATTTGAGCAAGCACTTCCCTCTTTGCATAAGCTCCCTGATCATTGCCAACCTCTGCCCACCATACACCCTCCTCTTTAAATACACTCATCAGTGGCAGGGTCATTAGGGAGAAAAGCGATGAAGAGGAAATGATTATAAAAGTTACATCTGCTATTCAGGCAGCTGTTATCTTTCCTCGTTAGGACAATCAATCATTTTCAACATCATTTCTGTAACCAGGAAAAAGCTTCATTTATTCGAAGACTAAAGAGCAGGAGGAGGGGAATTAATTCCCATAGGTCTTTAGCTGATAGGATTAAAAAAAATCTTCTGTCCTCACCAATGACCTAATTAAGCTTTCAGAAAATGGTAAACCCACAGCTCCTCTGTCTCATTTCCACCCATGCCTCTGCACAGTAAGTGTCCCACCGCCTCAGTCGTGCCTTTCCTGCCGACATTTCTGTCCAGCACCATGCCCATAGACCAAAAGATGACTTCTCTGAAACCTCACAGCTAAGTTAGAGGTCTTGGAACACAGAGCCTGAGAGAATCCTCCTTATTATGATGAGCCCAACCAGGATGGGAGCACATCAACTGGTACCCCAGTGTTCTTGGCTGTCAAACAGAAACACATCTCTCCAGCTCCTACACCATGTCTGTCTTTATGGTTGTTGGTGCTGATTATCTTTTCTACTTCCTCAGATGCCTCCACTAAGCACCTCCCACAAATCCCCAGGGCCAGTTAAGCCCAACTGTCTGTCTTCTGCATCCCTACAACCTGGCTGGTAATAAACTTTGGGAAAGCATCAGGCACACGTGTAGATTAAAATTTCATGGCTCTAATTGAAGTCTGTTCCTCAGACCCTTCTCAGTCAGGATCCAGACAGAAAGGCAAACCCCCGTAATTGTCTTAGCAGAGGGAAAGCAGGAATTGGAGAATTTAAAAGGTGCACAGAAACAGTGCCACAGAAACAGCAAGTCTGGAAGTAGCCAGCTTCGAAGGAATGGGGTGGTTCTTCTAGGTTACCAGAACCTAGAGGCCTGGAGGAGGGACCACAAGGAACTGAAACCAAGGTCCATGAAGGAGAACCACCTGCTAAGCCCTGCTAAAATCTCAGGGTGAGGGCACAAGAACAAGAGTTCTGATCATGCTGGAAAAACAAGAACCTGGATGGGAGGGAGCAAATTCTCACTTGGGATGGAGGCAGGAGTGAAGCTCATCAAAACGGGAAGGAGCATTCTGCCATTCTCCATCCCACAGTTAGACTATGGTTCTAAAAGGCAAAGCCCTTGCTCCTCAAATCCCTCCCGTGGTGCTCTCTGCATGGTAGACTCTAAACAGGAACTCTGGGTATACTTCCCCTCCCCCAGTGGACTTTCACGGAAGTGTGGCTGATTCAAATCTTCCTACCACTACACCTATGTGCAAATCATGTGGAACTCATTCCTTTTACCCAACACTGTTCATACCTGGGAAGCTTGGGTCTGGGAAGTCTTTGTGGCTTGACTTGTTTGAGCAGGTAACCTTATTTTAAATCTAAAATGCTATCAGCAGATGCTTCTGAGGTCCAGCCCACACTTCCATTTCATTCTCTACTTAGGAGGCTGCTTGCATGAAATACCTATGGCTTAACATCTGCCTGCTAGTGCATATTCTGTGGGGCCAAAGTAGTATATACCAGGAAACTAATGGCCCTTGAGGCAATCATCACAAAAGGCTGACTAAAGTTTGGTGAATAACTGTTGCGGCTTCATGGTCCCAGAGCTTCATGATCAGGGGTATATTTTACAGTGTTTCCCAGAGTTCCCTGGGAAGATGGAATCCAAGTAGCAAGTAGTTGAAAGTGAACCTTGGATTCCCTTCCTGCTGTTCTCTACCTTAATTCCCTGGCCTTTTCCCTACTGTGAAGGGACTCTGGGCAGCTTGAGTGTGGAGGGCGTGGCTTTACTAAGCCTTGCCCTTCTTTGCCACTCCTTCTGTATTGCTGAAAACCCTCAGACTACATCCTAATGCTCTTCCAAGATCGACTCCCTTATTTGGTCACTTCTTCCTCCTCAGGCTGACTGCCAAGATTCAGTTATCAAAGTATTGAGGTCCAGCAATCAAAAGCCCCCTTTGGTTCCCCTAATAATATGCCCAATCAAAATTAAACACTTCATCCTAACACAAGATTTCTTCTTCTACCTTTATAAACTGCCATTTGTCTGTCTGTTCTCTATCCAGAGGCAGTCCTTTGTCCCCCACTGGGACAAATATCCTCCCTCTTCCCTGTTCCCTTCTCTTTCTCCGTCATCCTCTATCTCCTGTGTGTGTCTCTCTTTTTTTAATTAATGGATTTGTTTCATCCCAAACACTGCTCCCCCTCCTGGTCCCTCCTCACTGACTCCCTTCCTCCATCCCCCTCCCCTTCTCCTCTGAGAGGATGGGAACACCCCTGGAGTATCCCCCACCCTGATACATCAAGCCTCAGACAGATTAGGCACATCTTCTCCCTCTGAGGCCAGCCAGCCAGGGCAGCCTTGAAGAATGAGCTGCCTGTCTGCTACATGTGTGCTGGGGGCCCCGATCCAGCCTGTGTATGTTTTTTGGTTGGTGGATCAGATTTTGAGAGTTCCCAGGGGTTCCTGTTTGTTGATTCTGTTGGTCTTCCTGTGGGGTTCTCATGTACTTCTGGGCCTTTGATCCTTCCCCAACTACTCCATAGGTGTCCCTGACCTTCATCTAATGTGTGATTGTGGGTATCTGCTTTGTTTCTGCCTGCTGATGGGTAGAGCCTTTCAGAGGACAGTTATGCTGGGGTCCTGTCTACAAGCATAACAGAGCATCATTTATAATATCAGGGATCGATGCTTGCCCATGAGATGGGTTCAAGCTGGGCTGGTTATTGGTTGGACTTTCCTTCAGTCTCTGTTCCATGCATGCATTTCTTTTAAATGAGACAAACTATGGGCCAAAGTTTAGTGGTGGGCAGGTTGGTGTCCCTATCCTTCCATTGGGGGGTGTCCTGCCTGACTACAGAGGTAGCCTCTTCAAATTCAATGACCCCACTGTTAGGTACCTCGGCTAAGGTAACCCACATTGACTTCTGGCAGCCTTCTCTATCCCAGGTCTCTGGTACATACTAGAGAGTCTCATTTCCCCTGCCCCCAACCCAAGGCAGCTGCAGATTTCTATTCATTCTCCTGGCCCACTGGGCCTCTCTCCTATCTCTCCCCACACCTGATCCTGCTTCCCCATTCCCCTCCCTATCCGTTCTCAACCCCTTTACATTCTTTCCTCCCTCTGTCTCCCATCACTATTTTGTTTCCCCTTAAAAGTGTGATTCAAGTGTCTGTGGTTGGCCCTTCCTTCTTGTTTAACTTCTTTGGGTCTGTGGGATGTATCATGGGTATCCTGCTCGTTACGGCTGATACTCACTTATCAGTGAGTACATACCATGCATGTCCTTTTGGGTCTGGATTACCTCACTCAGGATGATATTTTCTAGTTCCATTTATTTGGCTGCAAAATTCAGGATGTCCTTCTTTTTAATGGCTGTATAGTATATCATTGTGTAGATATACCACATTTTCTGTATGCATTCTTCAGTTGAGGGACGTCTGGGTTGCTTCAGTTTCTAGCTAGCACATAAGGCTGCTATGAACATAGTAGATGGAGCATGTGTCCTTGTAGTGGGGCTTGTGTCCTTGTGGTCTGGTGTATCATCTTTTGAGTCTATGCCCAGGAGTAGTATACCTGCGTCTTCAGGTAAAACTATGCCCAATTTACGGAGAAACCACCAAATTGATTTCCAGAGTGGTTGTACCAGATTTCATTCTCACCAGCAATGAAGGAGTGTTCTCTTTCTCCACATTCTCGCCAGCATGTACTGTCCATTGAGTTTTTGATCTTAGCCATTCTGACTGACATGGAGTGGAATCTCAGGGTTGTTTTGATTTGCATTTTCCTGATGACTATGGACATTGAACATTTTTTCAGTGCTTTTCAACCATTAGAGATTCCTCTGTTGAGAACTCAGTTTAGTTCTGTATCCCATTTTTAACTGGGTTATTGGGATTGTTGGTGTATAACATCTTGAGTTCTTTATATATTTTGGATATTAGCCCTCTATCAGATGTAGGCTTAGTGGAGATCTTTTCCCAGTCTGCAGGCTGATGTTTTGTCCTGTTTACTGACAGTGTCCTCTGCTTTACAGAAGCTTTTCAGTTTCATGAGGTCCCGTTTGTCACTTGTTCATCTTAGGGCCTGAGCCATTGGTGTTTTGTTCAAGAAATTGTCTCCTGTACCAATGCATGCGAGGCTACTTTCCACTTTCTCTTCTATTAGATTCAGTGTATCTGGTTTTATGTTGAAATACATGATCCATTTGGACTTGAGTTTTGTGTAAGGTGATAACTATGGGTCTATTTTCATCCTTCTACATGCAGACATCCAGTTAGACCAGCACCATTTGTTGAAGATGCTTTCTTTTTCCCACTGGATGATTTTAGCTTCTTTCTCGAAGATCAGGTGTCTTTAGGTGTGTGGGTTTATTTCTGGGTCTTCAATTCTATTCCATTGATCATTCTGCACCAATACCGTGTGGTTTTCATCACTATTACTCTATTGTACAGCTTGAGGTCAGGGAAGGATTTTGATGGGGATTGAATTAAATCTTTAGATTATTTTTGGTAACATGGCCATTTTTACTGTTAATCCTACTGATCCATGAGCATGGGAGATCTTTCCATCTTCTGAATCTTTGATTTCTTTCTTCAGAGACTTGAAGTTCTTATCATACAGATCTTTCACTTCCTTAGTTAGAGTCACACCAAAATATTTTGTATTATGTGTGACTATTGTGAAGGGTGTTGTTTCCCTAATTTCTTTCTCAACTCATTTAACCTTTGAGTATAGGAAGGCTACAGATTTGAGTTAATTTTATATCCAGCCACTTTGCTGAAGTTGTTTATCAGCTGCAGGAGTTCTCTGTTAGAATTTTGGAAATCACTTATGTATACTATCATATCGTCCTCAAATAGTGATATCTTGTTTCTTCCTTTCAGATTTGTATGCCCTTGACCTCCTATTGTTGTCTTGTTCCTCTAGCTAGAACTTCCCGAACTATACTGAATAAATGGATAGTAAGCAGCCTTATCTTGTCCTTGATTTTAATGGAATTACTTTAAGTTTCTTTTCATTTAGTTTAATGTTGCCTGTTGGTTTGCTGTAAGTTGCCTTTATTATGTTTAGATATGTCCCTGGTATCCCTGATCTCTCCAAGACTTTTAACATGAAGGCATGGTAGATTTTGTCGAAAGCTTTTTCAGCATCTAATGAGATGACCATGTGATTTTGTCTTTCAGTTTGTTTCTATAGTGGATTGTGTTGGTGGATTTTCACTGGAATGAAGCATACTTGGTCTTGGTGAATTATGTTTTTGATGTTGTTTGCATTCAGATTGCCAGAACTTATTAAGTATTTTTGCATCCGTGTTCATGTGTGAAATTGGTCTGGAGTTCTCTTTCATTGTTGAGTCTTTGTGTGGTTTAGGTATCAGAGTAATTGTGGCTTCATAGAATGAATTGGGTAGTGTTCCTTCCATTTCTATTTGTGGAGTAATTTGCGAAGTACTGGTACTATCTCTTCTTTAAAAGTCTGGTAGAATTCTGCACTAAAACCATCTGTCCCTGGGCTTTTTTGGTTGGAACAATTTTTAATGACTGCTTCTATTTCTTTAGGAGTTTTAGGGATATTTAAATAGTTTAGCTAATATTGCTTTAACTTTGGTACGTGGTGTCTGTCTACAGATTCATCCATTTTGTTTCTATTTTCCAGTATTGTGGCATATAGGCTTTTGAAATAAGACCTAATGATTTTTCCGTTTCCTCAGTTTCTGTTGTTATGTCTCTCTTTTCATTTCTGATTTTGTTAATTTGGATACTGTCTCTCTGCTTTTTTTGTTAGTTTGGCTAAGGATTTGTCTATTTTGTTGATTTTCTCAAAGAACCAACTTTTGGGGTTGTTGATTCTTTGTTTCTATTTGATAAATTTCAACCCAGAGTTTGACTATTTCCTGCCATCAACTCCTCTTGAGTGTGTTTGCTTCTTTTTGTTCTAGAGCTTTCAGGTGTGCTGTAGAGCTGCTAGTGTAAGCTCTCTTCAGTTTCTTTTTGGAGGCACTTAGAGCTGTTTTCCTCTTAGCACTGTTTTCATTGTGTCCCATAAGTTTTGGTATCACGTGTCTTCGGTTTCATTAAATTCTATCAAGCCTTTAATTTCTTTATTTCTTCCTTGACCAAGTTAGCATTGAGTAAGGCATTGTTCAGCTTCCATGTGTATGCGTGCTTTCTGTTTGTGTTGTTGTTGTTGTTGTTGAAGACTAGCCTTAGTCCATGGTGATCTGATGGGATGCATGGGATTATTTCAATCTTCTTGTATCTGTTGAGGCTTGTTTTGTGACCAATTATATGTTCCGTTTTGGAGAAGGTTCCATGAGGTGCTGAGAAGAAGGCATATTACTTTGTTTTTGGTGAAACGTTCAGTAAATATCTGTTAAATCCATTTAGTTCATCACATTTGTTAGTTTGATTGTGTCTCTGTTTAGTTTGTGTGACCTGGCCATTGATGAGCATGGGGTGTCAAAGTACCCCACTATTATTGTGTGGGCTTTCATGTGTAATTGGAGTTTTAGTAAACTTCCTTTGACATATGTGGGTTCCCTTGCATTTGGGGCATAGATGTTCAAGACTGAGATGTCACCTTGGTGGATTTTTCCTTTGTTGAGTATAAAATGTCTTTCCCCATCTTTTTTGATAACTTTTAGTTGAAAGCCTATTTTATTAGATATTAGAATAGTTACTACGGCTCGCTTCTTGGGTCCCTTTACTTGGCAACCCTTTTTCAGTCCTTTAACTCTGAGGTAAATTTGCTGCTCAGGTGTGTTTCTTGTATGCAGCAAAATGATGGATTCTGTTTACGTATCTAGCCTGTTAACCTGTATCTGTTTATGGGTGAATTGAGCCCACTGATGTTGAGATATATTGGCCAATGATTGTTAGTATCTGGTATTTTGTTGTTGAAGGTACTATTATTTGTGTGTGATTCTCTTCTTTTGGGTTTGTTGTCAGAAGCTTAATTTCTTGGGGATTTATTTATTTATTTAGATGTAGTTACCTTCCTTGTGTTGGAGCTTCTGTAGGGCTGGAATAGTGGAAAGATTTGGTTTTGTCATGGAATATCTTGGTTTCTCCGTCTATGGTAATTGAGAGTTTGGCTGGGTATAGTAGCCTGGGCTGGCATTTGTGTTCTCTTAGGGTCTGTATGACATTTGTCCAGGATCTTTTGGCTTTCAAAATCTCTGGTGAGAAGTCTGGTGTAATTCTAATAGGCCTGCCTTTATATGTTACTTGACCTTTTTCCCTTACTGCTTTTAATATTCTTTCTTTGTTTTGTGCATTTGGTGTTTTGATTGTTATGTGAAGGGAGAAATTTCTTTTCTTGTCCTAGATATTTGAAGTTCTGTAGGCTTCTTGTATGTTCATGGGCATGTCTTTAATTAAGTTAGGGAAGTTTTCTTCTTTGGTCTTGTTGAAGATGTTTTCTGACCCTTTGAACTGGAAATCTTTACCCTCTTCTATTCCTATTGTTCTGAGGTTTGGTCTTTTCATTGTGTCCCAGATTTCCTTGATGTTTTGGGTTAGGAACAATTTATACTTCATATTTTCTGTGACTGATGTGTCCATATATTCTATGGTATCTTCTATACCCGAGATTCTCTCTTCCATTTCTTGTATATTAGTGGTGATGCTTGTGTCTGTAGTTCCTCTTCTCTTCCCTAGGTTTTCCATCTCCAAATTGCTGCCACTTGTGTTTTGTAATTGTCCCTGTGTCCTATGTATTGTCCCTATGTTTTTAGGTCTTGAACTGCTTTATTCATTTTCTTTGCCTGTTTGATGACTGAATTCTCTGTATTTCTTTGAGAGACTTATTCTTTGACGGACTTGTTCTCTCTTTAAGGGCTTCTACCTGTTTTCCTTTATTTCGTTAAGGGATTTATTTGTTTTCGTTTAATCACTTCTACCTCTTCATGTTTTTTTTAAATTTCTTTAATTAGTTATATCCTCTTTAAAGGCCTGTATCATCTTCATGAGGTGGGATTTAAGGACACAGTCTTGCTCTTCATGTGTGTTAGTATATCCAGGGTTTCCTGTAGTTGGAGAGCTGTGTTTTGATTGTGCCATATTGCATTGGCTTCTGTTGATTATGTTCTTATGATTGCCTTTCACCATCTAGTTGTCTCTGGGGTTTGTTGGCATGAATGTCCTAAGTTGGAGTAGGCCTCTTGGGGTGCAGGCAGAGTTGTGGGGTGGGGGGAGGTGCACTGCTCCACAGCCACCTCTGGTGAAGGTATGGACTGGGAGGAAGGTGGAGCTCCATCTGGGAGCAGCAGAACCCAAGGCTGCTAGTCCTGCTTATGGCTGCAGCTGGTGCAGCCATGGCCTGGAAGGCAGATAGAGCTCCTGTGTTGTCTCTTATTGCCCGCTCTTTGTCCCTCAGGGGCAAATCAATCTTCTCTGTGCTGAGAACTTGATCTAGAGATATCTTGTGGCCGACTTTAAGGCTCCCTACACACTGTTTCATGAGCTCACATTCCAGGAACTGAACATCTCCCTGTATGGGACCTAAACAAACACGGTTCTTTCTCTGACCACTGTCTAACGTGTTTTTATATTTATTGGAAGATTTCTCTTTTTCTAAGCACTCTCACTTTTCTGACAGCCAGGAGCTTTTCCATGACATAACAATAGAAACGCAAGACGAAATAGACCACAAACTATTACAGATGGAGATTTCAATACCTGTCAGAAATTGACGTTTCCAGTAGGCTGTCACCTGCCCCATCCCCCGGCCCCAAATTGAAACAAACAGAAACTCCAGTCAAACGGGTATAATTTACATCTACAGAGTATTTTAGGCAAGGCTAGATGAACAGGTGTGGGAGATAGCGGACTGCGCTTTTAGGTGTTCCTACAGTGCCATCCTTAGCCCCTCACCACAAACAAACAACATCAAAAGGAAAACTATGCCAACTGCAGATTTACATCCAACTTTGGGTGTATATCGCCCTCTTGTGGTGACATCGTGGTACGACACCAACTAGGGACTTAACTCAAAACTGCAGTTAGCGCGCCATCTCGTGGTGAATTTGGTAGTAACTAAAAGATTCGCGGATGTAGTAAACTTATTGCCTGCTTTGAATTTTTGAAAACAGAAGCAATAAGGCAGATAATGAAGACTGACATCAATACCTAATTCTTCGATGAGAAATTGTAGGCATAAGCCAAAAATATTAATATTTTGGAGATGCTGAAATAGGCAAAGATAATTTGGTTAAGATCTTAAAAGTGCAGGAAACAAAGTCAAAAAAGAACAAAAGGTATTACAACAAATTAAAAACCTTCTAGACAGAAAACGATGAGCAAAGTGCAGAATGATGGAAATAGTTGCAAACTATACGTATGAGAAGAAATTGACAGCCAGAAAAAATATCTTTAGTAGCAAAATATAAATAATCCAATCTTAAAATGCCTAACACTGGGAGAAAGTAACCTGAAGAGACCACCTCCTGTAGATAGAAAGGGCCCCAAGTGAGGGATGGGGTTACCAACCTACCATCAACATTTCTGATCGAGATTGCTCCTGTCTAAAAGAACTCCACGGACAAACATGGAGCAGAGAAGGCTGTCCAACTTGGAATCTAGCCCATGGGTGGGCACCAAAGCCTGACACTATTACTGATCCTGTGCTGTACTTACAAACAGGTGTCTAGCATGACTTTCCTCTGAGAGGCCGTACGATCAGCTGACTGAGACAGATGCAGATCCTTACAGCCAACTATTGGACTGAGGCCAGGAACTCCGAATGGAAGAGTTTGGGGAAGGATTGAAGCAGCTGAAGGGGATGGCAACCCCATAGGAAGAACAACTGTCTCAACTAACCTGGACACCTCAGAGCTTTCAGAAACTAAGCCACCAACCAAAGAGCATACATTGGCTGGTCCTAGGCCCCCGGCTCATATGTAGAGGACTACTTTGTCTGGCCTTAGTGGGACATGATGCACCTAATCCTGTAGAAATGTAATGCCCCAGGATGGGGGATATGGGGAAGCACCCTCTCATAGGTGAAGGAGAGGGGGAATGGGATGAAGACCTGTGAGAGGGGGAACTGGGAGGGGCAATGTCTGGAATGTAAATAAATAAAATAATTAATTAAAACTAAACAAAATTGTAGAAGACAGAAAAAAAATTGGCAGCAAGTCTCAGAAGCTGAAAACATTGTCTAGATAAGATTGTATGAAGGTTAGAAGCTTCCAGGACTAACTAGGGTTTGGTTAGCAAACAGAGACAGTAAGCCTCCAAGATGACGATTACAACAGGTGATTAAAGTTAGTTACAAAATACCTTAGCCTGGATAACTTATAAACAATAAACACACTGATTACAATTCTGTGGGTAAGAACTGGAAGATCGTGATCTCAGATAATTCAGTATCTGTTGAGGGCTGCTTTCTGATCCATAGAAAACCATCTTCTTTGTATGTCCACACATGATGGAGGGATCAGTGTTTTCTACTCTCCTGTATTCTTCTTTCTCTTCTTCTCCCTCTTCCTTATTTTATGTATATGTATGGTTTACCTGCATGTATGTTTGTGCACTATGAGCATGCTTAGTACCTGTGGAGGACAGAAGAGGGTGCCAGAGCTTCTGGAACTGCAGTTACAGATGGCTGTAATCCACCATATGAGGGTGGGAATGAATCTCAGAACCTCTATAAGAGCCCCAAGTACTCTTAACCACTGAGGTATCTCTCCAGCCCTTCCTCCCTTCCTTGGTTCTTTTATGGCTTTCCATCTGACAGTTTCACTGTGTAGCTCTAGCCTGGAACTCACTATGAAGAGCAGCATGACCTTGGGTTCACAGAGATCTGCCTGTCTCTGCCTCCTGTGTAGGCTTTGAAAAAATCAAAGGCTACTTTTAATAAGGGCTGTTAAATGCATTGACCTCCCTTCTAGGCCACCACCCACTAGAGGTAGTGGAAAAGAAAGGTTATCAGGATATGGGGGAACTGGACCTGTTTAGAAACAGTTCTTTGGAGCAAATCTAACCTGCATTATCAGGTTATATACCAGCAATCCAGTTCAGTAGTGTCAGGATAGCAAACAGGAACCAGCAGTGGTAGCATGACCCAGCAGAAATAGCCAGGCCTCGGCTAAATTGGTACAAATGAGCAGGAGAGACCAGACCAGCAGGGACACCAGGAGAATTTCTCTGTAGTGACTTTCAACAAAGTGAAGATGAGAAGAAGAAGAAGAAGAAGAAGAAGAAGAAGAAGAAGAAGAAGAAGAAGAAGAAGAAGAAGAAGAAGAAGAAGAAGAAGAAGAGGAGGAGGAGGAGGAGGAGGAGGAGGAGGAGGAGGAGGAAAGAAAGAAGATGATGACACAAACACAAGCATTGCAAAGGTAGCTATGAACACCCCCCTCACCCCACATCACTGTTTATTGAATCCTATTTATACTCCCTCCAAACATTACATGTCCTCCCATGGGTCTTTCCTCAGCAAAACTCCATGTGAGTCTGTATTAGCTGACATCACTGTGCTCATAAGCCCTAGTCGGCAGAGGCAGTGGGAATCTACCAGAACACCACCACAAGGATTTTTGGTTTTGTTTTTGCATTTCTTTTTCATTTCTTTCTATGAATTCCCAACAAATGATGGCCACTAAGGAATGGCAAGGAGTACCAATACCATGCAGCGTCATCCACCATCTGTTGGGTCCTTCATGTGTCATGTGTCCTTTCCCATGTCTGCTTTAGCAAAACATCCTTTCACCCGTGTATGCTTCAGTGAAACATTCCTTCCCATGCTTGCTTTAGCAAAACAGCATCTGACACAACTGACTTTCCAGAGAATCCATAAGTTTCCACTTCACTCCTGAATGATGGGATTAAGGTCTACGCACTGCTGTACCTGATTTTCTCAGCGTTTTGAGACAAGTTCTACAAGTTCGCACTAAGTAGCAGAGGCTGGCCCTGACCTTTCCATCCTGTGCCTTTAGCCTTTCCTATGCTGGAGTTTCAGATGTCTGTGCCATGCTTGCTGGTATCTCTTTTATTGGGGGCACTAATCCTATTCTTGAGCACTCTCCTAATCATTCCCCAAGAGTCCTACCTCCCAATACCCATCACCTTGAAAGCTAGTGTTTCAACACGTGAATTGAGTGGGGGAAATGCCTCAGCAAGCTGGAACAAAAACATAGATTTGAACTCAAGGAGTTTGATGAGGTGGGACTAGTGTTGTTAAAAACAGTAAGAAAAGGAGAACTAGAATACAACAGTATAGCATAGTAAGAATAGAAAACAGCAGTGGGAAAATTGGTTTGGGGAACTTCTTTTTTATATCTATACTATAGGTAGATACTGGATTCCATGTTAAATGCACTTGTCTTTGTGTGTGTGGTGTGTGCATGTGTGCACACATGTGCAGGTATGCTCACTTGTGAGGGTCTAGGTGAAGGCCAGAAGCTGAATTCAAAAATATTTACTTCATTACTTCTCCACTTTAATTTTTGTATTGAAAAACTGTTTTTCGTACAAGATATTCTGATCATGGTCTCCCAGTTTCCCCTTCCCCAACTCCACTCAGATCCTCCCTACCTCCCTACCATCCCTACTCCAGCCCTTTCTTTCTCTCTCTCTTTTTAGAAAACAAGCAAACAAGGGAAACCTCCCTTTGTGACAAGATCTCTTACTGAAGCTGAAGGTGAGCATTTGGCTGGAGTGGCTGGCCAGTGAGATCTCAGAACTCACCTGCCTTGGCCACCAAGTGCTTGTGTTGCGGGCATGTGACACTGTACCTAGCTTTTGTGTGGCCTCGGGGGCTTTGAACTCAAGTCCTCTTACCTTGCAAGAGACACCTTTAGCCACTGAACAATCTCTCCAGCCTGTCCAGCACGCACTTGTGACTCGAGCACTTCCATGAGATGCTCACTGTGCTGACAGGTGCAGCCTCACAGAGGTTTGTGTTTCAGAGAGAACAGAGGTTGAGCACCTCAATGGAAACGTGGCTTTCCTCTAGCTAAAAGGCACACATGAGCCTTCCTTCCATCAGCTACAGTGATTTCATTCACAGTGAACTTGCACATCCTGACCAGGCTTGGGACGTGAGGTCTGAACCTCTAAGGTTCTATTTGGTGGCGTGAACTTCCCTGACTCTTGGTGTCCTTGCTTTCTAAATTATTGAGAGCTTGTGATTTTTTTTAAACCAAAGCTATCTCAGATATCTGCTTAAAGGAAACCCCAGCTTTCAAGATAAAGGCCAGGGCAGTATTCTTTTTTTTTCTATGTGTATGAAAACATAAACACACAAACACTCACACATGTGCATATGTACAAGTGTGTTTGCATGCACACACACAAACACAGAGAGAGAAAAAAGAGAGACTTTCTGAAGAAAGTTGTTACTTTGGAAATGTTGCTACTTACACCCTACCTCAGTATAGCCTTCTTAAGAGTAAATTCCCTGGAAATAAATTGTACATCTTGGCGGATGTCAGCTTGCTTCATTCACACTTGTATTTTTCAACCTGATTGTTGGTTTACTTTAAGTGACAGATGATGTCTGTGGAAGGAAGAAATAATCTGAAGACATTTTTGCAGGGTAGGACTGATACTAGGGTCCATGAATAACCACGTGGTTTAAGCTTTCCTTTGATTTGACTGAAAATGAGCTGAAAAAGAAAAGCTGTGTAATTTAGTTAAACAACAGTAATAGATTCTCCACTTAGGCTAGCATCTCCCCAGGCCAGGGTGATTGTCACATTCACTCAGAGGGCAGTTGCTTATGCCTATGATAGCCAAGCACTACCGTCACAGGAGAGTGCATCTTACATGGAAGGCTAACCTTCTGATTCAGATGAATCTCAACTCGGGAAGGCTAACGATGCCTTTTGTCCCCCAGCAAGCGCCCTTAGTACCCTGTGTAGTTTTGAAAACTACCTAACATGGAGGATCTGGAACTTTGAATCCTAGCCATTTGAGAGGATGCTTGCTTTTTCTCTACCTTGCATCCAAGGTGTATAGTGTCTTCTGCAACTATGGTCTTACTCTCTAGTTCAGGTCGGGAATCAAGGAGAGTTACAGAAGATTGCATTATTTGTGGGACCTCTGAGACTTCCTGACCAAATCTTATGAGAGTGTCTCATATTGGCAACTGTAGACTATGTTCAATAATTTACTGCTTCTAAATGCAACGCCACCCAGCCATTGAGGGTAATGCCCTTCAATCCTTCTTCTGTGTATTGTATTTGGGTCACAGGTTAGCAGACCTCCATATGGCTTCTTTAAATTCTGGTTAATCTTCCCATCTCTGGTCCCTATCTCTTCCATTCCTGCACCCTCTGCTTCCCAGTCTGTTTTCTTCTGCTTCCCTCCCTACTTAAACCATTGAATTTCCAGCAGTTCTCCTGGTTACTTTACTTTTTATCTGTTTCACTATTTCTCTCCTTTAAGCCACCCACCTCCCATGTCCCCTTCCTAGTTTTCTGAGCTCCACAGGTGCTCCCCTGTGTTAAACAGACATAAAGCATCAAACCTAGGATCTGCATATGAGAGAGAATATGTGGTGTTTGTCCTTCTAAGCCTGGGTTACCTCTTTTAGTGTAATTTTTCCATTTTCACCCATTTCTCTGCATGTTTCAGTTTCTATTATAGTAGATTAAAATCCCATTGCATATATGAACTACATTATTTTCACTCACCAGCTGATAGACATCTAGATTGGTTTCCTTTTCCTAGTTTCATAGTGAATAGAATGAACTTGGACGTGTGGGTGTTTCTGTAATATCATATTGTCCTTTGAGACTATGCCCCGATGAAAGGATAAGGGAATGGAATGCTGGTTTTGTGTCCTTGCCCAGGAGCATATTTGGCAAGGTCCAGGCTGGGGCTGGGGCTGGGGCTGGGGCTGGGGCTGGGGCTGGGGCTGGGGCTGGGGCTGGGGCTGGGGCTGGGGCTGAGGCTGGGGCTGGGGCTGGGGCTGGGGCTGGGGCTGGGGCTGGGACCTTGAAGAAGCTAAGGTTTACTTCCCTGGGAATCTGACTTTTCCTCTCTAAAGAGACTGGTGCTATCAGCCTTTTCTCTCCATTACTTTATTTATTCACTTTATATCCACATCAAAGCTCCTCCCTCCTTTTCTCCCAGTCCCACCCTTACAAATCCCTCCCCCTATTACCACTCCCCTTCTCTGAGGAGGAGGGCAAATCCCCCCAGTGGTACCACCCCACCCTGGGACATCCAGCCGCAGTAGGACTTGGCACATCCTCTCCCATTGAGGCCCAACCAGGCAATCCAGCTAGGGGAAGAGATCAGTCTTAAAGGGGTGACACACTCAGCCTGTGAAGCACTTTGTCCCCTTTGTGCATCGTTGCTTCTTTAGCTTTGAACCAACTTCGTTCCATTGTATGACAGCTTTCTGCTGACTGTCCCATTTCACATCCACAAACCTTATATGAGATGTATGAGATGTTGTACTTAGTAAATTCCCTTGGCATAAGTCATCCAGTTATATAAGACCTCCAGGTCCCAGCTTTCTTGTCTATTTCATTATTAGACCTAGTCTTCCCCCTTGACACCTCATTGCTATTCACAAACCTTACTCCTTCTGACTCTAGTCATTTTGACAGTTTTGAGTGGTTTTGTTTTTTTCTGTTTTGTTTTGTCTTTGTTTTGTTTTTTGAGAAACTTACAGACTGATCTCCAGTGCGGTTTACTAGTTCCCACCAACAGTATATAAAGGTTCTGATTCCATCACATTCACAGTAGCGTTTGTTGTCATTGGTGTTCTTGATGATGACCACTCTGACTAGGGCAACATGGTATCCTAATGGCATTTGAATTTGCATGTTTCTAAAGACCAAGGAAACCCTTCAAACACCAGTAAACACTTCGAAGTGTTTACTAGCCATTTGTATTCCCTTTTTCTTTCTTTCTTTCTTTCTTTCTTTCTTTCTTTCTTTATCTTCTTTTCTATTCTCTTCGTTTCTTTGTTTCTTCCTTTCTTCCTTTCTTCCTTTCTTCCTTTCTTTCTTTCTTTCTTTCCTTCTTTCTTTCTTTCTTTCTTTCTTTCTTTCTTTTGTTCTTTCTTTCTTTATCTTTTTGCAAAACCTTTATTTAGCTCTCTAAAAAGACATTAGCCCATTTTTAAAACTTGGATTGTTTGTTTTGTCAGTGTAAAAATTAGTGTTTTCTGTTTTTTGTTTTTGTTTTGTCAAGTGGACACAAACTAGGTTCATCTGGGAAAAGGGATGCTTAGTTGAGGGAAAATGCTTCCATTAGATTAACCTTTAGGCAAGTCTTTAGGGGGCACTTCCAGGATTAAATATTGATAGTGGAGGGAGGGCCCAGCCTTCTGTGGCATTTAGTCCTGAGTTGTGTAAGAAAGCAGGCTGATCAAACCATGGACAGCAAGCAGCAGCCCTCTGGGCATCTGTTTCGGCTCCTATCTCCTGGATCCTGCCTTGGCTTCATGGCCCTGACTTCCCTTCATAACAGACTGTAAACTGTAAGCTGAGATCAACCCTTTCTTCCTCAACTTCCTTTTAGTGGTGTTGTTTTATCAGAGCAATAGAGAGGTAAGACAACTGACTTTTAATTTTATGTGTGTTCTGAGCATTAATCCTCTGTCAGGTGTATAGCCTGTAAATATTTTTTCCACTTTGTAGGCTGCCTCTTCATTAGAATGACAGGGTTTTTAGTTCCATGTGACTCTATTTTCCACCATCAGTCTTATTTCCAGTGCTTTCTTGTTCAGAAAATCATAGCCTATTCCTAAGTCTAACTGTACCTCCTATCTTTTCTTTTATGAGTTTCAGATTATTTGGTCTTATATTGAGGTTTTTGATCCACTTGGCATTGATTTCCCGTGAGAGACAGGGTTCTAACTTTCTTCTTCTGCTTGTTGATATCCAGATTTCCAAGTTATCATTTGATGAAACTGGTATCATTTCTCCAATGCATTTTTTTTTGGTATCTTTGTAAAAAAAAAAATCAGGTAGTTGTTTAGTGGACTTATATTTGGGTCCTTGCTTCCATTCCATTGATCTATGTTCTATTTGTGTGCCAGTATCGTGCTATTATTATTCCTATTGCTTTGTTGTATAATTTGAAACCAGGTATGGTGGTGCACCTTACATAACTCTTTCTATTGAGGATTGCTTGGGCTAGCCTTGGTCTTCTTTGCTTCTTATATAAACTTTAATATAGTTTTTCTAAGTGGACCTGGAGTTTTTATTGGGATTGTATTGAATTTGTATATTGCTCTTAGTAGGATGGGCATTTTTATGATATTATTTTTTTCAGTCCCTGAGTGTGGAAGATGTTAGAACAAATGTAATTTATTTAAAAATGAAAAATGTCTAATGAGTCAAGACAGAAAGAACACATTATAAACAGAACCTTCTTGCCTTCATAAATTCTGTTATGATGTTCAATAAACAGATCTTCAATATTTACCACACTGTGATTTCAACAAAAACATTTCCTAACCAAGCTTACAAAACTAATCTTACACGCGTTCGCGACCAGCCAGGAAAGACGCAACAAACCGGAATCTTCTGCGGCAAAAGCTTTATTGCTTACATCTTCAGGAGCCAGAGAGCAAGAGAGCAAGAGATAGCAAGAAAGCAAGAACAAGAACAAGAAAGCAAGAGAGAGAATGGCAAAACCCCGTCCCTTTTAAGGAGAATTATCCTCCGCCTAGGACGTATTACTCCCTGATTGGCTGCAGCCCATCGGCCCAGTTGTCATCACGAGAAAGGCAGAACACATGGCGGGAAAACTGTCCCTGCACGTGTGCAGATTATGTTTACCACTTAGAACACAGCTGTCAGCGCCATCTTGCAATGGCAAATGTGAGGGCGGCTCCTCACAAACTAAAAATATAGGAGGCAAAGATGATCATAATATATTCTATGCATGTATGAAGCTCTCAGAGAATAATAATTAAAAATCTGTTACCAATCACCAAGCTACAGGCCAGAGAATCCAGGGGTCCATCTATAAACACCTACGAGCTCGTCAGCTATGAAGCCGGGTAGGACTTTTACTGGAATGATGACCTCATAACAAAGAGGCAGAATTCAGAAGTGGACAGTTCTCAACTAGGGTGTCATTGCAAGAAAGGCCTTAGCTCAAATCCTAATTGGTTTGTTGGACTCACATTCCTAGAACATATCATTATTTTGAAAGATTATATCTTTGTCTTTTGTGGGTTGATACTGTAGGTTGAGGCAGTCTTGTGCATTCTACACTGAGTTGAACTATATCCACAAATTTCATTTTATTTTATTTTTTTATTTTGAAACAGGGTCTTATTAACATAGCCAGGACGGCTTTGAACTTTATTTCAGACAGACCTTAATTTTTGCTTCAGTCCTCTGAGTACCCAAGATTATAGACCGTCAAGGTTAGCCTATTTGGCCATTATTTTATTTCAAGTCCCCAATGTATATTTATATTGATGTAAAACATTATTCTAACATATATCCTATACTTCATTGTAATGACCTTCAAATAAAGGAACTCACAATATGTCAGTATGTAACATATCAAAACTGTGTTACGCAAATGAAACAGTTGTATGTGTATTGCTTTCTTTCCATTTTCTTCTTTGTGTGTGTGCGCGCGCGCGCGTGTGTGTGTGTGTGTGTGTGTGTGTGTGTGTGTGTGCATGAAGGGTTCATAGAGGAGGGGAGTGTGCTCATGTGTTTGGCTGTATATGTGTGTGCATGCATGTGGAAGCCAGAGAACAACTTCAGGTATCATTTCTTAGAAATCATCCATTTCTTGTTCTTTTAAAATATATTTTAAATTGTATGTATGGGTTTCTATGTGGGTTTTTGTACCTGAACACAGGACCCCCCACCCTAGAGGCCAGAAGAGAGCATCAGATTCCCTGGAGATAGAGTTCCAGAAAGTTGTGAGATAACTCAAGTCTGTACTGGGAAACGAACTCAAACCTCTGCAAGTAGGTAGCATTAGCTGTTCAGCCATTTTTCCAGCCCTTCTTGTTATTTTTACATTTTTATTTCTTTTTATTTATTTCTTTTTTATTTTTTCACTTCTTTTTTATTAGATATTTTCTTCATTTACATTTTAAATGTTATCCCCAAAGTCCCCTATACCCCTCCCCTGCTCCCCAACCCACCCACTCCTGCTTCCTGGCCCTGGCATTTCCCTGTATTGGGGCATATGATCTTCCCAAGACCAAGGGCCTCTCCTCCCATTGATGGCCAACTAGGCCATCCTCTGCTACATATGCAACTAGAGACACAAGCTCTGGGGGTACTGGTTAGTTCATATTGTTGATCCTCCTATAGGGTTGCCGACCCCTTTAGCTCCTTGGTTACTTTCTCTAGCTCCTTCTTTAGGGGACCTGTGTTCCATTCAATAGATGACTGTGAACATCCACTTCTGTATTTGCCAGGCACTGGCATAGCCTCACAGGAGACAGCTATATCAGGGTCCTGTCAGCAAAATCTTGCTGGCATATGCACTTTTGTCTGGGTTTGGTGGTTGTATATGGGATGGATCCCCAGGTGGGGCAGTCTCTGGATGGTCCTTTCTACTGTCTCAGCTCCGAACTTTGTCTCTGTAACTCCTTCCATGGGTATTTTGTTCCCCATTCTAGGAAGGAACAAAGTATCCACATTTTGGTCTTCCTTCTTCTTGAGTTTCATGTGTTTTGTAAATTGTATCTTGGGTAGTCTAAGTTTCTGGGCTAATATCCACTTATCAGTGAGTGCATATCATGTGTGTTCTTTTGTGGTTGGGTGATGCCCTTCAGGTCCATCCATTTGCCTAGGAATTTCATAAATTCATTGTTTTTCATTGCTGAGTAGTACTCCATTGTGTAAATGTACCACATTTTCTGTATTCATTCCTCTGTTGAAGGACATCTGGGTTCTTTCCAGCTTCTGGCTATTATAAATAAGGCTGCTATGAACATAGTGGAGCATGTGTCCTTATTACAAGTTGGAGCATTTTTATTTCTAAATGACACAATTATACAAATTGATGGTGATGTAATGTGATGTTTTGATATATAGGTATATTCTAGAATGAGGGTAATCAGCATATTTATTATCTCAAAAATGTCACTTCTTTGTGATGAAACTTTTAAAACCTTCCAGAAATTCTGCAATGTGCACTACATCACTGAGAATTAGTCATCCTACCACGCAGTAGGAACGGATTCGCTATTTCTAGTTGCAAATGTGCTGGCCAGCATCTCCCGCTCAGCCACTTCTTTTCAGCTTCTGGTAAGCATGATTTTATTTTCTGCTTTTATAAGTTCTAATTTTTTGGATTCCATTATGACTAAAAGCATGCAACATTTGTCTTTCTGTCTGGGTTATTTTAGTGATCACAATCTGTGCCAAGTTTGTATATGTTGTCACAGATGATAGGGCTATATCCTTTTATGGCTGGATATAGCTGCATTGTGCATGTGAACAACATTTGCTTTATCCACACATCAGTTTATGGTCACTTGCTACTACTGTGTATTGGAGATGACTCTTCTAAGTTGAATCTATCTGATAACCTTTGATCTTCCTGTACCTGGATATTAGTGTCTGTTTCTAGGAATTTTTGTGGTATTCTCTCTTCAAATAAGCCTTGTACTACTTTGCCCTTCTGAAAGCCCCTCCTGAAACCTCCAGACATGAATATTTGCTCATTTGATGCTGTTCTGTAAGTGTTCTTCATTTGTTCTTGTTTTCTTTGCCTATGCCTGATGCTAGGCCTTGCCATGATGGGGCTGGTGCTGAATTCCAAAGTCCATCTTGTATCTATTTCTTTCTCTTTCCCCCAAGTACACAATAACACTGTGATGTGATGCCTTGATTTGGGAAAAGGATGAACTGGATAGGCCTCATGGCTAACATAATCACAGTGACACTGTATCACAACTTAAAGCTACAACCACGGACATAGCCCAGAAAGAGGCAGCCCAAGGCCCACACTCCTCCATTCCTTTTGCCACTGAGGTTTCTTTAAGGCATGAGCCTGCAGTGGTTTGCCTGCAATGAAGCGAGTCATGATATAACTCTGGCTGGCTAGGACTCTACCTGGTGTGAGGACAGGTCTAGAGGCTGCATCCATAGGCACAGGCCTTGTGCTTAGAAGGTGTATGTTTTGGCTAATGTCTTATCTCACTGTTGTGGGCCTGTTGTTGAGTACCATGAGTCTTTCTCTACACACTACTGCCCAGGACAAAGGGACAGGTAGTGAGGCAGCCCTTAGACTGCCAACACCAATGCTAAGCTGGCTCATACCTGAAGCCCATTGTAGTTGAGGTCAGGCCAATCCTAGGGTATGTTTCAGGCTGGTGACACATCTGGCTGTGGGATGGGATGGAGCATGGATGTGTTCTGTTGATATTATAGCTTCCACCTGGCTCTGGGGTGGGCCCATAGCATCCATCCTCAGGCCGTAGCCTAGGAATGGGGGCTTGGGTGGGGGTGGGGAGTCTACCTGTTCCTGGGTTTCACTGTGGAGGGTCCAACGTTGTATTATAAGCCAGTGGGTTCCTTTTTTTCACTCCTCCCTTCTCCAAACAAGCCGTGTGTTTCTTGATGCTGGGCTGTTTGGACTTTCAGGAGGGTGATCCAGGCAATGGGGTTTTGACTTTCCAAACCTTCAGAATATCTTCTCTTATGGTTTGCCTAAGACTGTGTACTGTACCTTACTTAGTTTTCTTTAAATTTTTTTACTTCATTTATTTGTGTGTGTATGCATGTATGAAGTACATGATGTTGGGAGGTAGCCATGCCCTTGTGCACATATGCAGGATTCAGAGGTCAGTGTTGAGCGGGTGCCTTTATCACTCTCCTTTTGTATTGGGACAAGTCTACTGAACCTGAAACTCTCCTACCCGCTAGCTTTACTAGCCAGCAAGCCCGTTGGAGCCTTCACCTCGTAGGTTCTGAGAATAAAACCCAGGTCTCCGTGTTTGCACAAAAAGTATTTTAACAACTGTGCCATCTACCCAGCTCTTTACCTGGTCGCCTCGGGTCTTATGAAGGTCCTTTAATAAATCTGTGTTCAAATTTTCCGTGGCAAGCTGGCAAGGGCTCTTTCCCTTTTCTCTTCTTTTAGCAAGACGTAAGTGCTTCTTACCAAACTTAAAACATACATAAAAATTTTTCAACAAATAAGCAACGCCTCTAAAACTGCTTCACATAGAAAAGAATCTAAATAACATTTATTTTATGTAAAAAGTATTTATTCTTGGGGCTGAAAAGATGGCACAGCGGTTAGACTTGCTGCTCTTGCAGTGGACCTGAGTTTGTTTCCTAGCAGCTATGGGGCAGCTCAAAATCCTTTACAGTTCCAGTTTCTTGGGATCCAGCGCCCTCTTCTGGCCACTGCGGGTACTGCAGGCAAATGTGAGAGCGAGAGCGAGCGAGAGCGAGACAGAGAGACAGAGAGACAGAGAGACAGACAGAGACAGAGAGAGACAGAGAGAGAGAACATTCATATAAAGAATATAAAGATAAATCATTCAAAAATGTTTGGTCTTTGAAAATCATTGATCTAGAATCCCTGTCTTACCTCTAGAAAAGATGACTCCTAAATATGGAATGTAAAAGTTGGAAGAAGTAAAAGATAAAAATGAAAATGTTTGTCACGATAAGCACACTTGGCATCTTTTTATTGGATCCTCATTATTCATATGTTTCATTGTTTCATAATGTCCCATATTTTCTGACTATTTTGTGCCTGGATTTTTTTTTATTTTCTTTGTGTTTCTCTCTTGCATGTTTCAAATTTTGTTGTTGAGGCTTACTTCTGAGGTTTTTGTTTGACTTTCAAACTTTTTCATTTCTAGTTTGGGTTTCCTTTAGTGATTCTATTTCTACTTTCATATCTTGAACCAGTTTTATTAGCTCATTCCACTGTGTGTGTTTTCACAGACTTCATGAAGGGATTTATGCATATATTCTTTAAGGTCCATGAGCATATTCATAATTGTTAATGTGATAATTTGGTCTTACACTTCAGCTACATTGCTTTTCTCGGGGCCTACTGCAGTGTGGTTACTGAGTTCTGGTAGAAGCATATTGTCATGACTGTGGATTTGTGTGTGTGTGTGTGTGTGTGTGTGTGTGTGTGTGTGTGTGTGTGCTGCTGTCTAGGTATCTAGCTAGAGTTACGTGTTTGAGATGATTCTGGGTGCTCTATCTGGTCTTATCTTTACTGAGTGGGTGTTCCATTCCTTGGTTTCTGTGGCCTTCTTGGGATCTTAGGACACTGTAGTGGCTGTGATTTGCTTGGTAGAGACTGTTTTTTGCAGGTTGATGGGTGACAGAGTGGGATAGAGATAGGCTAGGAGAAAAGGCCAAGAGGGTAGTCCTGTTAACACCAAAGAGACAGGGCTCCTGTGGCGGGAGGAGGGCTTTCTGCAAGTAGGCTGCAGTAGGACAAAATATGTGTGGAGAGAGATGAAAGTCTTAGGGGAACTCAAAGGCTGTACTAAGAGTTGAAGTCTCTAGTGTTAGCATTTTGTCTAAGCTTTGCCCCACAATTATCTGGTAACAAAAACAGCCAGGTGTGCCTGACTCACTATTAAAGGGGCTGCTTGCCCCCTCTCTCTTGCTCTCATCTTCTTGTCTCCCACTTTGTCCTCCTTCCCTTTCCCCCTTCTCTTCCCCATTCCCCTCCCTCCCCACTCTGTCTCCACATGCTCATGTCTGGCCTCTATTTCTCTACTCCTCTGCTCTTTTCTGCTCTCTCTCTCTCTCTCTCTCTCTCTCTCTCTCTCTCTCTCTCTTTCTCCCTTTCTCTGTCTCTACTACCCTCTCATCTCCCCTCCCCTTGCCCTGAACAAACTCTATTCTGTACTACATTGTTGTGGCTGGTCCCTCAGGGAGAAGGGATGGATGCCTCAGCATGAACCTGCAGAGGCACCCCCTTTCCCCAACACCTGACTATACATCCATGAAAATATATTCCCCCTCCTTTATATTTTTATAAATACATCATTTGGTCAATGGAGTGGAAGTTGGAGGAGGAGTACCCAAAAGCATGGAGCTACTGATCTGCTAGTGAGACTGGAGAGACCATAACAGAGGACAGAGAGAATAGTTGAGAATCACCCACCTGAGGTCTAGCCTGCTGTGGACTTCAGGCTCCCTGGTCCAAAGTGTTTCTAGGTATCAGTGGTGCACACAAAGGAAAGGTTGACTGTTATATTTTTAAAGAATTAAAAGTCTTCTATATTTGTGTGTGTGTGTGTGTGTGTGTGTGTGTGTGTGTGTGTGTGTGTTCTATGTGTATGCATGTGGGAGCCAGAAACAACCTGCAGGACTTACTGGGTTTTCTCTTTTCATCATATGGGTTCAGTGGATGAAACTCAGATAGTCAAGCTGGGTAGCAAGTGCCTTATTGACAGAGATATCTTGCCAGCCCCTCTCCTTGCTACATTATTAAAAGAATAAATTGTGCTTTGTACATTTAAGAAACAAAACATGTTACAATATATATGAATTATCCATCATCTTACTGTTTTCTAATGTGCACTTCATTTATTTAGATGAAAGATTATTATCCAAAAGAAGATGAAATGCCTTAGTCCCACAAGGAAGTCTCAGACATTGGAAAGGACCTCAAGTTCAGTTTAGTACAGATAAAACCTTATTTACTTAGAGTGATTTGGGCCTTTTAAGATATGACTATAAAGCAGGAAGAGTAACATGAATATAACCCCAAAGGCTATTTAAACTACAGAGTGGTGAATCAAGATCTTAAATTCTTTTAGAAAAGAGAAGATCCTTTTGAACTCTTTTTCATTGTCTTGCTAGCCACTTCAAAGGAAGCTTTGGTATGAACTCTCCTGACTTTCTTCTCTGCAAAGGAGGGCATGAGGACATTGCAAGGAGTGATTAGAATTGATTAACCAACCCACCAATTCCCACCTCTCTCCAAACTTTCTTATCAGGTCCTTGTAAGAAAGGAACAATGAATGGCTGAGAATGGTTTTGAAAAGAATAAAGAGTGAAAGAGCCACTCCATGACTGCCTCTGAGAACGGTGTGAGCTATGGTGTGGGCAATCTCAGTTACAGCTCTGAGTTTTACACATAGGGGTTACAGTGCCTCAGAAAAGGACAATGTTTCAATCTTGAAACGTCCTTGTGTCTTTGTAGTTGTGTCACAGGTCACAGTACCCATATTTGTGACACCCATAAAAGTCATTAACCCTACCTTGCCCTTACATGTCCACGACATTCCCTTGTATCTATTGACCTATTCTCCTCTACTGTCTTCCTCTGTAGCAAGCACACAGTACTATGCTCATGTTCTAGTGTGAAAACTGAGACTGTGCTATGCTGAGATGCTCTGAATTTAATTGGCTGCTTACATTTGAGCATTTGTTTACAACATAAAAACAAACATCAAATGTCCAATTATCTCTAGCATTCATCAATAAGTAGAAATCATGTAAAGCCTGCTGCAAATTTTTTTTTTCCTGGTTGAGCTTATATCAGTTTGGGCTCCCACAGAAACCAATTAAAAACAAGGGTTCAAGTTCAGGTTATTTAGTTCAGAAATGAAGGAAACACTTGTTGGGAGCAGGGAAGAAGCGAGAGATGCCAACAGAGAAGTCCATAAAGGTGATATTCAAACATAGATCAGATAAGACTTCTAAGAGACAGGGTAGAAAGCTCACTAATGGCCAAGGAAGCAGAGGCATTTATGTGCCAAAGCCTGTCAGTTTATGGGCTGATACTGTTAGGGATGCATTGTTTTGAATGTCCTTTAGGGCTCTTGTTTCTTTCCCCCCCCCCTTATTTATTTGTATATGTATGTATGTGTGTATGTATGTATGTATGTATTTAACATCCCAATTTCAGCACCCCTTTCCACCCAGTCCTTCCTCATACAACTCTTCTCCCCCTCCCCCTTCCTTCTCCTCCAGAAAGAGTTGATCCCTCCACCCTGTCCAACCCATCCTTGCACCTCAAGTCACTGCAGGACTAGAGGGCCTGTGTTTCAAAGGCTGGAATGCCAGCGTGGAAGTACTTTGAGGTAGTGAAAAATGTAAGAGGTTGGGCTCCAGTATAAAGTCATTGGGAGATTGCTCCACTAAAAAGATTGTTGTACCCCACTTTCTTCTTACTTTTTCTCTTTGACCATAAGGTGAGCTGTGATGTGCTGCCTTGCAGCTGACCCTGCAGAGTTGTAGCTTCAGCTAGAGGATCCCGAGTAAGGAATGAATGGGAGCAGTGGAAGGACAACTCAGAGTCAGTGATGGATGCAAGTTTACAGCTCTGTGATCTGCTCAAGATGGCTCTCTCTTGCAGACCAAAGCCCAGTCTTTTATTTACTACAACTGCATAAACTACTTCCTTAGAAATTGCATATCAGCTTTGTCATTTACCCCAGGTTCCCATTTGATCATTCCATGAATCAGCATTTTATAACCTTAGTCCCTTGACTCTTAGAGATAGAAACTGAAATACAGAGCACATTCGAGGCAAATAAACCAGACAGCAAGTGCAGTGCTTTTCATGTTGTTGTTGTTGTTTGTTTGTTTGTCTGTTTTTAACATAGCAAGTTCTAAGTGGTTATCTGGCCACAGCGCTTATGGTTGGCAAATTTAGACATAGAGGCTATTTTTTTCCTTTTTTTATTAGGTATTTTCTTCATTTACATTTCCAGTGCTATCCCAAAAGTCCCCCATATTCTCCCCCCTCCCACTTCTTGGCCCTGGCGTTCCCCTGTACTGAGGCATATAAAGTTTGCACGACCAATGGGCCTCTCTCTCCACTGATGGCCAACTAGGTCATCTTCTGATACATATGCAGCTAGAGGCACGAGCTCTGGGGTGTACTGGTTAGTTCATATTGTTGTTCCACCTATAGGGTTGCAGATCCCTTTAGCTCCTTGGGTACTTTCTCTAGCTCCTCCATTGGGGGCCCTGTGATCCATCCAATAGCTGACTGTGAGCATCTACTTCTGTGTTTGCTAGGCCCCGGCATAGTCTCACAAGAGGCAGCTATATCAGGGTCCTTTCAGCAAAATCTTGCTAGTGTATGCAATGGTGTCAGCGTTTGGAAGCTGATTATGGGATGGATCCCCGGATATGGCAGTCTCTAGATGGTCCATCCTTTCGTCTCAGCTCCAAACTTTGTCTCTGTAACTCCATAGAGGCTATTTTTATGTGGGAAAGTTACCTTTAAGTATCATACATTTTATTTGTTATTTTTATTTTTTGCAATTTAGCAAGTTCTTGTTTGTTCCAATGTAAGCAGCACTGAAGCTCATCTTCATGATTCTTAGCTCCCTCGATATATTCTTTTCATTTCTGGATGTTTTCTTTTTTATCTCAGCAACTCTAAGGCTTATTATTGGAAAGTATTAATTGATCCCAGAAAGTAGGAATACCATTAAGCCATCATCATTTTTTCTTGACACCAGACTTTTTGTCTTTCCCAACCTCTATTTGGATCACACATCTAACTACCTCCTTTAGGGAGTGGAATATCTGGATCAATCTTAGCTGTTGATGGCTTCCATGAAGGAGACCACCATTTTACCCCTGATATTATACAGCCATCTATGTGCACCTTGTTCTTGTAACTGTTCCTTTCTCTTTCCTGATCCAGGTTTTTTTCCTTGTATTGCCCAAATTCCATCTCCTTCAAATATCATTCTGACTAAGTTGATTCCTTAGTTCTTTCAGATCCATGAAGCTGCTCCTACATTTCACATTACATGTTTATATTTTGCATAGTTGAGAAATCCTCTAAGGAATAGTTCTTTCTTCTCTGTGCATTCAGCCTGCTTCCCTGGTGGCAAAGTGGGTTTTGCTGGTAGGTTAGAGAGATGCACAGACATTGAAAAGCATTCACATAGTTTGTTACTACAATATGACACTGATACCACTAAGTAAGTTTTTTTTTTCTAAAAGTGGGCAAATAGCAGGCTTACTTACTTACTTAAAATTGACATCCAAAAAAAGCCAAGGAAACTATATTTTATGGTCTTATTTTAAGAATAAAATGAATCAATATTATCTATAAAAGTAAAACAGAAGATGGCCACCAAAATGAGTTGACCACTTCAACTGGATACAAAAGGGAACTCAGGAAGAGCAATAAACTAGAGTATGGGGTGGAATGTTGGGAAATGCTAACTTCTGGAATGACATGACTACCCCAGCCAAGAACTCACAGTAGCTGTGATTCTCAGCACACGAGCTGGACAAGACGAAGCTAGCAAAAGTTCCAACATAGAACTGGGGAGAGCTCATGTGGTCCCACTGCTGCAGGAGCACCTGTTGGCAGTTGATAGACACTAGCAGAGAGTCATTGGTAGGTTGCTCATGCTCCAGTGGAGGGACCCATATCATGCACATATGAGCATCACTAATAGGATTCAGGTTTTCTGTTTGTTGTTTTGTTTTAAGAAAAGGAAATGAAGCTGCGAGAGGGATGTTTTGAGGATCCAAGAGGGAGTTGGAAGAGGGAGGTGAGAGGTGCTATAATCATACTATGTACATACATGAAATACGCAAGGAATGAATTGTACATACTGATTTTGTAGTCTTTTGTCGTAGCATTTGTGAGGCTAAGGCAGGAAGACTGTTGAAAATTTGGGACTGAGTTGAGCTACATAGTAAGTTCCTCTTTTGGTATCATGTTCTTTTATTTGTCCCTTAGACTCTACATATGAAAGCTGTCCTCCCTATTTCTGTGAGGGATTTGTCCTGTGATACATTTGCCTTCAGCTAGCTTCTGGATGCTCCCTATTTAGGAGGTCATGATTTTGACTGCTGGCTCTATAATTAGAAAGTGCTCATTAAGGACTCTGTCCTGCATTTTTCTGTGGGGTGGTAGACAATATTCTTAGCAGTTGCCAGGGAGGTTGTAATCCTGCAAATTGGAATGAATTCAAAAGCAAAGAAAGAACTTTATAAAGATGAAAGGGAGAAAAAAAAACACTATCAGTAGCTACAGAACAGCTAAAGCAAGTAAAGAAATAGTTTGATGGTCTCCCAGATAACAAATCTAGTGCCTTCTTTACGCCTAATGTTTTCATAGAGCTTGAAACTCAATACACAAATTTACTCCAACCCTTATCTCTCCTGTTTCTCTTGTCTTTTGGTCCTCCCATCTCCTAGCTTATATGTGTTTTCTTATTCTAAATGGTTTACTGATTCTTATTGAATTTTACATCAGGCACCTTAACATCCAGTCGTCTCCCAGTCCCTTCATATCTGCCCTCTACCTTTGTAGCCCCTGTCCAGCCATCCACAAAGCCGGTGGACCTCTCAGTGTCTTCTGACCACTGGGTGGGCCTCTTTACATGTGTTTTCTAAATATTGATCTAGAGTCCTGTTTCTTCTCTAATCCCCCCCCCCCCACACACACACACACTAATAACATTCCATTTAGATGGCTTCAAACATACTTTTTGCTGATGGCATTCAAACCCATGTCTCTGGCTTCGTTGTAAAGGCTAGCCCATCTTTTGAATTACCTGCTGAGCATCCTCCCTAGAAGCCCTTGTGAAGCCTTAGCTCATCATATCCAAAGCCAGATTTGTACTCTTTTTCTTTCAAATTAAGTTCCAGGACCCATGACTTTGTCAATTCTCCTCGGAAATATAATAGTTGATAGTCTTACTCAGTGTAGCAGGAGTGTTTTGGAATATGACACATCTTGGTCAAATAAAGTTTGGTATTTATATTTTTATTATATTTATGTGGAATGTATGTCCATATGTGGGACATTGTTTGTGAGCACACACATACCATACAGTGCACCTGTGCAGGTCAAAGGACATCTTTCAGTAGTCAGTCTCTCCATTTATCTTAGAGTCTTGGGGACTGAGCTCGGGTATTCAGGTTTCACAAGTGCTTTCACTTGCTGAGCCATCTCACTACTCTGACTTTTTGTTTTGGTTTTTGGTTTTTCAAGACAGAGTTTCTCTGTATAGCCTGGCTGTCCTGGAACTAACTCTGTAGACCAGGCTGGCCTCGAACTCAGAAATCCACCTGTCTCTGCCTCCCGAGTGCTGGGATTAAAGACGTGTGCCACCACGCCCGGCTTTTAAGATTTTTTTTTCTTTTTGGTTGAGACATGGTCTCTTGATCTTCTTGCCTTCCACAAAAGGACCTGGAGCTGGAAATGTGTGTGTATGTACCCACTCTCTCAGCTCCAAATAGATGTTGATGCTTAAGTGAAAAGTTGTGTCTAAATTAAAAACTCAAAAGTGGTTTGACTGTTATCACATATCAGCATAAAGGAAAAGAATTGCATGCTTCTTCTGATGAAAGACTTTATTGAATAATGCTTCATGGTTTAATAAAGAAAGCTCAGGAAGAAGAGAAGAAAACTGATCTCCCAAAGTCCTGCTTGAAAACAGTATATTAAGTGGTACAATGTTGAAAACTATCTTCTCGAGACCTGGAGCAAAACAAACATGCTATTGCAAGGTTTCTCAGCATTTAGAAGGCTGAGGCAGGATTATTGTGAGTTCAAGGCCAGCCTGAGCTACAAATCTCACAATCTCTCTCTCTCTCTCTCTCTCTCTCTCTCTCTCTCTCTCTCTCTCTCTCTCTCTCTCTCTCTCTCTCTCCCACACACACACACACACACACACACACACACACACATACACACACTCACTCTCTCTCACACACACACACACACAAAACAAGGATTTATTAACTAAGCATTAGCTAGCATTGAACATTGTGAGCAGTGTTGTAGCTAGTGGTCAGAATAAGGAAAAGTAAATAGAACTGAAGCATACACAAAAAAGCTTGGTGTCAGAATTTGAAGATAATGATTGTCTTCAGAGTAAATCCAAATGATCTGAAAGAGTAATAATTAGAATTAATATGATAGCTTAGTACAGGCTTTGGATCTAAGAATCCCCCAAATCCAATGTATTCATTAAATCAGAAACCAATAGAAAATTATATTAATACAAAATACCTGACAGTAAATCTAGTAAAAGGTGTGTAAGACCTTTACAGAATAAAATTATTATATTTTATTTTGAGACACAAAGGAAGTATCAAATGGTGGAGTATATAACACAGAAACGATGAATAATGAGCTGCTGTTGTATAACAGAGCATCTGTAATAATAAGATATGGCTTAGAGAGTTCACCATGTGGAGGGAGCAGGAGATTCAAGAGACTAAAGAAGGGCAATCTTTCCCCTGGAATATTGTCATAGTTAGGATTACCATTGCCATTATGAAACCTCATGAGCAAAACAGCTTGATGAGGAAAGGGTTTATTTGGCTATAAATTGTGCAGTCAAAAATTTAAACTTTGGGCTTGGAGAGATGAACCAATTAGGAAAGTTCTTGCTGTGCAAGTACAAACCCCTGATGTTTGCTTCCAGCATTTACTCAAAAGGCCAACAGTGCTTACATGTACCTGTTATCCTAGTGATGAGGAGGTAGGTTAGGTGGATCTGGACCATAACAGTCAGTTAGTCCACTCCAGTCAATGAACACCAGGTTCAGTGTGAGACCCTATCTCAAGAAATAGAGAGTGATGGATGAAGACACCTGTATACACATGCACAAAACGATTGTAAACCCCTGAAGAGTGGAGTGGTACAGCCCTCATAGGAAAGGGTTAGATAATTTTATCATACCTCATGCCTCATGTTACTTCCTTTAATGATATTTAAAATGCATCCTATAAATTTCAACACATAGGTTACCAGAGACAGTGGTTAAAGTCAAAAGATATAAAGGCAAAAGAAGATTAGTTTTTAAATTGTAATTGTAATATCTGCTAGTATTTTAGAGAAAAATGAGACTTGCACCTCATGCATGATGTCAGATCAGTTTATTATAAAAATTAATTTATGAGGCAAAGTATTGTATTTTTAGGTATCTGGGATTCTTATGAACTTTATAAGCTCTGATGTGATAAAAATCATAGTTTGACCAAAATAGTTGTACCCATAAAATTAAAACTGTGTAGAGAAGAAATGATACAACATGGGTAAAATATTTTAAAATACATGAAAAACTGAATTGGTATCTTAGAAAACATTAATAATATCCCAATAATGAAGACCAGGCTTAACAACCGAGGTTTTAAAATTTCACTTACAACAAAGTTATTTTACTGAAAGACCTGTTTTCGTAGAGTATATAGCAACTTGTTTGATATATACTTCCAAAAGAAAGGAACTTGTAGTGTAGGCAATCCTCCAGTGAGGGTCAAGGGGCTAATAAAATGCCTCCGAATATATTAAGACTTCTGTTTGGTGTGATATTTTGATCCCAGGACCATTTAAGCATAAACTTACAACTTGAAAGTGAAAATTTCTAGGAATTGTAATAGTTCAAAAGCACAACATCTCCCCTATGTTGTACTATGTGCCTTTCTAGATTTGCTCAGAATATGTTAGCCTCGACCTGCCTACTGGGTGCAGGTCTTAAATTCTTCAGAAAAGGTAAGAATGTAACTCCTGTTCCAAAAAGACCAAAACTCATAAGTGCACAAGACTTCTATATCTACTTAAGATATCAGAGGAAAGCATGGCACACCAAAATGGGTCTCAGAATAAACAATTTGAAAGCATTGGGGCACTAGGAGCTCTCCAGGGTTCTGAAACACCAAGGCCATCTGGTATCAGGCTTCCTCTTACCAGTACATCTCACTTTATGTGTGCACTCTTTTGCCTACCTTGGCACTTATCCATATGCACTGGGGCAACTCATACCCAATGTGACATCACTGCTTTATCTTGTGGGTATGTGCTTTATTTAGTAGGCTCTTTGTAGAGGAAGTTATTTGAGACTGTCAACAGGAGAAAATAAATATCGTAATAACTCTGTGTGTGAGTGTCACCTTAGTTTTTGAGACAAGGTTTCTCACAGAATATAGAGGTCATTATTTTGGCAAGACAGACTAGTCAGCACGCTCCCAGGATTCCTCTTTCTCTGCCCCTCAAGCACTGGCTTTTTGCATGGGTTCTGAGTAGCTAAACTTGGCTCCTCATCCTTGCCCAGGAAATACTTCATTCACTGAGCCACCTTCCCAGACCCTTATTAGCTCCTGGATGTACTATCAGAAAGGACAAGAGCTCAGAGTTGATAGTTTTCCCATATGTGTCCCCCTAGACCATTAAAGCTCGGTATATATGAATGTAGTTAGGTGTTGATGGGAGAGTTGTTCAGAAACACAAGCAAAAGGTAGAGGAAGCATAAGAAGTTGTACAGTCTCTGTGTGACTTTCTCATAATTTTAAACACATCAATTACTGCATACGGATGGGATGCATGCCAGCATCTCATATACAGTTGATGCTGGCAAGTAACTGAATTTTAAACTAGACATTAGCAGGGGGGTCAGTCTATTGAATTGTGAGTATGATGTTGTTGTCTGCAAACATGCTGAGCTGCAGTCACAGCTATTCTGGAATATATTCTGTAGTCTATAGGCCACAGGTTCCATGCACTTGCACTAGATAGCCAGAGTTCTAGCCTGACTTTTCAAAAAGTAGCTGTATAACACTGGCTAAGTCATTTGAATTCTCTACACTGACTCTAATCACTTAAAGCAACACAACTATCAAATACATATTCCTAGCTAGCTAGCATTTCTGGATAGCCATCCTCCTAGTAATGACTTGGATCACAGACTTCTTCCATCTTGTAGTTTTGTTGTTGCCTTAATCATGTTAATTTTCATTTGTTTGGTCAATGAGGAAAGAGGATGGGTATTTATACACTTGTACCTACATTCTGCCAGACAGGATTTGTATTACATTTATAGCTAACCTTAAAGATCCTGGGAAGTGTAGGTTTTCTCTATGCCAACATGGAAAAGGGACAACTGCCCAGTCTCTACAACACTCTCTCGGTTCTTGTTTCTTCAACTAGAAAAGGAGACAGGTAACATCTGCCCTTCCTGTCCACGGAGGTACTGTGAAGATAACAGGAGAGCACTTGTGGGACTGTGCCTTGAATCTGCAGAACAACAGATACATGAAAGGAGTCATTTGTGCTTGACTTGCTACTGTTGAATGCAAAATGTGGCAGGGAATAAAAATGGTTCTGTCTTTGATACTAGTTCCATTCCTTCCTCTTAGACCAAGTACATCTCATGTGATCATTCAAAATAATTTTTCATAGAAGAGGAAAATAGAGATATTAAAGTGGGTGAAATGCCTCAGTAGATAAAGGCACTTTCATCCAAGCCAGATCTGAGTTTCATTCTTGTGGCATTAGTACACACACACACACACCCCAAACAAACAAACAAATAAATGCAATAAAAACAAAATAGCCATTTTGCATTTGATCTCTGTCATTTCATAATTTGAATACTTTGATGCAAGTATACTAGGATAAAAGGAAAATTTTTTAACCTTTATATTTTTTCCAGGATCTTTAAGAGTCCTTCTAGGCAATAGAATCTACCATAAGTAGGAAAATAAGTGGTACATTTATTATCTTTGACATTCTTCCCTGTAATGCTTACTGGAAACAGGATATTTGTTATGATTGTTGAACATAACATCAAATTATTCATATGCAAACGCACACACCCACACACTGCTCCTTTTGAGTTTCTCTGAGGCTTTTACCCTCAGCAGCCAGAAACTGCCATTTCCAATAACTCTTAAAGCAAGAAAATTAAAAAAAGAAAGAAAGCCTACTCCTGCACATTTTCCTTCTCAGGTTTGCCATGAATCAGAGGAGCTGGTGGGATTGCATTTTGCCAGCATACCCAGCAACACTCCAGTGATTTCTGAACACTGATTACTCTTTAGTTTCATTATGTTTTGACCTGAAGCTAGCACCAGCCATCTGGGAAGAGCTGTTATTTAAGCAAATATCACTCAGGCAATGACTGCAGCATTGGATCACGCTGAACTGTGAGATTTCTTCCAGGGATGAAAGGAAAGAATAAGAAATCACAATAGCAAGGGACAGACTTTGAGACTCAGCTTAGTTTTTCTGAAAGGAGAAAAAGGAAGACATCTGTTTGAAACCCCAGGGCCTTAGGGCAGCTCAGCAGAGCACTCCGAGCCTTAGGAATATTGTCCAATTTATCTTCAAGCAGACTGAAATAACAGCTTAAAAATTCAAAGGAAAGATTAGACATATTGAGTTATTTTCAATATGTATAAAATAACTAAATGTAAACATGACCGAAAGGAAATTAAACTACACATAATCGCATATTCTGGTTCACTGTGGTATTAAGTGAAAATTCAGAGCCTTGGGTTTGTGGAAGGGAATAGGAGTTGGGAAGCCAAATGAAGCAGGGAAGGAAACATGAATTACTATAAAATGAAAGCAGAGCCTAATCAAATAAAAGCTCTCTATGGAGAGACTATCCCTCACATCTGGCTGCCTATAGCTCATCAGGACAGAAGCAGGGCATAGAATTATATCAAAGTAGATCTCTTTCAGCTTGACAAGATTTGCAAGAATTCAGAACAATTTCCTGCTTTCTCTAATGCTTCAATGGCTACCTTTTTCCCCTGGCTATCGGCTGGTCACAGTTCTATGTGGATTTCCTTCTGGCCTATGTATCTCCTGAATCCATGCAAATTGGCACCAACACTGTAACTGTAGGAGTTTCAGGAATCAGTGACTACCTTTTTTTCATTTTGAGGATTAAGCCAAGTTAAAGGTGAAGTGGAATAAGGTTAGCTTCTAGAAGAGCATTTCTCAACTTGTGGGTTGAAACCCCCACAGGGATGCTATATCAGATATTTACATTAGTACTTAATAGCAGTAGCAACATTACAGTTATGAAGTAGCAATAAAAGTAATGTTATGGTTGGGGGTGACCATGTCATGAAGAGCTGTATTAAAAGGTTGCAACATTAGGAAGGTTGAGAACCACTGTTCTAGAAGGAGCTGAATATTGCAATGTCGTATGCACTTGGGGTGAGATTTCCCCTTCACAAGATAAGATGCTTGAGTCTCTCCAGATCCTGTGAGCAAAGACACATGGCAGAAGTCCAGGAAACCTGAAGTTTATTTAATCTCTAACTGAGTCTGTGAACTTGGGAAATGACTGTGTTCAGAGAATGCCATCCATTTGCAAAATAACAGTACAAATGATACGACCAAGAGAGGCGGAGTGGTGTGCGGAGTGAATGTGAGCACACTAGAGGTCCACTGTCAGGGTTCAAGCCTCAGTTCTTCCACTAGTAATGGCAACTTTCTGTGCCTGTTTCTCTGTCTTTCTTCTGATTTTATACTGGCTGCTGGTGTCTGTTCAGTATACTACTTTCATTTCCTTTGGCTATATAACCAGGGGTAGCATTGCTCAGTCAGATTTAGTTTCTAATTTTGTTTCTGAGGAACATGCATACCCTTTTTCATGATGGCTGAATTAATTTACCTTCCCCCAACAATGTACCAAAGGCTCCTTTTCTCCACTTAATCACCAGAAATGATATCTTATTGTGGTTTTTAGCATTTCCCTTAACATTTGTGATTTTGAAACTTTTTTTTTTGTATAAAGGCTGGTAGTTTCCATATCTTCCTTTGAGAATTGTTTACTTGAATTACTTGCTTATCTGTCTGTCTGACTGTCTGTTTGTCTGTCTACTTATTTATTATTTGTGTTTTATGTTAGATACACGGTCTCCCTATGTAGCCCAGACTGGCCTTGAACTCAGTGTGTACCCTAGCTTGGCCTCTGACTCAGTGTTTAGACCAGACTGACCTTGAACTCATGCCAAGCTTTTACTTGTTTCCCAAGCGCTGGTATTACAAACAAGCACCACTACATCAATCTATCAAACTTTAAAACTGGATTGTTTGTATTTTGCTACTGAAGTTTTTTTTTTTTTCTGGCTATCAATTTCTTGTCATACGTATAGTTTGCAACTATTTCCATCACTAAGAAGGTTGTGTGTTCACTCTGCTCATCGTTTTCTGTCTAGAAGGTTTTTAATTTGTTGTAATACCTTTGGTTCTTTTTTACTTTGTTTTCTGCGCTTTTAAGATCTTAACCAAATTATCCTTGCCTATTTCAGCATCTCCAAAATAGTAATATTTTTGCCTTATGCCTACAATCTCTCATCGAAGAATTAGGTATTGATTTCCGTCTTCATTATCTGCCTAATAGCTTCAGTTTTCAAAAATTCAAATACTACATCCTCGAATCTTTTAGTTACTACCAAATTTACAATGAAATGGCGCTCTAACTAGTTTTGCGTTGTCCCTACTTGGTGTCTTACCACGATTTTACCACAAGAGGGCGATAGACACACAAAGTTTGATGTATCTGTAGTTGGCATCGTTTTCCTTTTGTTTGTGGTGAGGGGCTAAGGATGGCACTGTAGGAATACCTAAAAGCGCAGTCCGCTATCTCCCACACCTGTTCATCTTGCCTTGCCTAAAATACTCTGTAGATGTAAATTATACCCGTTTGACTGGAGTTTCTGTTTGTTTCAATTTGGGGCCGGGGGATGGGGCAGGAAAGGTCAATTTCTGACAGGTGTTGAAATCTCCATCTATAATAGTTTGTGGTTTTGCGTTTCTATTGTTATGTCATGGAAATCTCCTGGCTGTCAGAAAAGTGAGAGTGCTTAGAAAAAGAGAAATCTTCCAATAAATATAAAAACACGTTAGACAGTGGTCAGAGAAAGAACCGTGTTTGTTTAGGTCCCATACAGGGAGATGTTCAGTTCCTGGAATGTGAGCTCATGAAACCGTGTGTAGGGAGCCATAAAGTCGGCCACAAGATATCTCTAGATCAAGTTCTCAGCACAGAGAAGATTGATTTGCCCCTGAGGGACAGAGAGCGGGCAATAAGAGACAACACAGGAGCTCTATCTGCCTTCCAGGCCATGGCTGCACCAGCTGCAGCCATAAGCAGGACTAGCAGCCTTGGGTTCTGCTGCTCCCAGATGGAGCTCCACTTTCCTCCCAGTCCATACCTTCACCAGAGGTGGCTGTGGAGCAGTGTGCCTCCCCCCACCCCACAACTCTGCCTGCACCCCAAGAGGCCTACTCCAATTTGAGACACCAACTAAAGAGCATGCAGTGGCTGGACCTAGACTCCCCTATACATTTGTAGCAAATGTGCACTTTTGTCTTCATGTATGTCCCCTAAGAAGCAGAGCAGGGACTTTCTGGGTCTCTGCTCCCTGTCCTTGGATCCTCTTCCCCCTACCTGGCCTGCCTGCCGGGGCCTCAGTGGGAGAGGATGTACCTAGTCTTGTTGGGACTAAATGTCCCCGGGTGGGGTGGTGTCCAATAGTGGCTCTCCTCTGAGAAAAAGAGAAGGGCTGCTGGGGTGAGGGATTTGTAAGCCTGGGACTGGGAAGAGAAGAGGGAGGGGGCTGTGATCAGGATGTAAAATCCAATAAACGTGTGTGTGTGTGTGTGTGTGTGTGTGTGTGTGTGTGTGTGTGTGTGTGTGTGTGTAAAAAAGCCCACCTATATATAAAACCTGTTTTGCATTAGCCAACTACTCTTGGGCACAGAACCTGTCCTGGACTGTGGTTGATATACCCAGGGACACTCCATTGGAGGGCTGATTTTCCCTTTCCCAGCAGGTCTCTATTGAAAATAGCTTCTTGGTCCATTTCCCATTCTCAGCCCTGAGAGTTGGCCGGCTGGAACCTGTGTAGGTCCTGTGCATGTTGTGAGTTTGTATGTGTATTAGTCTTGCTTTGTCTGAAAGACACTGTTTCCTTGGAGTCTACCATCACCTCTGCCTCTCTCTCCTTCTGCCTCTTTTTCTGCACAGATCCTTGAGCTCTAATGGAGGTGATAAAGACACCCTGTTTAAGAATGGGTACTTAAGGGCTGGAGAGATGGCTCAGTGGTTAAGAGCACTGACAGCTCTTCCAGAGGTCCCGAGTTCCCCCACATGGTGGCTCACAACCATCTGTAATGGTATCTATTACCTCTTCTAGTGTGTCTGAAGACAGCTACAGTGTACTCATATACATAATATAAATAAATCTTAAAAAAATTTTTAAAAACAATGTACTTGTCTCTGTTTGCACAATTGTTCAATTGTGGGCCCCTGTGTTAGTATTATTTTTATGTTTGTGAATGTTATTGCTTATCTGTAGATACAGTACCCCCAGAGGACCGAAGTGGGTGTTGGATCCACTGAGACTGGAGTTACAGATGGTTGTGAGCTATCATATCAGTGCTGGGAATCGAAGCCAGGTCATCTGAAAGGGCAGTCAGTGCTTTTAAATGCTAAGCTATCTCTCAGACTCCTTGAACACATTATTTTTAATAGATACACGTGTTCTCATTATAGTGTTGATTTATGTTATCAGTTATTGATAAGAGGATATTCTGTTTCCATATAAAATAGCATTGTTTTGGCCACATAATTCTAGATTTTGGCTTATCTGATTCAAGGCCTCTTACAACTGCATTTTGATTTTATACATAGTATGTAACTGATAAAGATGTATCTAGACACATGGAAATAAATTTTGGCTGATGGATATTCGATTAATTTCGGCCACACACTGTGGAAGAAATCAGTATTGTCTCCATTTACACATAGATTTTAACATTCCTGATTCATATCTGTGCTTTTGCTGGTCCTTTGAAAGGGCTATAACATCTTACTGCTTCCTTCATTAATAGTGAACTACATACAATTTCTCATTTATGTTCACTTTACATTTGTATAAAAGTCATTATTTTACCTTTTAACAATTATTAACATATTGTTCTTTTGTTGTAACTTTAAAGTATATGCAGGCTTCACACTTTCTACATATTCCAATTCAACTAAATTGTAAAGGATAGATTTAATAATTTGATGAAGACAGAGGGAATAAGTACAATTCAGAAATTATAATTTTTCCAGGGGAAAAACTGAAATCAGGCTCAACCAATGAAGCTAATGGTAACTTTTCAGGAATAGCAGCAGACATGAAGAATGCCTTTGTGTATTTTATACCTACTCTTCCTAGACCTCCGTGTTAGGCATCAGTAACACAGTCTTTGTCATAAGGAAATTCAGCTTAGTGGCAAAGACAAATAATGAAAAAAGTAAGTGAGGTTAAAATTCCTGGGTGCACATGTGCCACCCACTAGAACAAAGGAGGGATGTTTCTGGTCCCCAGGTTATGGATTCAAAGTATATGGGGATGCTTTCATATGGAAATGGACTTTTATACTTGAAAGATAAAAAGAGGACAGAAATTAAGTTTTGATCTTCATTCTTTTTACACTAGAACACGAATTCTGGTAACAAAGCTGTTCGGCTTTATTGCTAATGCCTGAAATATTCATTAAATTGTTCCTTGGCGGATACGGGCACTTGTGAGTCCTTTTGTTTCTAACAGCCAACTCCAGAGATGAAGAGAAAATCAAAGCCATTAACAGGCTACCTGCATCAGGGGCCAGCTGGAAAAACAGAAGTCAAGCTAGGTGGATCAGGTATAAAAGGTTTTAGCATATTAATTTATGGTTTGCCACACCATTAAGAAAAAGGAAACGCAAGGTCAAAGATGATACCACCAAAGATAAAGGCTGCAGCTGCTGGAGTTCTCAGTATGAAGCACTAAAGGTGGACAGTTCTCAAGATTCCTGGGAAGCTGTTGAAGTTATCAAGAATCTTTGAAAACCCTTTCAGTCTATCGCAACCCCTGCCTGCAGCTGTCAAAGATCAAGTGACCATAGGTGTGTGGGTTCATTTCTGGGTCTTCAATTCTATTCCATTTATCTAACACTCTGTTGCTGTACCAGTACCATGCAGTTTTTACCACAATTGCTTTGCAGTACAGCTTGAGGTCAGGCATGGTGATTCCCATACCCATGGAAGGAGTTACAGAGACAAAGTTTGGAGCTGAGACAGAAGGATGGACCATCCAGAGACTGCCCCACCTGGTGATCCATACTGTAATCAGCCACCAAACAGACACTATTGCATATGCCAGCAAGATTTTGCTGAAAGGACCCTGATATAGCTGTTTCTTGTGAGGCTATGCCAGTACATACTGAAGTGGATGCTCACAGTCATCCATTGGCTGAGATAAGGAGACACTTCAGCAGATGATGGCTAAGAAAAATGAGAAAAGCATGATGGTGTTCTCCTCTTCATGCCTTGGGCTATTTCTGTGCCTTCCAAGGAAATTCAAAGGCTCCATGGAGCCTCAAAATAAAAATGAAGTTTTAAGATCATAGTTAATTTTCTTGCCCACTTATGTTTGTGAACTGGGATTTGTAACCCATTGAACTTCCAAGCTGATTTTACTAATTATTTGAGATTCCTAATTAGCATGTCTTAAAGGAGAACAAAGTGTTTTTTAAGCATGGTGTAATCGTTCACTATAAACTGCATATTGCTTATTTTTGCTTATAAAAGAAGAAAGCAAGTGTTCTGTATATGTCTCAACTATGAAATCACCTGATAAACTCGTCATTTACATGAAACACTGTATGATATCATTTAGTAAAAGTTCCATAAAGTGTGTTCATTAAGAAGCAACCAAAGCATTTATGTTTAAAATATTTTAAATGTTTACTCATCTCATGTATTTAGAGTTGAGACCCATCCCATGGCAAGCACCAATCCCTAACACTATTAATGATACTCTGTTATGCTTGCAGACTGGAGTCTAGCATAACTGTCCTCTGAGAGGCTCCACCCAGCAGCTGACTCAAATGGATACAGACACCTACAGCCAAACAGTGGATGGAGCTTGGAGAGGAGGAAACATTGTGGGACCTGAAGGGGATAGGAACTCCACAGGAAGAATAACAGAGGCAACTCACCTGGACCCTTGGGGCTCTCAGGGACTGAACCACCCACCAAAGAACAGACATGAGCTGGACCTAGGCCTCCCCACACATGCACATATATAGCAGATTTGCAGCTTGACCTTCTTGTGGGTCTTGAACAACTGGAATGGGGCTATCTCTAAAGTTGTTGCCTGTATGTAGGATATGTTCTTGTAGTTGGGCTGCCTTGTGTGGCCTCAGAGGGAGAGGAAGCACCTAGCCTCACAGAGACTTGAAGTGCCAGGGTAGGGGGATATCCAGGGGGCCCCATCCATTCAGAGGAGAAGAGAAGTGAGAGGGATGTAAAGTGAAGAAGTTTTAAAAAACCATTACATTTAAAAACAAAACAAAACAAAATATTTATGTTGAGAATATTTTAAATGTTTACTCATTTCCTTTATTTAGACAAGATAAATGTACTTATCAAAAGCAAGTCTTAAAATTAAACATTTATTGAGATAATACAAAAGGATGAATCTGTAAAATTTTGAAGACAGCAAGTGTACAATAAAATATTCAGTATCATCATGCAAGTATTATCTTGCTACATAAGATTTTCACAGAAGATATACATGTCATATCTCAAACAACAGAAGCTATCCTGAATATTTTATACAAATAAAGGGTATTCCTTGAACTTTAAATAAAATAAAGTTCTTGCCTAGAAATGTATGGGACTTGAAATTAAATTAAGTTCTTCCTATTACAAAATAAGAAATATGGAGCCAATATATCTCAAATGTGCCATCCAAATCCACCTTTCCATTTTAGCACCAAAATTTCAAATTTAACTCATGTAATTTTTCAAGTGTTCAATAGTTACACAGGCCTAGTGGCTACCACACTGAACAAGTCAATTATGTTTCCATTACAGTGGAAAGTTCTATTGGAGCACTACTCCAAATAACTTATATAAGCAATGACCATGTGTCTTGAAAACTGTTTAAATACAGAGAATCTTGATCTTGTGGTTTTGTTTTAAAATGGACAAGTTCACTTTGAAATCTGTATATGAAGTTTGAAGTAATTTCTTGCCTAGCATAAAATTTCCGTTTTCTTTTTTAAAAATGCATTTAAACTACCAAATAGTTGCATGGATTCACGAAGGACAAAGTTAGTTATGTTCTGATGTATATTTATACCATGGATTGTATTTTTATGTTAGCTCAACCAGAAAAACTGGTTAAACTGAATGGTGAAGCCAGAGAATTGCTTAGATAAATAGGTCTAAATAATTCTTGTCAAAATTCTTTTGTCTATTATAAAAGATTTTTTTAAACTATCTACTTTTTAAATCCTTTGTAAACATACCTTAGAGTTTTGTTAATCTAAAGGAAAATATTAATTTGTTCATGTATTTATTTAAAGAGCAGAGCCTTAAAATGTCGATTTCTTTTTTCTTTTGGTGCCAAGATTTACCCAGAGCCTTGTGCATAATAAACATATTACCACTGAGCACAACAGCTATCTACAACATCTGTCATAAATAATCCTTGTAAAAACGTACTGTATTACATTTAGACTCTAAAAGTTGAATTTAGTTTTCAAATTGGTATGTGTGTACATGTCTTCTATAAATCGGTCACATAGAAATATTAGTATCTCTCACAAGTTGTGAAAATAACAGGACTTCAAAATCGCTACACTATTTAACAGACTTACAGTATCTCTTTCCATTGGATTTTTTCCCCTCTGCTTTGTCAAAATACTGAAGTTAGTGAAGGGCAACCATTAAGATAGAAGTTTGGGTTATACAGAAATTTTACGTAAGAAAAATTAGCTTTGTAACTAATTAAAAATTTACTTCAAGTGTATATAAAATTTCAATAGGTTTACAGCTAAAAGATGGCATAACTAATAAAATGTTTCCTAAACACAAATATCCATTGGATTATCCCTATGGCTAAAATATCCAGTAACATTCTCTGTAATAAGGAACTTATGTTAAGAACAAAATACTATCCATGAGGTAGATGGACCTTTCTCATTTCTCCAATATTTTTGCTAATATTAATTATTTGAATATTTGTGTTACTATTAATTTAAGATGGGATCTCAACCTTCCTAATGCTGTAATCTTTTAATTCAGTTTTTTCATGTTTTGGTGATCCCCAATCATAGCAAGATATCTGATATGTGACCCCTGTGGAAGGGTCACTTGACCCCAAAGGGACTGTGACCCACAGGTTGAAGACCACTGTTTTAAGAGCATTTTCCTCTGAATTTCTGGCTACTGTTCTCTTATACATGATATACTGTCAGATTTCAATTTGTGTGCACTCGGCTAGTAGAATGTCTCTGGAAAACAGTAATGTATTAAAACCTTACTCAGATACTTCAGAAACCAAAAATAATTTGAGTGTCTAAATTTGGTCAGATCCTTATAACTCACAGACATCTTAAAAGTTTAATTGCTAAGAGGAATGCCAGCTACCCTGGAATTCAACATAAGAAAGTGTCTAATAAAATGGCATCAAGAGGCAATTGAAAAAATACCACTCTATCTGGAGTATATCTAGGCAACTAGGTCTTATCACTGCAAGACTAGATCAAGCAAATGCAACAGCAATTTTGCTATTGTATACAATGTATAAGGAAGCCATTTAAGGCATTCTGGATATAAGTATATGACATCTCCTTTCTGAATCAACAGTTTATACCTAAGTTCTAAACTGTCAACTCACTTAGCAAATACCAAGTTTTGACCATATGGTCAAGCAAGGTATATTTAAAATATCTTGTATTGTCCCAACTACAGTTTTCTACATGTGTGTTGCTGACACTCAGATTTTGTCTGCCAGTAAGTGTTAAGTTTCTCTCTCTTTATTTTCTCTCTATATACTCTTGCTCTATATTCAAATAACCAGCTAAATTAATCATTTAAGAATTTCCTAGTATTTCCCTAATTGGATGCTCAAGAAAGAAGTACACGGTTCCCCACTTTGTTCAGAGACAAACTACTTCAAAAAGATCTTTGGTTAATTGGTAGTCAATACAGAACTTTATCATTAGAGCAGGCTAAATATGGCATGACAACCTCAGAAACTTACAAAATGATCTACTATTTTAGAAAAAATTGGCTAAATGTATCTGTTAGTTTCATCCATCTGTTTGGTTGACTCTGCAGAAAGAGCTGTTGCTAGGAATTCGAATGATTAAGCTATTGCATTCCTTGGGCCTTGTCTAAGGGTTTGGAGACAGCCATTGATGGCTGTCACACACAATTTCCAATAATATCCAGTTTCTTCTAGTTCATATTCAGGGTAGTTGTCCTGAAGAAATTCTGGTGATAAAGAGCCAAAACAGAAGAGTTACTTGGACATCAGCTCTCAGAGAAATGAATTCATGTACTTTTAGTTTGCTTTCTCACTTTCCCTAGTTTTCAGTGCTGGGGATCAAACACAGGTCTACCATTGAAGTGCACCCCAGCAAAGGGTCATTACAATTTTTTTTGTTGTTGTTTTTTCGAGACAGGGTTTCTCTGTGTAGCCCTGGCTCTCCTGGAACTCACTTTGTAGACCAGGCTGGCCTCGAACTCAGAAATCCGCCTACCTCTGCCTCCCAAGTGCTGGGATTAAAGGTGTGCGCCACCACCACCCAGCCTTTACGAATTTAATAGATAATGCATGGATTATAGCAATTATTAAATTAGCTAGATAAAACTGAAAAATAATAACATGAAAGAGCACCATTCTCAAATCATAATCCACAATTATCTTATTTCATGTCAGAATAGAAATCCTTAGCTGTCATAATTACCCAAGATCAACTCTCCTTATCCTTAAGTGTCACAAACATGCATCTAGCATATCCATTAGCTCAAAAACAAGCATCTTAAGTCTTTGTAATATATAAGAAACTGCAGTGTCTTTATTCTTGTAGATTCAGGAAGCTATCACTGCTGTTTTACTACTGGTGGTCATATCTCTAACAAAATATAAGCGGATTTAGACCTTTCATTCCCAGAAAGATGGTACATAAGAGGAGGTGACAAAATAACAGTTCAAGAAGTGTTTTTAGAGAAAATGGAAAAACAAGATGGCAAAAGCGAAGACAGCTGTTTGTTAGTATAGCAAAGCTGCTTTCAATGCTTTGGCAGGTTAATGCTCCAGTACCTTTGCTCCCTTAACATCTGGTGGTCCCTACATGTCAGCATTAGTTTGTAAAATTGATCTGTTTGTGTTTCTGCAGATTTAATAAGCTAATAAATCAGGATAATGCTGATAACAAAGCCCAGATTGAAAATGTTTAGCAATACATGTGTCCAAAGCTTTCACACCCACAAGGTTACTGAGATTAGCAGCAGCCTTGAAGGAAGACTTTGTGATAAATCACTGGATTCACAATCAGACTTTTCTCTGATGAACGCATTTTATTCCTGCATCTGTATGGGAGGGAGGCAAAAGACAACCTCAGAAATGCCATGGACTATATTTGAGACAAGGTCTCTTACTGACTTTGAAGTATCCAATTCTTGGTAGACTGATTGGCTACCAAGCCTCAGAGAGCTTCCTGTCTCTGCATCCCCAGCCTTGAGATTATAAAAGTGTACTATTAGGCCCTATATATTTTTTTCATGCATACTCAGAATCATAAGAAGATCCTTATGTTTGCAAAGCAAGCATATTGCTGAATGAGCTATCTCCCTGCCCCCTGATTGATACTTTTGTGAGATTAAAAACAAGTTAGGAAAAGATTTGTCTCATGTGTCCATGACTATAAAGCTATGGCACATAATAAACACAGTAGAAGACAAACAGCATTTGCAAAGCTTATAAGAAGTAGAGACAAGGGACTGAGGTTGATTTGTGCTTCCAAAAATGTGTTCTCTAAAACACTGAAAGAAATTTTAGGGGAAAGTCTGTTTGTGTTTAGATGAGAAATATGATATTCCAAAATTAGTCTCCATTTAGTATATAAGTAATATTAAGTGCTGTGGTGGTTTAAATATGCTTGGCCCATAGGGGATGGCACTGTTGGAAAGTATGACCTTATTGAAGGAAGTGTGGGCTGTCAGAGTGGGCTTTGAGACCCTCTTCCTAGCCATGTGGGAGCTGGTCTTCTGTCTGCCTTTGGAACAAGATGGTGTTCCAGCTCCTCCTGCACCATGCCTGCCTGGATGCTGCCATGCTTCCTGCCTTGATGATAATGGACTGAACCTCTAAACATGTTAAGTCAGCCTCAATTAAATGTTGCCATTTATAGGAGTTGCCTGGGTCATGGTGTCTCTTCACAGCAATGGAAACCCTAGCTCTGAAAAATCCCACATTGGAGATAGTAACTTCCATTGCAAAAAAAGAAAGAAAAAAAAAAGAAAATACAGAAAAAAATGTTAACGGTCCCACGGGACACATAACTGAGGGAGTTGTTATTACAATGTGTGTTCCTTTTACTTTCAGATCACACCCAAGACTATACTGGGTTAGAGTGTACTATGTATTTTTTAGCATGAGTTGCAGGTGTCTGTTCTAGGTGAAATGACAGCCAATGTTTACAAAGGGAGCTGTAAATCAGGTTTCTCTAGTTAAGCCTGAAGTATCAGTGTTGTTCCAACTTGTTAGAAATGAAATTATGTGATATGAGGAAGAACCAAAGAGGTATCAGTAGAGGTCAGGCTTGGGATCAGAGGTATGCATATCTGTGTTGAACAGCAACAACACAAGACATAGTCTGCTTCCTCCTTTGTCCAAATTTAAGATCTCACTGAATTTTGGAGAGATTTCTTAGTTCATTTACACGTGTTTTAGGTAGAACTTAGTCTGTATCAACATGCAGCAAGGAAAATTTGCAAATCAACAAAACACTTCACTTTCAATCCTGAGCTTCAATCAATGAAAATGTTGTTGAGTTACCACACCTATGGAATACCACAGCAGGGAGCTATAGTCAGTAGAGCCTTTCCCATCTTAGGTCCATTCAAGATACCTTCAGAAGCCAAGTACAGTGAGAAGCACAAATCATGAACCTTTTTAGTCCCCAGTGAAAGACAGAGCACAATTTCCATCTCTCAGAGAAAAGACATAAATGAAATGAATTCTTCTTTTCCCTTAACACCATTGACTTGTATCATTCTCTCATGATCTACATGTAACAAACCTCGGAGAGCATCAATCCTATTGGGATCAAGGGCAAACAGGCCACACTCCATATTGCCATAGACATTACTTGCAATTAGTACTTCCTCTGGAAACAAGTGGAGAACGATGTACTTGGCTGACAGGTCTGGACGCAAATGGGATTTTGCTGTTTTCAGTACTGAATATAGTATCTGTATATCTCTAGATGGATCTCCAAGATATACTAAAAGCAAAACATAAAAGCACAGATTAGGTTAGGTTTTTTTGTTGGTTTTTTTTTTGTTGTTGTTGTTGTTTTTTGGTTTTGGTTTTGGTTTTTTTGTTGTTGTTGTTTTGTTTTGCTTGTTTGGTTTTTTTGTTTTGCTTTTTTTTTTTCTTTCAAGACAGGGTTTCTCTGTGGCCCTGGCTGTCCTGGAACTCACTCTGTAGACCAGGCTGGCCTCGAACTCAGAAATCTGCCTGCCTCTGCCTCCCGAGTGCTGGGATTAAAGGCATATGCCACTATAGCCAGGCTAGGTTGTATTTTTAAAAGGCTCTACTAGAAAGATTAATTTTTCTGGATTTTGGGAGTGCAAGAATTTGATAATTTAAAAGAATTAAATCTTAAATTTCTAGTGTTTTGTTTTTACAGGTTTTTGGCTTTTATGAGAATAAGCAAAATCAATAAGATGGGTAGATAAGGAGGTGAGAGGATCAGGGAGGACTTGGAGGAGGGGAAAGAATATGATAACAATATATTGAAATAATTATAATGTAACTTGAAAATTAAATTTTTAAAATTTTAGTAGATTATGAGGCATCATAAGAAATGAGATGTACTACTGGCATAAGTATTTGTGTTACCATTATTCAAAATGATGACTTTGTTTCCTGCTAACTTTTGGTATGCAATAAATAGTAAAACTAAATTGAGTATATTCTAAATGATTTTTATGTATTATTTCCTTACTCAAAAAATAATTTTTCAAAAATAAGCAACATAATTCTTATTGATGCATTTAAGCTTTAAAAAGTAGGCTTTCTCTTTAGTAATATGTTCACCTTTTTACAGTCAACAAATTTAAAATTGTCATAGGTACCATATTTTAGATATCTTATTAGAACTGAAAAATTGTTAAGCTTTTTTCATCTCTCAATTTTTATAGATTATTAGCATCTTCCTGAGATCCATAATAATTCAAACCAATAGTAATTGAAAATTTTTACACATTATGTATGACAAAAGATTATTTGTGGACAAAATGTCTCAGAGAAATATGTTATGATTCTTACAAATCAAAAAATATTGTTCCATAGCAGTCATTATCTAATATGTAGGAGTACATATGTTGAATCATATACATTTAATATTCAAGAGAGTGAATTATTTAGAAGCATCTCAATGGGCCTGAAGACTTAATTCTGGGAGATTAGCCTAATAAATTTATCAAGAGTCAGAAAAAGGTTGATATACTTACATAATAATTCAATTTCACAGAACCTAAGAAAATCACCCAAACTATGGAATGTGCCATTTAAACAAAGGAAAAACATCACTATAGAAGGTAAGCTCCTTCTAAAAATAAACGCTTTAAAAAAGCACCAAAGAAAGGCATTAAGTTAGGGAGAATGAACCTGGGTTTAGAAAATTTACCCATGTTCCCTCAAAAGAAATTGCATTTGTCAGTATTTTGGTTGATATGAATCTTATTTATATGAAGCTCCAATTGTTTGTTGTTGTTGTTGTTGTTGTTGTTGTTGTTGTTGTTTGTTTGTTTGAATTCTTTGTCTGGTGATTTTTATTGTTTAATTCAGCCACTTTCTCAAGGTACAACTTTAACATATAAAACAGTTATATTATTTATATAACAGAAAGATATATTCCCTCATAATTTCTTTTGAACATAATCCCCAGGAACAGTCTACTGAATGTTGATATGAATACCAAGGTAAAGACAGTCTCAGGGACCACTCATTTACTAGTGATGTTAAAGGCCAGCATCCTGGGGAGAATATCATAGAAAGCACAGTAGCCAGTGACTCCATTATTTACAGAACCATTTTTACTTGACATAGTATATACAGTTGGCAGTGAGGATGCAATGACTTAAGAAATGACATGTTAAGTTTTTACTGAAACCCCTTACTGAGCACCACCAATGTGCCAGGCACAGAGACCAAAAACTGGAAGCTGATCCCAGCTGTAGCTCCTGTAGCACAAAAGCAGATGGTGTCTCATCTAAGAGAAATTTGACATCAGTCAAATTTCATCCAAGCGTTACTCTCTGATGGAAGAATAACACATTCAAGTTAACATTTAAAGTAGTCAGTGTCAAATCCAAGTATCTTTATTTCACTAGCTCATTACTATAAGGAGTTTAAGTTGTTTCAATTTCTTACAAAAGTTTTTCAACAAGCATAGAAGTAGAAAATAATACTATAAACATTACTAATTTAATACCAGGACCCGCTAGCCAGAGAGCTTATTTTGAAAACTCACCCAATTGGTCAGGATTGATGGATGCATTATCACTGCCCTCAGGGTTAGCATCAGGAGTGTGTTCAAAATCCACTCTTTCTCTTTTTACAGACTCCCTGACATCCTGAAGCCACTGAGAAGGGCCCACACCTCCATCATTATTGCTTCTGGAATACCAGTTTGTGGACATGGGCACACTGAAGTTTCTATTCTGAAACACAAAATTCTATCTATAAATAAAGTTCTATATTGAGAAAGTATGTACATATGTCAGTATCTACCTAGCCTGACCCTCATGATGGCAAGGAAACAATGAACCATTTCTAAAACAGACGGAGGGCATTATAAGTACAAGGCACCCCAATACTACCTCAAACTGTCAAGATTTGATATTTCATGGGAGAACCTAGCAACTCTGTCTAATGAAATGATAAAAATAGACGTGTGCTAATATCCACTTATCAGTGAGTACATATCATGTGAGTTCTTTTGTGATTGGGTTACCTCACTCAGGATGATACCCTCCAGGTTCATCCATTTGCCTAGGAATTTAATAAATTCATTCTTTTTAATAGCTGAGTAGTACTCCATTGTGTAAATGTACCACATTTTCTGTATTCATTCATGAAAGGATGGATCATCTAGAGACTGCTGCACTCGGGGATCCATCTCATAATCAACCTCCAAATGCAGACACCATTGCATACGCCAGCTAGATTTTGCTGAAAGGACCCTGATATAGCTGTCTCTTGTGAGACTATGCCAGGGCCTGGCAAACACAGAAGTGGATGCTCACAGTCAGCTATTGGATGGAACACAGGGACTCCAATGGAGGAGCTAGAGAAAATACCCAAGGAGCTAAAGGGATCTGCAACCCTATAGGTTGAACAACAATATGAACTAACCAGTACCCCCGAGCTCGTGTCTCTAGCTGCATGTGTAGCAGAAAATGGCCTCGTCGGCAATCACTGGGAAGAGAGGCCCATTGGTCTTGCAAACTTTATATGCCCCAGTACAGGGGAACACCAGGACCAAGAAGTAGGAGTGGGTGGGTAGGGGAGTGGGGGGGGGGTATGGGGGACTTTTGGGATAGCATTGGAAATGTAAATGAAGAAAATATCTAATAAAAAATTGGAAAAAATAGATGTGTGATAAATATTCGAGAAAAAATGAACACACGTATGCCATGGGTGTCTCCTATGAATGACAATATTTTGCTTATTTTTAATATTTTATGCTTTTAATTTTATTCTCTTCTTCTGATGATATATATATATATATATATATATATATATATATATATATTACCCTTAAGGAATTACTGCTTACAAAAATACCTGAGCATTGGATTCCACCCTTGATAAACAGGGCGAGGTAGGCTGAGACATCTGTAAAATGTTACAAATGTCTTCTGTGGTCAGGTCTGATGGTATGCTCCTGTTGCCCAGTGACTTGGGAGGTCAGATCAATAAGATCACTTGAGCCCCTGAGTTTGAACAGTTCTGGTGAGACCAGACCGTAGTGAAGCAAGTCTCAATGAAGAAAAAGTACCTCCTGTGATTCTGATATGCACATGGGATCCCAACCACTGTTCTAAGTTAGGACCCCTCAAACTTTAGTGTACTCGTAGGTCATCTGGAGCTGGGGTCTTGAAAAGTGCAAATTATACTTCTGTGAGTCTCAGGTGCAACCCAAGAGTACATTTCTCACAAGGGTTCTGGGTCACAGGGCCACTTTGAATGGCAAAGACCTGTATCAGGCTTCTTATAAAGCACACAGCAGGCATCTGGCAGATATTTCTTCTTTTCTGAAGGCTAAGCAAATATGCAAATTACCATTTTCCAGACAGCATATTGATTTTGCATGCAAATTGTTTAGGATGCAATTTTTGAGTGCTATGAAATAGAGTGTTAAAAATAAGCTGATCTGGTTTCCAACAGATGGTGCTTGAGCTATCACAGAAATCCAGTCACTCACCAGGAAACCAAACTCAGCTACAAATACTCCTGGCAAAGTTTCTATAAACTTAGTCTAAAGGGACAAACATGACTAAATACTGTAACTAATAATAAAGTGGGATCTCTAGAGATACTGGTGAAAATTAGAAATTGTTATTAACTTAAATATTTTACTACGAAGAGAACATATATGGCATTCTACTCTAATGGCCCATTAAAGGTTAAAAACAAATATCTAGTAGACTTTGAAGATGAAATTCATTAGAAAGAAACCAGATTGTTATTGCCATATACTAACTACAGAGAGTATAAAATATGTGTGATGTGGGCTGGGGAGATAGCGCAAGAGGGAAGAGTACTTGTTGTATAACCATGAATACCCGAGTTTACATCTCTAGCACCTACACAACAAGGCAAGCATAGCTGTGAACACATATGTAACACTAACTCTCTGTGGTTGAAGACAGTAAGATCATTTGAGCTTACTGGCTGCCAGCCCATCTACAAATTTAGTAAGAGACTGTCTCAAACGAGTAAGGTAGAGGATGATAGAGCAGGTTGTTCTGTGTCCTCCTCTGACCTCCAAGTATACACACATGTACACAGACAGAAACACACACACACACACACACACACACACACACACACACACACACACATGAACAAGGAAGCAAGGAGAAATAAAGGTAAAGAAAAATAGATCTGCAATAGTTTAATCTCAAAACTGCATTCTTTGTATGTATGTGTGACTCGGTAAGACATGGAAAAAGACTTGCTAAATATTTTAATATGGTAACTACAATATAGTACTTTATTTCTCTGGAAGTCATTTTATAAAACATGAATATCAAGTAGTAAAATAAATAGACAATGTAATTTGGAAAAATCATCTCTACCTACCTACATCAAGTAAACAGCATATGGCCTAAAAATTCTGAGTGCCATGCTATGAATTCTGGTGTTGTATGCAACATGAACACAACAAGTTCTTCATTAAGAAAAAAAGGTAACTTACTGTGGGTATTTCTGCGTCAGTATACAAACTCTGTATCATAAAACTAATAGCAGAAACACAGTCATTCCAGGCTTTTCCTTTTTCGCTTAAGTCATAGTCTGGGAAAACCGTCAAGAGATATTCTGCAAACAGAGAAGAGAACGTATTCACAAAAATTAGAAAAGAAATTAACAGATAAATGAATAAGAAATGTTTCATTTCAAACAACAACAAAAAAACTCCCTTTCTCTTCATGATTGGCGAATGCCAATTTCTCTATTTTCTCCCTTGGGAGTTTAGAAGTTCTACCTGATGGGGAAGTTTTGCTGAACTATTTCTTTGTTTCATATATTTCCTGAAAACTCATCTGGGGGGGCAATACTCAGAACATGGTGATTTAAGAAAAGAGTGCCAATTCTTTTAAGGTTCTAAGACCACTTTATCAATATATTAGCACTAAAAAGAACAGCACCCTGAACAGGGAAAAGTTGTCACTATAAATGCAGTGACACCATGCTTTTATAGTGTATTTACTGATGCACTTGTCATGTCTATCTTCCCCTAAATTATTCTGTCAGCATAAGATAGTCCTTGTACAACACCATTCACTCTGACAAAGACTCCTCCAGAATAGAGCTCAAATCGTCATCCACAGGCATGTCTCTTCAGTGGAGCTGTCCAATTCTGAGGCCCCCTCAACACCACTACACTGGGAACGATTTTTAAGTGTTGTCACCTATATGTTCTCTTCTAGACTCTGAGTAATAATCTATAAGCATAATACTTCTGCCTTATAGTGTTCTCAGTGTCTATATATTTTATGACCTTGGTCACATATCTGGAAGGCAGGAAGTTTAACATGATAATGGATTAACCATGAAATACTATTTCAATATTGTCGGTTACTAGCACTAAAAGACTATTTATTCTTCCACTTATTTTTATTTATTTATTTATTTATTCAACTTTTTCTTTATCATTTCCTTCATAATTTTCAGTACTAAAAACATGACTTATTACTCAACAAGAATACCATGGTCAATAAGGCTGGTCTTAGTCCACTAGTGTAAGAAAAAGCTTTACTCTTTTAAGAGCTATAACATCATTAGATGTTAAAATTAGATGCATCATTAGATGGTAAAAATCAGTATTATCCAGTACAAGGAATATTTCTAAAACTCACAGACATCATCATCATCATTCCCTTTAAACTGCCAACAACATTCATTAAATCACCAAATAATGATAAAAATAAAAGTCCTTAGTTAACTTTACATACCTCTTATTGCTGACATTTTGTTTTGATCCATTAATATGCAACGTGAAGTACGGTTACCAATTGAGTTCAAAAGCAGAATTTCCTCAGAGAATATCACATTAGCCAAGTAGCAGGCTGCATAAGTGGGAGTTGGCTTATTTTTTGCAGTCACCAAATGAAAACTATCTAACCTGATGTTTCTTCTTGGATCACCAAGATAGTCTTCTAAAATACAGGAAAAAACAGAACTTGATCGTAATACCCCACTGGCAAAGTTATTGCACATTTTGATCACTGGTCATGGTCAAATTACCTGACCAGGTTTCTTTCTCCCATGGTAGCTAACTTTCATAGTACCTGAAGGTGCTATGAATGCCTTTTATGGAAAAAGTCGCCAACAATTTTATCCAGTGTGAACCCTGGGACCTAGACTAATACCCAGCATAGCAAGATATGCCCAGGGCGTGAAACAGTGGAGCAAATATTATGAGGGTAATCAATCACTTTCTTATTGGATACAAGACCTACACCATAGGCAGAAAGAAATACATGGCCAAGAACTCATGTTTAGCAAGCTCATGCACCCTAGGAGAAAACATACTACTACTACTACTACTATTATACTATCAAACTGTCTTGAAATTTCTATCTCTATATCTGTAGATGAGTGAAGGTATCAGACTTCATCAAAGAAGTTTCTTTGTGCAGTAGTCAGTGCCCATAGAAACTCTCAACAGATCAAAGTGCAGTGAGCAAGTCAGTGGAGTGCTCAGCCACAAATGCAAAAGAGGAGAAGAGCCATAGGTTGGGGAAGACCAGAGTGAAGCATGTATTTTGAATATGAGATGACTTTTGCACTCAGCAAATCCCAGCAACTGTGATTGCCTGCACAAGAACAAAATAGTGAACATTCTGGCATAAAGAGGGTAGCTTCCCAGCCCCTCCCCCTAATTGAGGAGCTATTATTATCAGTTGATGGCTTCTGAATTGAATTGAAGAACATCAATTTTCTTTAACTTTGTGCTCACTGGTATGTTTTGTGTGCTTCAGTGAACAGCACCATATCCATGAGTAAAGAAGCACAAATAAAGTTATTAAAAAATATAGGGGAGGGCTTTGCTGGAGCACCTGGGAACCATCTTGGGTCCCAGATCCCTCAGAGACTAGTTGGCACAGGTAAGAGTGTGGAATACAGAAGCTACAAAGCTTCTGGAACAGACCCCATTTCAGCATCCAGACATCCAGGCACCTCCCCCTACATAGGAGAGGTGTCCACACCGCCCGGGAGGGCTCTGCCGGTGCATCTGGGGGAGCCATCTTGGGTCCCGGATCCCTCACAGACCAATCTGCACAGGTGAGGGTGTGCACTACAGAAGCTATACAGGTTCTGGGACAGGCAGAAGCAACATAGCTTCTGGGACAGACCCCGTTTCAGGCCTTCATCTTCAGCCAGGAGGCAGGTCTGAATGCCAGATATCTGTGCACCTTCCCTGCAATAGGAGAGCTTGCCTGCAAAGAGTACTCTAACCACTGAGACTCAGGAGAGAGCTAGACTCCCAAGTCTGCTGACAGAGGCTAAAAGAATCATGGGAGGAACAATCTCTAAACAGAGACAACTATAACAACTAACTCCAGAGATTATCAGATGGCGAAAGGTAAACATAAGAATCTTACTAACAGAAACCAAGACCACTCACCATCATCAGAACCCAGCACTCCCACTGCAGCCAGTCCTGGGCACCCCAAAACGCCCGAAAAGCTAGACCCGGATTTAAAAGCATATCTAATGATGATACTAGAGGACATCAAGAAGAACTTTAATAACTCACTTAAAGAAATACAGGAGAACACTGCTAAAGAGGTAGAAGTCCTTAAAGAAATACAGGAAAACACAAACAAACAGGTGTAAGAATTGAATAAAACCATACAAAACCTGAAAAGGGAAGTAGAAACAATAAAGAAAACCCAAAGTGAGACAACGCTGGAGATAGAAACACTAGAAAAGAAATATGGAACCACAGATGCTAGCTTCAGCAACAGAATACAAAAGATGGAAGAGAGAATCTCAGTTGCAGAGATTCCATAGAGAACATGGGCACAACAATCAAAGAAAATGCAAAATGCAAAAAGATCCTAACTCAAAACATTCAGGAAATCCAGGACACAATGAGAAGGCCAAACCTACGGATAATAGGAGTAGATGAGAATGAAGATTCTCAACTTAAAGGGCCAGCAAATATATTCAACAAAAGTATAGAAGAAAACTTCCCAAATCTAAAGAAAGAGATGCCCATGAACATTCAAGAAGCCTACAGAACTCCAAATAGACTGGACCAGAAAAGAAAATCCTCCTGACACATAATAATCAGAACAACAAATGCACTAAATAAAGATAGAATATTAGAAGCAGTAAGGGAAACAGGTCAAGTAACATATAAAGGCCGGCCTATCAGAATTACACCAGACTTCTCACCAGAGACAATGAAAGCCAGAAGATCCTGGACAGATGTTATACAGATCCTAAGAGAACACAAATGCCAGTCCAGGCTACTAAACCCAAAAAAATCTCAATTACCATAGATGAAGAAACCAAAGTATTCCATGATAAAACCAAATTCACACAATGCCTTTCCACGAATCCAGTCCTTCAAAGGATAATAAAGGGGAAAGACCAACACAAGGATGGAAACTACACCCTAGAAAAAGCAAGTAAGTGATCCTTCAACAAACCTAAAAGAAGACAGCTGCAAGAACAGAATCCCCACATTAACAACAAAAATAACAGAAAGCAACAATTACTTTTCTTTAATTTCTCTTAACATCAATGGATTCAATTCTCCAATAAAAAGACATAGACTAATAGACTGGCTACACAAACAGGGACCAACATTTTGGTGCTTACAGGAAACCCACCTCAGGGAAAAGTACAGACACTACCTCAGAGTGAAAGGCTGGAAAACAATTTTCCAAGCAAATGGTCAGAAGAAACAAGCTGGAGTAGCCATTCTAATATCGGATAAAATAGACTTCCAACCCAAAGTTATCAAAAAAGACAAGGAGAGGCACTTCATACTCATCAAAGGTAAAATCCTCCAAGAGGAACTCTCAATTCTGAATATCTACGCTCCAAATACAAGGGCAGCCACATTCATTAAAGACACTTTAGTAAAGCTCAAAGCACACTTTGCACCTCACACAGTAATAGTGGGAGACTTCAACACACCACTTTCATCAATGGACAGATCGTGGAAACAGAAACTAAACAGGGACACAGTGAAACTAACAGAAGTTATGAAACAAATGGACCTGACAGATATCTACAGAACATTTTATCCTAAAACAAAAGGATATACCTTCTTCTCAGCACCTCATGGTACCTTCTCCAAAATTGACCATATAATTGGTAACAAAACAGGACTTGACAGATACAAAAATATTAAAATTATCCCATGCATCCTATCTGATCACCATGGACTAAGGCTGATCTTCAATAACAACATAAATAATAAAAAGCCAACATTCACGTGGAAACTGAACAACACTCTACTCAATGATCCTTGGTCAAGGATGAAATAAAGAAAGAAATTAAAGACTTTTTAGAATTTAATGAAAATGAAGCCACAACATACCCAAACTTATGGGACACAATGAAGACAGTCCTAAGAGGAAAACTCATAGCCCTGAGTGCCTCCAAAAAGAAATGAGAGAGAGAGCATACACTAGCAACCTGACAGCACACCTAGAACTAAAGGAAGTACATTCACCCAAGAGGAGTAGAAGGCAGGAAATATTTGAACTCAGGGCTGAAATCAACCAAGTGGAAAAAAAAAAAAGAACTATTCAAAGAATCAACCAAACCAGGAGCTGGTTCTTTGAGAAAATCAATAAGATAGATAAACCCTTAGCCAGACTCACTAGAGGGCACAGGGACAGTATCCCAATTTACAAAATCAGAAATGAAAAAGGAGACATAACAACAGACCCTGAGGAAATCCAAAACATCATCAGATCCTACTACAAAAGGCTATACTCAAGAAAACTGGAAAACCTGGATGAAATGGACAACTTCCTAGACAGATACCAGGTACCAAAGCTAAATCAGGATCAGATTAACAATCTAAAACAGTCCCATTTCCCCTAAAGAAATAGAAGCAGTCATCAAAAGTCTCCCGACTAAAAATACCCCAGGACCAGATGCGTTTAGTGCAGAGTTCTATCAAACCTTCAAAGAAGACCTAATTCCAACTCTTCTCAAACTATTCCACAAAATAGAAACAGAAGGTGCCCTACCCAATTCATTCTATGATGCCACAATTACTCTGATACATAAACCACACAAAGATCCAACAAAGATAGAGAACTTCAGACTAATTTCCCTTATGAATATCAATGCAAAAATATTCAATAAAATCCTTGCAAACCGAATCCAAGAACACATCAAAATGATCATCCATCATGACCACATAGGCTTCAACCCAGGGATGCAGGGATGGTTTAATATATGGAAATCCATCAACGTAATCCACTATATAAACAAACTCAAAGACAAAAACCACATGATCATCTAGTTAGATGCTGATAAAGCATTTGACAAAATCCAACACCCCTTCATGATAAAAGTTTTGGAAAGATCAGGAATTCAAGGCCCATACCTAAACATAATAAAAGCAATCTACAGCAAACCAGTAGACAACATCAAACTAAATGGAGAGAAACTCGAAGCAATCCCACTAAAAGAGGGACTAGACAAGGCTGTCCACTCTCTCCCTACCTATTCAACATTGTACTTGAAGTCCTAGCCAGAGCAATTTGACAATAAAAGGTCATCACGGGGATACAAATTGGAAAGGAAGAAGTAAAAATATCACTATTTGCAGATGATATGATAGTATATATAAGTGACCCCAAAAATTCCACCAGAGAACTCCTAAACCTGATAAACAGCTTCAGTGCAGTAGCTGGATATAAAATTAACTCAAATAAATCAATGGCCTTTCTCTACACAAAGGATAAACGGACTGAGAAAGAAATTAGGGAAACAACACCCTTCTCAATAGTCACAAATAATATAAAATACCTTGGTGTGACTCTAACTAAGGAAGTGAAAGATCTGTGTGGTAAGAACTTCAAGTCTCTTAAAGAAACTGAAGAAGATCTCAGAAGATGGAAAGATCTCCCATGCTCATGGATCAGCAGAATTAATATAGTAAAAATGGCTACACTGCCGAAAGCAATCTACAGATTCAATGCAATACCCATCAAAATTCCAACTCCATTCTTCACTGAGATAGAAAGGACAATTTGCAGATTTATCTGGAAAAATAAAAAACCTAGGATAGGAAAAACTCTTCTCAATGATAAAAGAACCTCTTGGTAGAATCACCATACCTGACATTAAGCTGTACTACAGAGCAATTGTAATAAAAACTGCATGGTACTGGTACAGTGACAGACAGGTAGACCAATGGAATAGAATTGAAGACCCAGAAAATAACCCACACACCTATGGTCACTTGATCTTTGACAAGGGATCTAAAACCATCTGGTGAAAAAAAGATAGCATTTTCTTTTTTTTTTTTTTTTGACAGTCACGTGGCTGTATTTCTTTTTTTTTTTTTTCCATTTTTTATTAGGTATTTAGCTCATTTACATTTCCAATGCTATACCAAAAGTCCCCCATATCCACCCACCCCCACTCCCCTGCCCACCCACTCCCCCTTTTTGGCCCTGGTGTTCCCCTGTACTGGGGCATATAAAGTTTGCAAGTCCAATGGGCCTCTCTTTCCAGTGATGGCCGGTTAGGCCATCTTTTGATATATATGCAGCTAGAGTCAAGAGCTCCGGGGTACTGGTTAGTTCATAATGTTGTTCCACCTATAGGGTTGCAGATCCCTTTAGCTCCTTGGCTACTTTCTCTAGCTCCTCCATTGGGAGCCCTATGATCCATCCATTAGCTGACTGTGAGCATCCACTTCTGTGTTTGCTAGGCCCCGGCATAGTCTCACAAGAGACAGCTACATCTGGGTCCTTTCAATAAAATCTTGCTAGTGTATGCAATGGTGTCAGCGTTTGGATGCTGATTATGGGGTGGATCCCTGGATATGGCAGTCTCTACATGGTCCATCCTTTCATCTCAGCTCCAAACTTTGTCTCTGTAACTCCTTCCATGGGTGTTTTGTTCCCAAATCTAAGGAGGGGCATAGTGTCCACACTTCAGTCTTCATTCTTCTTGAGTTTCATGTGTTTAGCAAATTATATCTTATATCTTGGGTATCCTAGGTTTGGGGCTAATATCCACTTATCAGTGAGTACATATTGTGTGAGTTTCTTTGTGAATGTGTTACCTCACTCAGGATGATGCCCTCCAGGTCCATCCATTTGGCTAGGAATTTCATAAATTCATTCTTTTTAATAGCTGAGTAGTACTCCATTGTGTAGATGTACCACATTTTCTGTATCCATTCCTCTGTTGAGGGGCATCTAGGTTCTTTCCAGCTTCTGGCTATTATAAATAAGGCTGCTATGAACATAGTGGAGCATGTGTCCTTCTTACCAGTTGGGGCATCTTCTGGATATATGCCCAAAAGATAGCATTTTCAACAAATGGTGCTGGCACAAATGGTTGTTATCATGTAGAAGAATGCGAATCGATCCATACTTATCTCCTTGTACTAAGGTCAAATCTAAGTGGATCAAGGAACTTCACATAAAACCAGAGACACTGAAACTTATAGAGGAGAAAGTGGGGAAAAGCCTCGAAGATATGGGTACAGGGGAAAAATTCCTGAACAGACCAACAATGGCTTGTGCTGTAAGATCGAGAATTGACAAATGGGACCTCATGAAACTCCAAAGTTTCTGCAAGGCAAAAGACACCGTCAATAAGACAAAAAGACCACCAACAGATTGGGAAAGTATCTTTACCTGTCCAAAATCAGATAGGGGAATAATAGCCAATATATACAAAGAACTCAAGAAGGTGGACTTCAGAAAATCAAATAACCCCATTAAAAATGAGGCTCAGAGCTAAACAAAGAATTCTCAACTGAGGAATACCGAATGGCTGAGAGGCACCTGAAAAAATGTTCAACATCGTTAATCATCAGGGAAATGCAAATCAAAACAACCCTGAGATTCCACCTCACACCAGTCAAAATGGCTAAGATCAAAAATTCAGGTGACAGCAGATGCTGGTGAGGATGTGGAGAAAGAGGAACACTCCTCCACTGCTGGTGGGATTGCAAGCTTGTACAACCACTCTGGAAATCAGTCTGGTGATTCCTCAGAAATTTGGACATAGTACTACCGGAAGATCCAGCAATACCACTCCTGGGCATATATCCAGAAGATGCTCCAACATGTAATAAGGGCACATGCTCCACTATGATCATAGCAGCCTTATTTATAATAGCCAGAAGCTGGAAAGAACCCAGATGCCCCTCAACAGAGGAATGGATACAGAAAATGTGGTATATCTACACAATGGAGTACTACTCAGCTATTAAAAACAATGGGTTTATGAAATTCTTGAACAAATGGATGTATCTGGAGGATATCATCCTTAGTGAGGTAACCCAATCACAAAAGAAGTCATTAGATATGCACTCACTGATAAGTGGATATCAACCCAGAAACATAGAACACCCAAGATACAATTTGCAAAACACAAGAAAATCAAGAAGAGGGAAGACCAATGGGAGATACTTCATCCCTCCTTAGAATAAGGAACAAAATACCCATGAAAGGAGTTACAGAGACAAAGTTTGGAGCTAAGAGGAAAGGATGGACTATCTAGAGACTACCCCACCTGGGGATCCATCCTATAATCAGCCACCAAACCCAGACACTATTGCATATGCCAGAAAGATTTTGCTGAAGGGACCCTGTTATAGCTGTCTCATATGAGGCTATGCCAGTACCTGGCAAATACAGAAGTGGATGCTCACAGTCATCTATAAGATGGAACACAGGTCCCCAATGGAGGAGCTAGAGAAAGCACCCAAGGAGCTGAAGGGGTCTGCAACCCTATAGGTGGAACAACAATATGAACTAACCAGTACCCCCAGAGCTCGTATCTCTAGCTCCTTATGTATCAGAAGATGGCCTAGTCGGCCATCACTGGGAAGAGAGGCCCCTTGGTATTGCAAACTTTATATGCCCCAGTACAAGGGAATGCCAGGGCCTAGAAACAGGAGTGGGTGTATAGGTGAGCAGGGTGGAGGGTGGGTATAGGGAACTTTCGGGATAGCATTTGCAATGTATATAAAGAAAATATCTAATAATATCTATATCTACATCTATATATAGATTTATAGATATATTAAAGAGGGTACAAGTCTAAGAGGAGGGTGGATCTGGGAGGATTTAGAGATAGGAATAAGACATAACCGAAATATATTATATATACTCTCAAAGAATTAATTAAAATGTTACATTAAAATATAGGGGGAAAGAAAAAGAAAATTTCAGGAACATATCATAAAAACACCCAAGATAATTAAATTGTCTATTCACACAAATTCTAACGGGGGATTTTTCTATAGTTATTCCATTTTTCCATTAAATGAGTCTTCCTAATGTTGCCTATCCATCTGGCAACATTGTTCATCTTTTGTAGTCTTGAACTCGCACATTTCAACTATCTGTTCATTGGCTTGAATACAGTTAGCTATTAGGCTCCAGGTAAATATGTAAACATGCTGATTTGTATTCTCATTGCTCCCTTTTACATTCTAAGTATGTTCAGAGTTAAAGTGTCTTTAAAACGATTTATGAAGTACGTGGTCAATAGTTAAAAATTTCAAATAACTAGCATTTCTCGAACAATTTCGATCTACCATGTTAATATTTACCTCTAAGCTCAGTTTCATTACTCTAATAACTCCATTATCATTATCACTAACCAGATAAGAAAACTGAGACCCAGAGATAAAATATTTAAATAAGGTCAGATTACTGCTTATAGAGTCAATTTTAAAATTTAAGTGTGGAGGCTGAGAAGGTAGCTAAGTTGGTAAAGTGCTTGTCATGCAAGCTTGAGGACCTGAATTCAATTAGCAGCACCCATAAGAAACCAAGACATTGCTTCTAATCCTAGTGTTAGGAAAGTGCAGACAGGAAGGTTCCTGTATTTTATTAGTCAGACAGTGTAATTGAATCAGAAGGCTGTGGACTAAGTGAGAGACCTTGTCTCAAAATATAAGGGGAAAAACAATAAACAATTGAGGAAGACAAACAATTTCAACCTCTTGCTTACAAACACACACACACACACACACCTGTGTACAGGTGAACATTCTTCTGTTAATTCCTTCTATTACCTCCTCTCCTTTTAAAATCACAATTGGAACGATACTTTATATACAGTTGAATACTAACTTTGTCAATTAATATATCTTGAACAATTCCAGAATCTTTAAATTTATTTTATTTTTGTGGTCTGAATCCACTTAACTGAAATAAAATGAAAACCAGACAGATTTATCTATATTGTCAGAACACCATGTAGCAGTTAGCATTGAAGAATATTTTATATTTGGTACTATTATTTTTGTCTCTTCATGGATGAAGGAACTATTATTTAGGATTAGGAAGTAGTTGAAGGTCACAAGATTATTAAAATACAAGGTTGTCTGGTATGCAAATATGGGCATTCAGAATTGAAACCCCACGCACTTAATCACCCATTATGTTTCACTGTCTCATATTCCATCCATAGATCAAAAGTCACTTACCTAACATACTAGTTTTGCTTATTTGGTTCCAATTTCTCATGATTCTACAAAAAATATTCTTATACAACCCTCCAATGTTTTGAGACAAGGTCTTGCTATATAGGCTAGACTTGTATGCACCATGTAGCCCCAGATTGATTAAAGTCATAAGCCTTCTTCCTTAGCTTCCAAAGTACTATGTTATAGGCAAGCACTACCACATCAGCCTTGTGCAAAAAATTTAAATGCAATGTTTTATTATATATTCATGTAGAAGTAGGATTTAATGAATCAACTAGTATAAATACTTCTATATACTTTTATGTAAACTAGCCTTGAAAAACTGCACTGATTTATAATTCTTTTTTTTAAATATGTATTCATTTATTATCTATAAATACACTGTAGCTGTCTTCAGACACCCCAGAAGAGGGCATCAGATCTTATTACGGATACTTGTGAGCCACCATGTGGTTGGTGGGATTTGAACTCAGGACCTTCAGAAGAGCAGTCAGTACTCTTAACCGCTGAGCCATCTCTCCAGTCCCTGATTTATAATTCTTACAAGGGTGCACCAAAATGTTTGTTTAACTAGAAAAAATGTCAATGATTTCTACTTCAAGAAACAAAATAGCCATTCTCCTCCAAGAATTAGAATTGCCATCCATGGATCAATCCTAGGACCTAGCTGTGTGAAAGTACACTTGTTTACAGTCACACTCATCCACTGATATCTTTTGTGGTTGATTTCTTGTTACCACAGTAGAGATAAATAGATGGATCAAATGATAGCATCTTTTGACAAAATATTTGCTGGTCTGTGCTAAGGAATATTAATCAGAAATAAACACTTAGAAATCAAGATACAAAGAGAGTATACAATATTTAGAAAGCCTGCCCTTAGAGGCCACACAACCTGGAGTCTTCTCAACTCTGTTAAGGCATAAAGAATATGAACTTTAAAGTCAGAGAAAATAGAAAGAGTTTCACCAGTATCAGTCATCTGCCCTGGAATCTTGGGAAAGACAGTAATAAAAGTACTGTAGTAAGAATTTGTGTTTCTTTAAAAACCCACTTATGTTCTGTGGATATGTTTTTGTTTTAATCCCAGGTATGTGATGAAAGACTGCTTCCTAACAGGTGAACTATGGTTTGTCTTGTGTACTAGGAGCAGGGTGTGTGTGTGATTCTTTGCACAGCTGCAGAGAGTTTACATTTGGAATTCTGGAAACTTTTGAGAGGCTATAAATGTGAGATCCCTAACAGGGGCCAGAGGCATGCTCCAAGGAGGCTGCTGCTGGTTCTTATTGCTGCAGTTTGTCACATGGTCATGAGCAAAGAGATGAGAAGTTGGAGCAACGAAGAAGCTGGCAATGAAGATTCAACTTGCCCCAAGGAAACTGATGCCCCTAAATAGTAGGAAGTAGTCTAAAGAGGTCTCTGCCCCATTTCCCCTCTAACCTTCTTTCTCTTTTACCTAATGTTAGGGGTTTTGAAGGGATTAGGGTGGAATAATTGTTGAAAGGGTAGATAATAGGACCAAATAACGTAGAGCAAAAAACACACCAACAAAGTACCAATATTATGAGGTCAGTATAAAGGAGAAGTTGGTCATTATAGACCCTTTTATGCATTCCATGCACGTCATTATTATCAATATCACCTAAAACCAGCCCACTAAATCAGAACAATGGAGGAAGATATTAAATCATTACCTTGTTCAAAAAATACTTGTTGGATATGACTGCACTGATATTGCAAAAAAATCATTACCTTGGTCAATAATGTGCACTAAATCATTAGCATTCCCAGTAACATGCTCCTCGGGAGCTGGGAAACTCACAACCAGAGGTATTATTTCTTGTGTGGCTCCTGTTTGGAATATTTTAATAGGTAAAACATTGTCAAATTCTGAAAAAGAATCTCATTCACTATTTTGTATTAACTGTACCATCCTTGATGAATGAAGGAGGAAAAGATCATTCTCAAAAAAGAAAAACTGAAAATTTGCACTAGATGACTTACCCTTACAGAATGGCCTACACTCAGTTCTTCAGACACCAAGATGGCTTGTTAGTATTTTATAAATTGAAATATAAAATTATCATAGGAACCTGCAATTGGATTCTTGTGCAGTAATTCTAATAAAAGACAACTTATGTTTGCATAAAATCCAATATTAGCATTCATAGCAACTTTACTTCCTTTTTGTAGTCTGAGTGCATTATGTGTGGGGGGGCATGGTTATGGATATATGTATCTGCACATGCATATGGAGGCCAGAGGTTGACATTGACTGTCATCCTTGTTGCCCTCCATCTTAGTGAGAGAAGGAGGCAAAAATCTCTCACTTGAATCCATAGCTCTGTGATTTGGGTTCCACCATCTCTACCTCTTGAGTTCTGGGAATACAGGCAAGCTACCATGCCCATCTGCCATTTATAGGAGTGGTGAGGATTTGATTCCAGCCCTAGCCCTCATGCTTTGTGCAGCAATCCCTTTACTCACTGAACCATCTCAGTCACGTTATTTATTTCTAATATAATAGCTCCAAATAGTCTTCAATTAAGAGAGGGAGAGGGGCAGGGGATGGATAGAGGTAGTTTGGAGAGAGAAAGAACAAGAGAATGGAGCTTGAACTATAATATGGAATGGTACTCAGTTGTTAAAAAAAAAAAAAGAAAAGAAAAAGAAAATCTAATGAATGGAGTGACTTGGGAGAATTCTCTAGAGAATTACACTGGATGAAATAAAAACCTACTTTCAAAAATACTTGAGTATATATTATTTGAGTATATCTATACTTAAATGTTAAAACAACAAAACCAGAAAGAACAGAATAGTGGTTGAGACTGGGAAGAACGGAAGCATGAGTGTAAGAGACAAAAGGATTTAATGAGCAACAGGTAGAATCCTTATGCTTGTACCTTGACTGCAATAATTTGGAAGCCTACACATGTCCTAAAATTACAAAAGCCAAACACACATATTCAAGCAAAAACCCAATAAAATCTATAAATTTTATCAACATCAATATATTGATTTTAGCATTGTACTATAGTTTGTAATACTGTTTCCTCTCACTAGAGAAACTAAAACATTTTCAAGTAACATTTATTTTTTATTACTTTTAATTAGATAAAACTATCACTAGTTCACATGAATTGAGTTAACACATCTAGATTAAAGAATCTGTCTGTACTAAGCATAATTAGTAACTTACCAACACCTGAATGAACATAGACACAGAATGGCATAGTTTGGCCACCATCATTTTCCATTTCTACTCTCTGAGCATTGTTTTCTTCATTGTCCAATAATTCTGTAAGGAAAATATTTCTCAAATAATATAAGAAAATATGCTTATAGGCTTATTTTATATCCAGCAAAACTAGTATTTAGGAAAACAAAGACATTCACAGACACAAGAAAACCAAAAGTACTTGTTACAGGATGATTTGCCCTTAAAAATATGAAAACCTTTGATCAGAAAAGTTACATCAGAAGTAATGCACTACCAAGAAGAAAGAACAAACAATGGAGAAGAGCAGTAACATAGCAGCAGAGAAAGTGTAATGATTCATATACTGCTGATAGAATTGGAATGGCACATCTACACTGGAAATGTCTCTTAGTTTCATAAAGTTAAACATGTAATTACCAAAGAGCATAGTATTCACTCTTTGGAATTTATCCCAGCAAAATGAAAACTTGTATAAAAATGTAAAATGACTAACAAAATCTAAACAATTTTGAGTCACTATCCCGTCTGTCCACCTTGTATCCTACATTCCTCAAGTGACTGCATGCAACCAAGGATAGCTACAAATGTGGTCTAGTAGCAATTACTAAATTACTTAAAATATTCTGAGATTTTTGTAGGGTATTTTTGTAACGCAACTGTATAGTTATTGAGTGTCACCTTTGTAGATGACATAATCATTTAACAATATCAGAAGACAGGACACACTCACGTGTTCCCACAGACTGATCACAAAAGGGATCCTTTACAGACTTGGAAAACCAATTAGTAGTGGCCAGCAGGTAGAGACAGGAAAGCAGGTAATGGTGATTGGTGAGAGACACTGTGGCTGTAAAAGACCTATATGAGGGATGATGGTGGTAGTAGAACTTTGTGGGAGACGTGTCCATTATAAAGGAAATGATCCACAAAGTATGATAAAACTGAAAGAAAGTACACGTGTAGGAATACTCACAAATGAACACAAGTAACAAAGGAGGAGACGTCATGAGGAGAGCAATGGAAGGGTAGCAGCATAGTACTTTGATACACGTGTGAAAATGTCATAGTGAAGCCCATTACTTTATATGCTAAACAAAAATTAAGAAGGTAACATGAGAAAACTGAATATATATAAAAACCGAAGATATTTCAATAATATCTGTAGGTAACATGTTAATATTCTGGTTATAATTTTTGGCAGTTTTGAAAGATTTTTTTCATTTAGGAAAAACTGAGTGAAGGAAACAAGTTCTTGCTTGAATTATAGTGATTAATTATAATGACAAAAAGTAATAAATTTTCCTGAAAGTAAAATTTAATTATAAGAAGCTACCATTATCTTACACTAATGACATTAATTAATCTAGATTAAATAATGTGGGATTTAAGACATACTATTTTAATTTCACAAAATGATGGAGTGAGAAAATAAGGAAATAATTTGAGAACTGTCATATTCCAAGAAAGGTGGCTAATTTTTCACAGGACTTCTTCTAGACTAGATTTTATTTCTTTTCTATGAGGCAAGGGCAAGGGATGGGACAGGTGTAACACATATGAAGGTTAAAAGCCTTGGTTCTCTTCTTCCACCATGCGGGTGGAATTGAGTCCTAGGGATTGAATTCGGATCTTCAGGGTTGATGGCAGTAGCATTTAATTTGCCCACTGAACCATGTCATCAATATTTCTGGAGTCAAAATTGTTTCAAACACTGAGGGAAATAAGCCCAAACCATGCATTTTCTATCTTGAAAAACTATCCTATAAGAACAAAGGGGGACTGATGAAGATATAATTCAGTAGTAGAACTCTCTTGACCAGCCTCAGGCTCAAAAAGGAGAAAGAATAAAAACAAAGATACTCTCATATAACAGAAAAGGACCCATTTGCCATTGACTGAAGTAAACTTAAAGAATGTTTAGCTGGTTGTATGGTATGGTAGTACATGTCTTTAATCCCATCACTCATGAGGCAGAAGCAGGCAAATCTCTGAATTGAGGACAACTTTGTCTACAGAGTGTTCCAGGACAGCCTGGTCTGTTATACAAAAAAACCCCTGTCTTGAAATCCAAGAAAGAAGGAAAGAAAGAAGGAAAGAAAGAAAGAAAGAAAGAAAGAAAGAAGGGAGGGAGGGAGGGAGGGAGGGAGGGAGGGAGGGAGGGAGGGAGGGAGGGAGGGTGGGTAGTGGTCATGGCAGCCCAAGCTTATAATGGTTTTTACTATCTGGAAGAATGTGAGTTGGTCATGTAAGCCTAAAATGTTGACAAGTCTGGGCAAACATATTGAAACTCCACTGCAAAAATGAATGTCTACAAGAAAATCTTCAGATTAAAAAAGTGATGAAATATTAAATTATATGCATTGAAAACAAATAAATGAGTCAGGCATTGTGACTCATGCCATAATTCTAGCACTTGGGAGGCTAACTTTAGAGGACTGCCCTAAATTCAAGTCTAGCTTGTGCTACATAGTGAGGTCCAGGATACCCTAAGCCATAAACTAAAACCCTATCTCTGTCTCAAAAAATCTAAGAATAATAAATTTGGCAGAAAAAATATAGACGTGGAGAATCTGAAAACTGGATTACTTATAGTTTATGAGAATGAAAAATGACACAGAGTTCATGGAGAACTGTTCAGCAGTGTCATATAAAAATCAAACATGAGCCCCAACACCTCACAGCTTGCCTGCCTCCTAGAAGGCCTGCCATAACCAGGAACAAGGATGAGACCTCTACCCTAATAACCACACCAGCTGGTATCCCACAGAGCTCGGCAGTCATGGGATCTATCCCACTCTGCCTGAGCCCCACAGTCCTTCCAGTCTATACCTCCATCTGTAACTGGAGCAAATCCTGCCCCTGGACCCAAAAGCCTGCCTGTCTCCCAAGAGGTTTGCCCTAACCAGGGACACAGGACATCTGTTCTAACCAGGAACACAGGAAGACTGCTCTAACCAAGGAAATAAGAGGCATGCTCTAACTAGGGGCACAAGAGCCCCCCCACCAACCAGAGAAAACACCGACTGCCTCCAAGAAGGCCTTTTCAAACCTGTCACAGAGCTCTACTTGCCTCCAAGGAGGCAGTCTCCAGTCAGAGACACCCAGGTCAGTTAATACCAGAGATGACCAGATAGCCAGAGGCAAGCACAAGGACATAAGCAACAGAAGCCAATGCCGCTTGGCAACAACCGAACCCAGTTCTCCCACCACAGCAAGCCCTGGATATGCTAGAACAGCTGAAAAGCAAGATTCTGACCTAAAACCCCATCTCATAAAGATGATAGAGGTTTTTAAGGAGGATATAAAGAACCCCCTTAAAGAAATACAGGAGAACACAATCAAGCAGACAAAGGAATTGAACAACACAGTCTAAGACCTAATGGAGGCAGTCCTGGAGATGGAAAACCTAGCAAAGAGATGATGAGCTAATGATGCAAGCATCACCAACAGAATACAAGAGATCGAAGAGAGAATCTCAGGTATAGAAGATACCATAGATGATATTGACACATCAGTCAAAAAAATAAAAAATAAAAGTGTAAAAAGAACCTAATCCAAAAAGTCGAGAAAACTCAGGACACAATGAAAAGGCCAAACTTAAGAATAATAGGAATAGAAGAGAGTGAAGATTCCCAACTAAAGGGTCAGAACATCTTCAACAAAAATCATGGAGGAAAACTTCCCAAACCTAAAGAAAGAGATGGCTATAAATGTACAAGAAGCCTATAGAACACCAAATAGATTGGACCAAAAAAGAAAATCCTCTCATCACATAATAATCAAAACATCAAATGCACTAAATAAAGACAGAATATTAAAAGCAGTAAGGGGAATAGGTCAAGTAACATATAAAGGCAGACCTATCAGAATTACACCAGGCTTCTCACCAGAGACTCTAAAAGTCAGAATATCCTGGATAGATGTCATACAAACCCTAAGAGAACACAGACTACTACACCCAGCAAACCTCTCAATCCCCATAGAAGGAGAAATCAAGATATTCCATGACAAAACTATATTTAAACAATATTTTTCTACTAATCCAGCCTATAGAGGATAATATAAGGAAAATTCCAACACAAGGAGGGTAACTACATGCAAGAAAACACAAGAAATTAAGCATCTTACAACAAACCACAAGGAAAACACACACACACACACACACACACACACACACACACACACCTCCAACTACAAAAATAACAGGGACTAAACATCATTAGTCCTTAATATCTCTCAACATCAATGGATTCAATTCCCGAATAGAAAAACACAGGCTAACAGACTGGGTATGTAAGCAGGTTCCACTATTTTGCTGCATTCAAGAAATGCACCTCAGCGAAAAAGACAGACACTACCTCAGAGTAAAAGGCTGGAAAAAAATTCAAAGCAAATGGTCCCAAGAAACAAGTGGTAGTAACTTTTCTAATATCCAGTAAAATAGACTTTCAACCAACAGTTATCAAAATAGTTGGGGAAGGACACTTCATACTCACCAAAGGAAAAATCCAACAGATGAAGTCTCAATTCTGAACATCTACGTCCCAAATTCAAGGATACCCACATTCATAAAAGAATCTTTACTGAAGCTCAAAATATACATTGAACCTAACACAGTAACAGTGGAAGACTTCAACACTCCACTCTTACCAATGGACAGGTAATTGAAATAGAAACTAAACAGAATCACAGTGAAACCACTTGAAAAGTACCCATACTGTATAAGGCCTAACAAGAAGGAAGACCCAAGTGAGTATACATCAATCTCACTTAGAAAACAAAATAATGACGGGATTCAGCGGGAGGGAGGGACCTGGGTAGGAGAGGAAAGGGGAAGGGGAAGAGGGGGCAGGATCACATATGTGAGGAGACAGGAGAAAAGTCCAGAGGGTCACAAGAATGAGTGGAAATATGCAACAGCAGAGGGTGGTGGACAGAGGGCACCACTAGAAAGCCCCAGGACTCAATGGGGGCTGACCTTCACCAAAATGTCCAACGGTGGGTAGTTGGAACTTAAAGGGACCACCTCTAGTAGATAGACATGGCCCCCAGTTGAGGCATGGGGCCAACCACCCATCTTCAAAATTTTGACCCAGAATCCTTCCTGTCTAAAGGAAATGCAGGGACAAAAAAATGGAGAAGAGCCCGAAGGAAAGGCCATTTCAGTGATGGGCCCAACTTGGGATCCATCCCATACACAGGCACCAAACCTGACACTATTGCTGGAGCCATGTTGTGCTTGCAGACACACATTGCTGTCCTTTGAGATACTCTACCAGCAGTTGACTGAGACAGATGCAAATACTTATAGGCAACCATTGGACTGAGCCTGCAGACCACTATGAAAGAATAGGGGAAGGATTGAAGCAGCTGAAGGGGATGGTAATCCTATAGGAAGAACAACAGTATCAACTAACGTGGATACCTCAGAGATTCCAGAGACTCAGTCACCAACCCAAGAGCATACATAGGCTAGTCAGTGGCTCCTGGCACATATGTAGCAAAGGACTGCCTTGACTGGCCTCAGTGGGAGAGGATGCCTCTAATCTTATAGAAACTTGTTGCCCCAAGAAAGGGGGTATGTTGAGGGTGTGTTGGTGGGTATGTAAGGGAGCATCCTTTCAGAAACAAAGGGGAGGGGGAGGGGGTAAAGAACTTAGGGAATGGGGGGACTGGTCAGGGAGACAACATTTGGAATGTAAATAAATAAATTTTATAACAAATAAAATAAAATAAAATTTTCCATATACATTAGCATTTACACTCTTGAAATTTATCTAAGGTAAAACTCATACTTACATAAAAACTTCCTATATAAAAGCAAAGAATATCATCAAAATGTTTTGTATGAAAACATTTAAAACACCTATACATGAATGGTTGTGGCAACTTACTTACAATTGAAAACTGGAAACAATCTAGACAAACAGATAGACATGCTGAAGTACACTCATAGTATAGAATACAATATTGAAAAGAGACTTCTGACTCATTCACATGCAAGATGAATTATATTCAGTGAATCATGTTGGAGAAACAAGAGTAGAACATAAAAGGCATTTGTGTATTATTTCTTACAACTGTTGTATATATCTTAAGTTATCACATAGTTAGAAGCTTAGCCTAAGAAAGAGCTACCACTAGCTGTGTTATACTAAGGGTGTTGCTGGACCTAGATGAAATAGCACTAGCAGGGCTATGTTATTTCAAACTCACCAACAGCCGAAGGAACAAAAGATTCAGCAGCAGGTTCTTGGTCCCTAGCATGTTGTAGTATAACTGGGTTATTCAGTGTCTCAGGGCTGTCATCCAGGATGCTTTCTGGAGCAATTGGTACTTCTACCAGTACAAGTTTTTCAATTTCTGGAATACAAAAAAATCTCAATCCTGAATCCTATACTGAGTGGAAATTACCCTTTACTGACAAGGACAAAAGAAAGCATACTCACAAAAATATAAAATTCAAAGAATTTGTCCCCCAAAAGATTTACCCTTCAAACTGTCAAATAAAAATTCTTTAAATCGAAAGGTTATTACAAAAGCAGGGGTCTTGGTGCCTGAGGAAGGAAGTAATAACAATGGTACCATCCAAAATGGGGAGGGACAGGGAAAGACTGTATCACCCATGCTTTGCTATTGAGAATGGAAAATGGTTCAGCCTCCCTGGAAAACTGTTCGGCAGTTTCTTAAATCTAAACATGCTGGTTCTATAAGATATAAAAATTTACACTCATGGCATTCTTAACAGAGAAAGCAAAAGTTTACATTTACATAAAACTGTACATAAACGTTGGACAATCTGGATAAATCACTAGAAAATTAAGACAAATGAAAAATCAAAGTCCAAATATAATTATATAACAGACAAGACAAAATTCTAGGAAGCAGATGTACAGAGGAGTCAATGTACTCTCCTGACCTACTTTGGCACCAGGCATGCACATGGTATACAGACATATATATATTTATACACATACAAACAAACAAACAAACAAACAATCTTTTATAAAAAGATTGCTAATTTGTGGCTCACAACCATCTATAACTCCAATTCCTGGGGATTTTACCTGAGTCTCTGGTCTCTGTAAGCACAAGGTATGAAAGCGATAAACAGATATGCACGCAGGCAAACCGCCAAAATACATAAACTAAATTTAAATTAAGAAGCATGAATAATGGAGTTTAGATTCAGTAACACAGACACACAGACACAGACACAGACACAGACACACACACACACACACCACTACCCCCACTATCCCCCACAACCATATATGTGTAGAAAACTAAGATTAAATAATATAACCAGGATATTCACATTGATCTGATACCCAGATATTATTGAGAAGTCCCAAGTTTTCTTATAGTAGTTTGTGTTCTTACACTGATTTCTGTACAGATTTATAATGTGAACACATTTTATGTGATCCCAGCACTTAGATCACCATTTATAGGGCACAGCCAGGGGGTCTCCAGAGCAAGCTGACCAGCTAGAGGGAGAGATCTACCCCAGCAAATAAAGTGGAGCACAGTCATAGAAGACACACAACAACTTCAGATAGCCCCAGACACACATACAGACATGAACCTGCACATACACACATACATGCATATACACAAATACAAATATAACATGCATGCATACTATATACATACATGTGCAAAAAATGGAAGTGTTTCTTGTATTGTATATGTATTATTCCAAACTCACCAGATTCAGAAGAAATAGAGGCAGCTACAGTTTCAGGATCTGGGGGAACAACATTTCCTAATAAAGCAGGGTAATATGCTGTCTGTCTAGTGCCATCCATGATAACTTCAGTTTTTCCTGGCATTTCTAACAGCACAACTTCTTTGATCTCTGAAAGTAAAGGATTCCCAACTATGAATTCTACATAATGTAAAACTGACTTTTGAGGGGGTGAAATAAAAATGTTCTCAAAACAAAGGCAAACTTGATAAATCTGCTAGCATACTCACCCATATAAAGGGCTAACAGAAGACCTGCAAAGCTAAAGGATACACTGTAAGCAGAAAAGTTAGAGAATCCGAAAGAGGTTGGGAGAGAACAATGGAAAGGTTAGAATCATAAATGTGGAGAAACTCCTTCACCCTTGATTGTAATTGGGGATATAAAATGGTACTGTAGCTCTGGAAAACTGATTGGCACCTTCTTATGGTAATATCATTACCAAAACACCCAGTAATTACACTCTTGACATTTATGAAAAAGAAATAAAAAATTACATTTTCACAAAAGCCAGTAGACAAATGTTCATAATGGTTTATTCCTACTACTAAAATCTGGATTAAAAAATATTTCTTTCAAGGGGTAAATGATTAAAAACAGCAGAGGTGGGGAGGATGGGAAAGAGCATGAGCCGTGTACAGATAGCCACAAGTGGTTGAATCTACAGAAAATTATGTTGATGGGAACAAAGTCTACATCCTCTAAGATTTTCTTCCTATAATACTATTAAAGTGGCATCATTATAGAAACCACTATTAGGCAGATTGAAGAAACAGGCAGTGGGGAAGAAAAGCATGACTTGAGCGAGGTGAGTTGGGTAACAAAAACATATAGGGCACTCAATAGTGGTATAGTTATAGTTATCCTGTACCATGACTGCAGTAGTAACAAGAAAATGTATTCACATTATAAATCTGTATGGAAATCAATGTAAGAACACAAACTACTATAAGAAAACTTGGGACTTCTCGATAATATCTGGGTATCAGATCAATGTGAATATCCTGATTGTATTATTCAATCTTATTTTATTGAATATTATTGTTGGATAAAATGATAAAATATAAAAAGGATTATGTTACATTATTTCTTACAAATAATATGAATCTAAAATTATTTCAAAATGAAAAGTTTAATTAAAAAATGAACTACAAGCACTTTGCATTAAAAATGCTGAGATGTTTATGGATTGGATTGAAGGATGCGTTGTGTAAAATGTATCATCTGCATCTTACCAGAATCAGGAATGGGCCCAGTAGATGAAGACAAATTTTGGTGGCCACTGCTATTTCCAACTGCAGGTGGGTGATCCATCATCTCAGGATTGTTTACCAAGACAGCTTCTGGTATTACTGGAATACCTACATGGAAAACATTTTTAATTCTTCCAATTATGAATTCAAACACAGGAAAAGTATTCTTAAGTAATGTACAGGAAATAAATACATTCTCACATTGACTAAGACTTAAATTACTCATCCTAAAAAGACCTATCCTTTAAAATTGGCTAAAGGAAAATCATCTAGGAAGTACTTGATAAGGAGCTGGGCAGTGGTGGCGCACACCTTCAATCCCAGCACTTGGGAGGCAGAGACAGGCGGATTTCTGAGCTTGGGGCCAGCCTGGTCTACAGAGTAAGCTCCAGGACAGCCAGGGCTACACAAAAAACCTAAATAAATAAATAAATAAATAAATAAATAAATAAATAAATAAATAAAAGTATACCATAAAAAGAAAAAGAATAGAACTTTGAGAGTCAGAAAAAAGGAAACAACAAAAAGCAAACAGTGCATGTCGAGAAATTGTGTCACTCAGCAATACTAGTGAAGAGATAAAATACTATACCTTCGTGCAGAAAAAACTGGTGGTTTCTTATAAAATTAAGCATGTGTCATCATATGAGTTAGAATTGCATGTAAACCATACCTGAACACTGAATGTTTACTTCTACCAGTAAAAACTGGAACCATCTTCAATATTGTTCAGTGGGTAAACAGACAAAGAACGTTGTGCATCTGCGCCATGGAATAGTTTGCAACTCTAATAGAACTACTAAAATTGGCAAAATTTGACATTAACTGCAAGATTATTATATGTCATGAAAAACTATACCCAAAAAATTATATAGCATTGGAATAAATTTAAGTAAAATGCAAACGAGAATATATAGAAAGGAATAAGGTAGCCAGCTGGTGCTTAGAGCAGGGTGGGAGATGAAGAGAGATGGCTGTGGTTTATAGATGGACAACAGGAAATTTTCTTATAATGATGGTAGAAATCTTCTATATCATAACTGTAGAGGTAAACAAGTAAGCAGCTCACAAGATAAAACTATAAAACTAAATATGAACACTCAGGCATACTATTGTAGATTTAATCAGTTTCATAGTCGTAAAAATTAAATGGGGTTTCTCTATAACTTCTTCCCACTAACTTATACATTTTATATTATCTCTAAATATAAAGCTATAAGGATTCTGATGAAAAATAAACTGTAAACTGCAAATTCTATAAGACTCTTCTTAAATAGTATAAGGAAAATACAATTTTCAGTGAAGAAAACATTTAAAAGCCTTAAGTAAAGACAAAAAGAAATTACTATAACAGACAGAAGCAACTGTGGATCATTACAAAAGATAATATAACAACACAAATATCAGAAATGCAAAGTTGGAGAAAATGGAGAATTCATATGTAAGTGTGAGGAATGAAAAATATATAGAGCAGAAGAAATGGAAGAGTTGCAGTTCCTTATAAAACTGAACATGAAGAGGACTAGTATCTACAATATATAAAGAACTAAGACTACTGAGTATCAAGAAAATAAAGAATCCCAATTTTAAAAGAACTAAGCAGAAAGTTCTCAAAACCAAAATACATACAGCTGAAAAATACATTGAAATGTGTTCAACATTGTTAGCCAGCAGTGGAATGCAAATTAAAACTACGTTGAGATTCACCTCATCTGTATTTGAATGGCCAAGATTAATAAAACAAATGACAGCCCATACTGGTGAAGATGAGATAAAAGGGGGGGCATATATATATATGAACTGAAACCTTCTCAGTTCTTTGGAAAGTCAGTTATGTCAAATGATGCTTGCTGGGGCACACAGATGAAAGGATGTCTTGCTAAAGCAGACATGTGAAAGGACACATGACGTTAAGAAGGAATATGAGTATAACCCAACAGACAGATGCTGGATGTTGCTATTGTTTGTCATGACTTCATAGAAAAACCAAAAGAACTTCTGGTGGTATTCTGGCAGCTTCTCGCTGTGTCTGTGGATTCAGCCTGATTGGCTGAGTGAAATGGGAGTTTCTGGATTTGTCAGCTGATATAGACTCACGTGATGTTTTGCTAAGACAGACTCATGTGATGTTTTGCTCAGGCAAGACCAATGGGAGGACATGTACTATTTGGAGTGAGTATAAATAAGACTCAATGGACAGTGGCAGGAGTGGGGCTTGCAAGCTTTGTTGGTCTTGAGACTTAGTCTTTGCTGATCTTCATTGTGTTGAGAGAGGCACAGCAGACAACTTCTCCTGGCAGTCTTGCCAGTTCTGGTTGATCTTGCTGACTCATGACCATTCAGCTGAGGCCTGGTTGTTTCTGCTGCGTCATGCCACTGCTTCTGATTCATGTTTGTTATCCTGACACTACTGAACTGGACTGCTGGTATCCTACAAATTGGAGATTGAAATTGCCCCAAGGAATTACTTCTAAACAGCATATAGCAGAGCCTCATGGCTTCTTCGAGATCAACCTGCCATTGCTGATGTGTGAATGGTGTTTATGAGTGGATACAGCCACCACTGCTGATTTGTGTAATCTGAACTGCTGGTATCCTGACAATGCAGATTAGATTTGCTTCAAAGAACTATTTCTAAAAGGTCCACATCCCCTATATCCTAATAGCCTTTCTTTTCCACTATCCATAGTGGGTGGTGGGCAGGAAGGGAGGATAAAGCATTTAAGAACACCTATAAAAAGCAGGCTTTGAAAAATCAAAGCACATACATTGATGATAGGAGTACAAACTTGACAGCCACTATGGAAAGCAGTGTGAAAGAATTCTTAAAAACTGAAAACAGATCTACCACATGATTCACCTCTTCTACTCTTGGGCATAGACCCATCGAATTCCATCTTACTACAGAAATAGTTATTCAAACATGTTCATTGCTTCTCTGTTCATAACCATCAGGACTTGGAAACAGCCTAGATAACTATCAATGGATGAATAATTAAAATATGATACAGTTACACAAGGAGATTTTATTCAGCTGTTAAGAAAAATAAAATCATGTAATTTATAGGTAAATAGATGAATCCAGAAATGATCATTCTAAGTGAGGCAACTTGCTGCTTCTGCAGACTCAAGGCTAATTGGCAGAATGGTGATGTCAGCTAAGACAGATACATGTGCTGAAGCAAAACATGTGCTGAAACAAGACCTATTAGAGGACACATGATGTTTGGAGGGAGTATAAATAGGACTCAGTGGACAGTGAAAGAGGCTTGGCTTGGTGAGGCCTGGCTTGCTGGGAGAGCTAGTTGTACAGCTTCTTAGTCTGGCATTTTCCAATCTTCACTTTTTTGAAGGAGACACAGCAAAGAACTCCTGGCATCCCTCCTGCTGACTCATGCTGAGGCTGAGGCCTTGCTGTCTCTGCTAAGTAGTGCCACTAGTGCTGATTGCTTTTGTCACCCCAACTCTACACTCCAGCAAACTGGACTGCTGGTATATCTGTGAAGTGTTTGCAAGTGGACTGAGCTGCTGCTGCTGACCTGTGAACTGAACTGCCAATTTCCTGATAATGCAGATGGGAGTTGCTTCAGAGAACCACTTCTAAACAGGTCCATGTCCCTCATATCCTTTTCTACTACCTCTGCTAGGTGGTGGGCTACAAGGGAGGTCAAAGCATTTAAGAGCCATCATTAAAAATAGGCTCTAAAAAATTAAAATTACTCTTGTAAGAGTAATCAAAAAAGAGAGGCAGAGGGGCCACATATACAAGAAAGGCGAGGCCTGGTGACACATGCCTTTTAAAAACAAAAACAGTTAGATCTCTTTGGGTTTAAGGCCAGGCTGGTCTTCAGAGCAAATTTCAGGCCAGCTAGATAAACAACAAAAATAAGAGTTGGGCTGGAGAGATGGTCCAGTGGCTAAGATCCCTTACAGTTATTACAGAGGATCAGAGTTCAGTTCCCAGAACCCACATTGAGTGGCACGCAACTTCTTGGCAATCTAGTTCCAGGGGCTCTGATGCCTCTTTTGGCATTTGCGGGTACTCACATATCCTGAATGTGCAAAGACACACACACACATGCACATACACAAATGCACACACACACATTAAAATTTAATAAGTAACTATAAAACAAATGTGGCAACATGGTAGAACACTTGCCTAGTAAGGACAAGGCCCCTGATCTATCCCTAGCAGAACAAAATAATCTTATAGACTAGATAATGGCCATTAATGTTAATATTAATAAACTCGAGGGCATCTCAATAAGATCTGTGCATTGAATCAATTTAAAAATCTTAGTCTATAATATTTGTTATAATTTTAAAGATGTTATTATTGGGAGCAATAGCCAAATCATAAAATTCTCTCTTAAATGCTTCTTACAAATGCATGTGAATCTGAAATAATTTCAAATGCAAAGTTTCATATTAAAAGAATTATACTATATTGGCCAGGTATAGAGAGAGTGAATGTAGGAGGGGCTCAACAAGTCCTCCCCAAAAATTATTAAGAGCCGAGATCAGGGAATTTGTTGTGAGTCTGTCTCTAGTACTATTGGAAGCTATACTCAGAAATTTTTACCAACATAACTGGGTAAGTGTGAGCTGAACAAGAATGGCACCAATTAACAAGCCAAAGTGGGCAGAGAAAAGTCCCATGAGACCTCGATCCTACACAGAGAACTCTAGGTAACTGAGGAAAGCTGGAATGGGAAACATCGCCTTCCCCAGGGACAAGCACACTGATTGGTTGTTCAATGCCAAATGATGAGCCCTGAAAACACACCTATAGGTAACATGATACAAACTAAAATGGTTGTATTTAGAAATATATATGATTATACATATATGCATGAAATAATAGTTTTTTAAAGGACATGAATTTAAAACAGACTGGGAAGTGGTGGGTCGTAGAGATTTTAGGAAGGAAGGGGGAGGAAAATGTTATAGTTAAATTATAATCTCAAAAATAAAATAATAAATAAGTCCCACCCCTAGGTGAAAAGCCATTGACAATTGATGGCTATTGAGAAAAGGAGAGTCAATTTTAAGAATAAGACCCCTGGTAGGCTGCCTAGGCTCCAGTAGATGGCCCTATATCCGTGCACATACTGGCAACACAAAGTGGACTCAGCATTTTTTAAAAAGGAGTACATGAAGCTAGACATGAAAAGTGGGGATGGGGAAGAGGTGGAGAGGAGGGGAGGGGAAGATTATTTATTCAAAATATTATATGCACATACAAGATTCTCAAACAAAAAATATTGACACTAACGTACACTGGGTTGAGTTTGGATTCTAGAATGCTATTTGTAATTGTTATCATTTCAAACTCACCAAAGTTGTGATAGACAGGTGGACTGAAACCGTCTTGTTGATTTTTCTCAAAAGTTGGCTTGTTCATGATCACATTGTTGTTTGTACAACTGGCATCTATAACTTCTGGTATTTCTATAAATATAAAATTAAGTGGTAGAAGATCTTTTGTACATGAATTATATCCTCCAGGAAAGGAGGAATAATTAAGACATTCACACCAAAAGGAAATTTAGAAGAATTTGTCCCCTACAGGCTTACCCATTAAAAAAATAAAAGTAAATCTTTAATGCAAATGAATATGATAAAGAAGGAATCCTGAATCACTCAGAAGAAAGAAAACAATAGAAAGGAAAGGTACAAAATTATAGCAGCCATGTAAAATAGTCTAAATATACTGGAAAGCACTCATGAAGTTTCTTGTAAGAGTGAACATGCATAAGGCCAAATTTGTCAAACTGTATCCATTTAACATGTGTAGGATTTTACAAATCAATTACTATGGTTTGAACAAATAGGTTGTGTCACTTAGAATTCAGTACTAATATTGTGGCTGTATAAGTAGACTTTGAGGGGCTACTACTAGGCTGAGAACTCCTTTTTCATGAATGGCATTAGGTTCCTTGTAAAAAAAGAGGCTGGATGCAGATGTTACTGAACTTGCCCTTCCAACCTTTAACCATCTGAGCACCACTCTCTCCTTTAAAGGAAGCAGTCCTCACCATAAAATGGGCAGCCTTCATCATAAAATGGTACCTTGTTCTTCAACTTCCCATCCTCTAGAATAGTAAAAAAAAAAAAAATTCTCTTTGTATAAATTAGTAGTCTATGGTATCTTGTTTTACCAGCAGAAATAGACTAAGACATAAGTTACATCTCAATGGAACTTGTTATTTTATTTTATTTTTTAAAAACCTAACTATGCAAGCTGGGTGTAGTGGCACATGCTTTAATCCCAACCCTTGGGAAGCAGAAGCAGGCAGATCTCTGAGAGACAGGCTGCTCTTAGGAGATGATGACATTGCTGAATATGAATCTATGAAGACCTCTAGATTTGACACTAACCTGGTCTACAAAGCAAGTCCATGACAGCCAGGACTACAGAGAGAAACCCTGTCTCAAAAAACAAACAAACAAAAAACCAAAAAAACAACCCTCCAACTCCCTCCCCCCTAAAAAAATTCCCTGAACATGCAAATGCATGTATTATAAGAAACCAAACTCTTGAGATTTTGTGTCAGGCAAAAAAAAACTTTAATTCATAAAAAGGTTTTATCTATATAAATATTTATGTAATATTTATATAAATATGAGTATTTATACCTAAGTGTTCATATCAGTCTTAATCCTAAATAGTAAAACCCCACAAATTTTCCTTTAGATGTGAATGGTTAAATCAAAGTATACCTATACCATGGGCTAGACTATTCAGCAATCAAAAGGATAAAGCTGTTGATGCCCAAGGTACTATATTACAGGAGGAAAGCTTATATTAAAAGTTTGCAAATGGAGGAAAGGCCAGCCAAAGAAGGATGGATTTAGATGTGTATTTGTGGCAATACAGTTATGCGGGATAGAAAAGGGCCTTGTGAGCCGGGCATAGTGGCGCATGCCTTTAATCCCAGCACTCGGGAGGCAGAGGCAGGCAGATTTCTGAGTTCGAGGCCAGCCTGGTCTACAAAGTGAGTTCCTGGACAGCCAGGGCTACACAGAGAAACCCTATCTCGAAAAACAAAAACAAAAAAGAAAAAAAGAAAAGGGCCTTGTGATAGAACCCTGACTGTGGTAAATTTTCTCAGGTGGTAAACTTCACGAAACTAAATTCACAGGCGCAAATGGCAACCATAGCTTTCATAAGATGTTACCTTTGATGGAGACTATATTTCTGCCTTGTTTCTTACCACTCTGTGTGAATCTGAAACGGTGCCAACATAAACCTTTCAATTAAAACATACCCTAATACTAGTTTGTGTGAAGGAGTTTTAAAATCTTAAGAATGTTTTTTCATGTGTCTTTACATGCTCACCCAAATTCAGAGGGATACAGACAAATGATGTGGCCACATCTGGGCTGATATTCTCAACTCCCACAATAACTGGGTAAGTCATACCACTGGGGTGATGGGCCGGAGTGGAGTCTACTGGTTGCTGAAATCCTGGAGGAGCTTCCACAGCAGGCTGGTCAGATGAGATGGCAGTGTTGGTTTCTTGGGCACCTCCAGCACTGGGTTCTATATCAGCATCAGGATCTAGCTTTGCAGGCTTGGCCTCTGCCACTGGCTGAAGAACTGTTCCCTCGGGATTGTCCTGGTCCTGGACTGCTGGCACAGCTGGGGTTAATTGCTCATCACAATTTCTCTGTCCAAGAAAAGAAAAAAGAATGAGTTAAGCTTTCTTTGGTTCCTAGATTTTAGTTTTCCGTTTTTCCACGTGATCAGCCAATCAAAATGTTTCTTTTTGTTGTTTGTTTCTTGAGGCTTGCTGTCATATCATTCTAGGTTTCCTACAAATGATGACCCTCCTGCCCAGGCATCCTGGGTACTGGGATAAGCATACTTCACGACACCTGGCTGTCAAAACATCCTTTTTTGTAATTCATACTTTATTATAAAGAACTTCCAAATTAAAAAAAAAAATCACATGCCTAAGTTAACCAGACCCAAAGTCAACATATTCTTGTGGGAACACATATAACATCTAAAAGGACAGTCACCCAGTTTAAGTCGGCTATGAATAAAAACAAAATTTAAAATGCTAATCAGAGATGGATAAATATATTGTTCTTCCTGAAGACCCAACTTGGTTCCCAGTACCCACACCAAGGAGCTTAGATCTGGTTCCTTCCACCCAATGGGATCTGACATGCCCTTCTGGCCTCTGCAGCAACTGCACACACACATATACACAAATAATTTGTACTTATACAAGTTATTGTGCAAGTAGGTAAAGCACTCACATAAATACAATGAATACATTGAATAAAAAATTAAAAACAAAGTAATTAATACAATATTTTTCATATTTTTAATACTGGCCAAGCATGTAAATCTATTTTTCTCACTATATCATTTTCTACTGTTAAAAGTAAATACAGTCCTTTCCCTGAGCCCCCAATACAGTTTAATTGAATTTTATACATGGTCATTTAGTAACATAAAATTACTTGTGGTAATTTAACAAGCCTGAATTTAAACATTTTTCCAATAGACTTTTAGTCCCCTATCTGCCGCTGAACTAAGTGTAGATCAACCTTGTTAATTTCACGGTCCCCCTATCTTTAGGTACCAGAAGTTGAGCAAGATGGTACGAATGCTTTTATAATACTTACACATCTCTCCATCTGTGACACCCCACAGAACTCGTGAATTCTTGAAACTGCTTCATAAATATTGGTAATCTGCCTGTTTGTCCTCTCAAGAAGTTCTTGTAATTGCTATTATAAATAAGAAAATTGTTAAGTTCTTATTTTAAAAGAAAAGTAACATGTGAAAATGTAGGCCCGGAGAAATGACTCAGCTGTTAAGATCACTTGCTGATTTTGCTGAGAACCCGAGTTCAGTTCCCAGCACCCATAGGGTGGCTCACAACCACCCCATCACAACCAATTCCTGGAGACCTGTTCCCCCTTCTGACTTATGCAGTTAGCATGCATGCATGTTATGCACATGCATATAAGTAGGTAAAGCAGTCACACAAATACAATGAATACATTGAATTAAAAACAAAGTAATTAATTTTCAAAAGAAAATATTTGAAGCTGACGTTTGAGTCCTTGGCACACTGGAAGTTCTGCAGCAGTCATAAATTCACCATTTCCTTGGGGTGAGGCCTGGGTGTATCACGAACCACCTGGCTGAGACACAAACTCTCTCAACCTGCCCCTACACTATCTGACCTATGTACACTTGTAAGAAATGTCAGTGATGAAAGGCAAGAAAGTCACAGCCACTGACAGCCTCCCATGCAATGCAAATATGCCAGAGCCATTTCTCATCAAGGAAGGTAATAACTTAGAGAAATGCAAAAACCAAAGGCTCCACGCCATGCCTCCACAATGGAGAACCTGAGTGGAAGCAAGCAAGCCTGGTTTTAACAAGCCCTCACATGGCTCCAGATACATGGTTAAAGGTGAGAAGCCCAAGACTGTGGCACTGAGATAAACGCCTCAGCTTCAGGGGAACATGATTGATTGTAATAACAGAACTTTGCCACTTGTTAGGTATGTGACATTGGGTAAGTTACTCAACTTCTCTGTGTTTCAATTTTCTCAAGTTCAGAAGTGGCATGAAAACATCTCTTAAGGGTTCTCGTAATGGAAAACATGGATGGAGCTTTGTCCTAATAATGAAAAGAGCAGTGCCACAAGATGAATGGCTCAATGGGGCTCAGTTCTCCATTAGCAGTATTACCACCTCTGCACACCATGGCCCAGGTAAGGAGGTGTAGCCAAGCCTGCTCAGAAGAGTAGACAGAATCCAGACTGTAGGCTGGGGCCTTTTAAAAGACTTGGACTCTGTGTAGAACATTTAAAGGTAAGGTAAAAAGACATAACAATCAGCATGTGCAGAAATACTTGGTGAGAAAAAGAAGCCTTGTGTTTCAACAGGCAGTATAAATGCTGTCCCAAGGAACTGCTTTCTGAAGGGAATACAAAGAGTAAGAGCCACTAAGAGGAGATAGGCAGGCAAGAAAAGCAGTGTTTTGAAGCTGCACGGGAGAAAGAGCAATAGGGAACCACATATATGATTGAGGTGGAGGGCTATGACCAATGTACATAAGTCTATGAAGACAGAAAAGAATGAAGATGCAGAAACCAGCAAAGGCATCAGCCCCTGAGCAACAGAAAATGTAACTCTGTATGAACCAGAATGGCCCAAAAGAAGTCTAGGCTCTGGCAGGTTTGCAGGCTGTAGAACGGGACTGCTGCTGTGAAATATTCACCAGGCAAAAGACAGCCCTGCCAAAACGGGTTACCCCTCTGTATTCTGCCTCCAGCCTGTAGCAGGCTCAGAGACACATATGAAATGCCTAGCAAGAAAAAGTTGCTAGAGGGAACTAAAATTAAAAAAAAAAAAAAAAGAAGAAGAAGAGAACCAAGGGTTGCAAGCAACACAGCCTGGTGGTGGGGGCATTGATAGCATTCAGTGAAAGCCAGGAGCCAGCAATACCAGAAAGGGAAGTGCCTCAAGGGCCAGATCTTCAGAACATGACTTAGGAATCTGAGCAACTTTTTGCCCTCACATCACATCCTACCAAGCTTCTTAGTTGCTGGGACCCTGGTTAGATAGTATACCACAGGCAGCAAGCTGCTAAAGTCTAGGCATTATAGGCCCTGTAACCTTGCTAGATCTCAAACTCTTATATTTATTTGCTATTATTAATTTTAATTTTCAACTGAATCTAGAACTTTATACATGTCAGCCAAAGGCTCTGATACTAAAGTGTATGCTCAGCTCTTTTTACCTTTTTAGTCTGAAAAGGATCTCACAAAACTGTCCAAGCTAGTCTTGGTCTTCAGACCCCTCCTGCCTTAGCCTCCCAAGTAGCTTGGATTACAGGCCTGCACCACCACACGTAGACATACTTTTGCTTTTCAAACTGTGCTAGCTCATTCTATTTAAGAAATTTTATGGTATAACAATCACCTCTTTTATACATATCTCCATTGCCTTTACGGCACTGGTTCTCAACCTTCCTAATGCTGCAACCCCTTTAATACCGTTCCTCATGCTGTGGTGACCTCCAACCATAAAACTGTTTTCATTGCTACTTCACAACTGTAATTTTGCTATTGTTATGAATCATAATCTAAATATCTGTGTTTTCCAATAGTCTCTGGTAGCCCCTGTGAAAACGTTGTTTGGTGCCCAAAATAGTTATGACCTACAGGCATGAGAACCACTGCCCTAGAGTATGTAGTTCACAAAAGTCCGAATAATGACATATTTCTCTTGGTATCTACTAAAAAGACCAGCTTTTCTAATATCCCCTCAAAACAACAGTAAGATAAATTCTTCACAGAATATACCCTTTTATTTCAGTTGAGATAACATTATGTGCAGTTAGGCTCATTGTAAAACTGCATCCAAACCTGCCAAATGTTATCAAAGACTACACTAGAAAAATTAAACATCAAGACATTTACATGAATTTTAATTTGGAGTTATATTTCCAGTCTTTTCTTCATTTTTTTTATTTTGAGACAAAGTCTCACTAAATTGCAAGGGCTGGCTTTAAATTTGAAATCCTTCTGCTTCAGCTTCTCAAGTAGCCCAACAGCAGGGAGAGGGAATTTATAGAGCCCACCTCCAGGAGAAAGACAGAACATCAAATGGGGGGGCATCCCACAGTCACATCTCTGACCCATAATTGTTCCTGTCTGAAAGAATTACAGGGATGGAAATGGAAAGGAGCCTGAGGAAAAGAAGGTCCAGTGATAGGCACAAAGTGGGATCCAGCTCAAGGGGAGGTCCCAAGGCCTAACACTATTACTGAGGCTATGAAACACTCACAAAAAGGGTCCTAGCATGACAGCCCTCCAAAAGACCCAACAAGCAGCTGAAAGGGTCAGATGCAGATATTTGCACTCAAACAATGAACAGAAGCTGCTGACCCCTGTGGCTGAATTAAGGAAAAGCTGGGAAGAAGCTGAGGAGGAGGGTAACCCTGTAGGAGGACCAGCAGTCTCAATTAATCTGGACCCCCAAGATCTCTCAGACACTGGATCACCAACCAGGCAGCATACATCAGCTGATATGAGGCCCCCAACAATTATACAGCAGAGAGCTGCCGGGTCTGTGTTCATTCAGAGATGATGTACATAACCCTCAAGAGACTGGAGGCTCTAGGGAGTTTAGAGGTCAGGTGGGGTGGAGGGTGGGGGCATCCACATGGAGACGGGGTGGGGTGGGGAGGAGGTGTGAGAGGTTGAACAGTTGGAGGGTGGGTGGGGGGAGGGGCGGGGAATGGAATACAGAGTGTAAAAAAATAAATTAAAAATAAAATAAAATTTTTAAAAAATGAACAAAAGAAAGAAAAAGAAAAAGAATCTGACATTGAGGATGTGACTCAATGGAGAACATAAAAAAACCAGGAATCCTGACACCCAGGGGTCCTGGCCTTGAACTCGTGGCACAATCCTGCCCCAGCCTCCCAAGTTACTGGGACTACAGGCGCATGCCACCACCCCTGGCCTGGCACAACTGGCGGTTATCATGTAGAAGAATGCGAATTGATCCATTTCTATCTCCTTGTACTAAGGTCAAATCTAAGTGGATTAAGGAACTCCACATAAAACCAGAGACACTGAAACTTATAGAGGAGAAAGTAGGGAAAAAGCCTTGAAGATATGGGCAAAGGGGGAAAATTCCTGAATAGAACAGCAATGGCTTGTGCTGTAAGATCAAGAATCGATAAATGGGACCTCATAAAATTGCAAAGCTTCTGCAAAGCAAAAGACACCGTCAATAAGACAAAAGGGCCACCAACAGATTGGGAAAGGATCTTTACCTATCCCAAATCGGATAGGGGACTAATATCCAATATATATAAAGAACTCAAGAAGGTGGACTCCAGAAAATCAAATAACCCCATTAAAAAATGGGGCTCAGAGCTGAACAAAGAATTCTCACCTGAGGAATACCGAATGGCAGAGAAGCACCTGAAAAAATGTTCAGCATCCTTAATCATCAGGGAAATGCAAATCAAAACAACACTGAGATTCCACTTCACTCCAGTCAGAATGGCTAAGATCAAAAACTCAGGTGACAGCAGATGCTGGCGAGGATGTGGAGAAAGGGGAACACTCCTCCATTGTTGGTGGGATTGCAAGCTTGTACAACCACTCTGGAAATCAGTCTGGCGGTTCCTCAGAAAATTGGACATAGTACTACCGGAGGATCCAGCAATACCTCTCCTGGGCATATATCCAGAAGATGTCCCAACTGGTAAGAAGAACACATGCTCCACTATGATCATAGCAGCCTTATTTATAATAGCCAGAAGCTGGAAAGAACCCAGATGCCCCTCAACAGAGGAATGGATACAGAAAATGTGGTACATTTACACAATGGAATACTACTCAGCTATTAAAAAAAATGAATTAATGAAATTCCTAGGCAAATGGATGGACCTGGAGGGTATCATCCTGAGTGAAGTAACCCAATCACAAAGGAACTCGCACAATATGTACTCACTGATAAGTGGATATTAGCCCAGAAACTTAGGATACCCAAGATATAAGATACAACTTGCCAAACGCATGAAATTCAAGAAGAACGAAGACCAAAGTGTGGACACTCTACCCTTTCTTAGAAATGGGAACAAAACACCCATAGAAGGAGTTACAGAGACAAAATTTGGAGCTGTGACGAAAGGATGGACCATCTAGTGATTGCCATATGCAGGGATCCATCCCATAATCAGCTTCCAAATGCTGACACCATTGCATACACTAGCAAGATTTTGCTGAAAGGACCCTGATATAGCTGTCTCTTGCGAGGCTATGCCGGGGCCTAGCAAACACAGAAGTGGATGATCACAGTCAGCTATTGGATGGGTCACATGGCCCCTTATGGAGGAGCTAGAGAAATTACCCAAGGAGCTAAAGGGAACTGCAACCCTATAGGTGGAACAACAATATGAACTAACCAGTACCCGGGAGCTCTTGTCTCTAGCTGCATATGTATCAAAAGATGGCCTAGTCGGCCATCACTGGAAAGAGAGGCCCATTGGACTTGCAAACTTTATATGCCCCAGTACAGGGGAACACCAGGGCCAAAAAGGGGCAGTGGGTGGGTAGGGGATTGGGGGTGTGGGTACGGGGGACCTTTGGGATAGCATTGAAAATGTAAACGAGGAAAATACCTAATTAAAAAAAAAAACAGGAATCCATCTGCAACACTAGAAAAAAAATCCAACCTTGAATTGGTTCCTTAGTACTTAACAATTAGCAACAGTTATTCACATAAAAATTCAAAATCTGAGGTATATAAGTTAATGATCCTTTCTTCCCTAGCAAGTGCTCCATTGTATTCTTATCTGGTGAAACAGAGTCCAAGAATTGAGTCATGCAAGGAGTAGTCTGAGTGCTTGTGAAAACCTCCAAGAACAAAGCCTAAAAATCTTGTAACCAAAGTTTATTTGGGTTGGGGGGTTGAGAAAGGGTTTCTCTGTGTAGCCCTGGCTGTCCTGGAACTCACTTTGTAGACCAGGCTGGTCTCGAACTCAGAAATCCGCCTGCCTCTGCCTCCTGAGTGCTGGGATCAAAGGTGTGCGTCACCACGCCCAGCTCGTAACCTATGTTTCTTAAACCATGTTTTGGTTTCAAAACATGGAATTGCTCTTGGAATGTGTTTTCGTGCCCCTCCCTGGTGTAGCAGATAGGAGAGAATCCAATTTATTCATTTCAACTAGATATTGCTATTTGTTCATACGCCTTGATGGAAAAATATGTTTTTGCCACATCTCACTTGTCCCTGTGATTGTACACTTTCTCAGGTGACTCATCTTAACCCTCAGAGCATAAATTGTCTTAAATGCTCTGAATTAAGGTGGCTATTGCCTGAGACTTTAATCCAACTCATTTAGCATCTACAATCCCAAGTTCAAGGCACCAATTAGAGCAGTAAACATTATCTAAGGAGAATTTATTTATGAGCCAAAGGTAGATCTAAAGGTAGAAATTAAGAGGAAAATTTAGGACATCTATTTCATCCTAACAGATCTCTCCCTACAACAATATGAAAGGATGTACTGGTAAAACTGTATTATTAATCCAACTGCCCATAAGTCACAATTCTTATTGAGTATAAATAACCCTTTCTGTACTTCAGGACACCAAGACTAATCTTCCAGTAATCTAGAACCAGTTCTGTGCTGGAAGTAAGTATTTTTAACCACAAAGAATCAAATGGTATAGGGCTCTAGATCTTCAAATAATCCAACAGTGACACTCTGTGGACAAGACAGAAAGCACTCCTTCTTTGGAAGAAAAGTAAATTTAACTAGTAAAACAAGAAACCATCATAATGAATTAAAATGACTATTCAAGGCTGAATTATGGACTTCAACAATAATCTTAATACAAATATATAAAGTAGTTGACAAAATATTTGCTCCAAAATACATGATTAAAATTACTTTTATTAGCCTTGCGTTATACACTTAACCAATTAGCCAATATATTTTTAATTATAGTACTAGTAAAACTTTATTCTTATCAATCCAACTTCCCTTAAGTCACAATTCACATTGAATGTAACCCTCTCAATACTCCATGGGATACAGACTAGTCTTCCAGTAACCTAGAGTCATTTATGCTGTGATAGGAAATATAAATACTGAAGTAAATACTCTAGCAGGTCTAAATATGTATGGCAAAGCAGGTGCCAGGTCCTTCTGGTACATCCCGCATCCCTTTCCCTTTCTAAACCATTAGACTGCATTCCTAAAGCAAGCCACCAAATTCTGTTCCTTTATTTGGCCCTTTCTTATACTTGACTCACTCCTGAGTCTGATCACCAAGGTAGAACTATCAAAACACCAAGGTCCAGCAATCAAAAATCCCCATTTGGCTGCAGTAATTAATATACCCAATCAAAACTAACTAACACACCCTAGCTCATTCTAACACAGACCTCTCATTTTACATTCTTAAAATGAACAGTTGCAAAGCTAGTTGCTGCTATTTTCACTCAATTCAGAATCGGCCACCTTCTTTCTTTGCCTTGCATAATAAAAGATCTCTTTGTGCATGGAAAGTGTTGCTTGGATGCAGACTGTGCTTAATCTGGGGTCCAGAGTGGAGCATCCCATTAATATATGGTCCCTTCAAATACAATAATTATTGTCACCTGTATTAAGATATATTAATATTGCAATTAGATGATTTATTAGAGTGGATTACAGGCTGTGGTCTAGCTAGTCCAGTAATGGCTGTCTACCAATGTCAAGTCTAAGAATATAGTTGCTCAGTCCAAGAGTCTGGATATCTTATGGCCTTCCATATAAGCTAGAATCCCAAAGCAGTAGGCTTTAATGCCAGCGAAGGAATGGACTTTCTAGAGAGGATGGGAGGAAGCAGGCAAAGAAAGAGCAAGCCTCCTTCCTCCATGTCCTCTATATAGGCTACTAGCAAGTAGATTAAAGTTAGATCTTCTCACCTCAAATGATCTAGATTAAAGTTGTACCTTCCCACCTCAAAAGATCCAGATTAAAAATGGATCTTTCCATTCAAACTGAATTAAGAAAAATGCCTCATAGATATACCCAGCCAGTTGAGTTTTATTTAATTCTACATGTAGTCATGTTGAAAACCAAGAATAGTCACCACAAGACCACCTCTTGTCAATCTGTCATAAATCATATCTCCTTAAATCACATTTAATTTCCCAATAAAAACAATGACCAGGTCATAAGTATGCCTAATATACTTGTGCAACCATAACCATATCATAAATCTTAGAATAGATGGTAGTGGTGAGGATTCTTTTTTAGAATTGAGGGACATTCTTTTAGTATCCAAATTTAACTATGATAACCACTGATATTCTCTTAATTTATGTTATACTACATGATAAAGAAATCAAGGAAAGAAAACACAGATATCTATACACATTCCTAACAAATTACAACAGAAACTTTCATGTCAATTATAATCCTATTTCTATGACTGGTCATGTGGTATTTATAACTGTAGGGACCAGGGATAAGGGAAGACCACCTTGTCCCTGGCTTGACCCCAATGTGAGACTAAGGCCAAGGGATAAACACCCTGCCTGGAGCCCCTGAGGCTTGGAAAGCCTCACCACCTTGAGATATCCAAAACCAGTCAGCCCCACTGTACTTTTCCACTAGCTCACTGTACATGCCCCAAGACCCTTTAAAGCCCTCTCCTTTCACCTAGCCCTCTCTGTCTTTCTTCCAATTCAGAGGCGCAGCCAGCCAATCTGTTTTTCTCCCTAGTAAACCTCTTGTGTGAGGTTTGTTGCCTGGTGTGACTTTACGGCTCCTGACTGACAAGATGTCCTTGTGCTGGAAAAATACTCATATAGATACCTTTATTCAGATGGGCTTTCCTGGTGCCTATGCTGCCCTCTTGGGGTCTGAGCCAAACTGGGACCCAACCTCTCATCTCTGGCCCCCCACCCCCACCAAAGACTAACCTTCACACTCCACTGATAGCTTGACATCCCATTCACCAGAGATAATTCTGTGAGTTTCCCCCTCAGGGGGAGTTACCCCCAGCCATAGTCTTTAAGGCTATGGTTGGTCCTCTTCACAGACCCCATCACCCCTCAACCCTTGGAACCACAATTCTGCAGCTTCCTTAAGTCTAGCTGGGCTATTACCACCCTTTCTTTTCCACCTTTTTCACACACACACACACACACACACACACACACACACACACACACACACACACAGAGACATATGTGCTGTCATGGCTTTTATGAATTCTCGTTACTATCCCTTTCCTATGGATAAGAACTCCCTGAGTTCTGACTTTCATTGCTTTTATGCAAACCTTTGGGCACCATCCACGAAAGCCCTGGTACCAGGCAGTCTCTCCTTGGGCCTTTGACCCCTGTTGAGTACAGTGAAAAACCCACTGAAAGGCTCGGTATCCTTTTGTCCACCCTGAGTCCTAGTTAGAGACTACAGGGTGTTAACTACAGGCTGTTGGGACATTTTTCCTATACCCACCTCATTCTTCCTTATTATGCCTCTTAGAAACCCTCCAGTCTCTCCTCCTGGCACCTGACCTAAAGAGCCCCAAATTTATTCACTTTTTCAAACAAATTTGCCCTTAATATCTCTTAGATAATCCAATAACTACCTAATGGCACTCTAGATTCCCAATATTCTAAATATTACTTGGGACTTTCACGACTACTATGAGTAATCAGGGAAATGGAAAGTGATTCTCCATTCCCTGAATTCCAGCCTTCTCTTATCTGTGTTCCAAGCCCTGTTTGTTTTTTTTTTATTTTCCCCCACCCCTGCCACACACACTGTGTGAATGTGGTACCTTTTAAAGATTCCTTTGATGGATCTATAAGTCTATTGAAGGTGTGGAAGCTGGGAGGTAGACAGAACAGGCAAGGGAGAGAGCAAAGAATAGATGTGCACACACTCCTCATTGGCTAGTGGCTCTCTCAGCTCCCTCCTGCAGCTTCCTCTACAGCTAGAGGTCAAAATTGTTTCTATCTCTAAGTCCTCTTTGTTCTCCACTTATTGGATTCAGTTTTACAGGGAATTCTGAATCTTTTAGGTTTTGGTACTATTAAATTGTTGTTTTCTAGTTCCATCCATTTGCCTGTAAAACTCAGAATGTCCTTGTTTCTAATAGCTGAGTAGTATTCCATGTGTAATTGAACTGCATTTTCTGTATCATCCTGAGTGAGGTAACTCAGACTCAAAAGGATAAGCATGGTATGTATTCACTAATAGGTGGATACTAGCCAAAAAAAAAAGTACAGAATACCCAAGATACAGTCCACAGAACTCAAAAAGGTCAACAAGCTGAAGTGCCCAAGTGAGGACGCCTCAGTGCCACTTGGGAGGGAGAAGAAAGCAATCACGGGAGGGGGGAAGAAGGGGGAACCTGAGAGGGAAAGGAGATGGGGAGGTGGAGAGGGGAACCTGATCTGGTATTGGGTGAGGGAAAAGGACTGAAGCCCTGAGGGCCAGCAGAAAAAAAAATGGAAAGAGGCAACCTCAGGAGGTAGGAGGTTGGGGGATTCTCCAGAATGTACCAGAGACCTAGGAGGTGAGAGACTCTCAGGACTCAAAGGAAGGGACTTAGATGAAATGTATTATAGTGGGGAAAGGGAACTTGTAGAGCCCACCTCCAGCAGGAAGACAGGGCATCAAATGAGGTAGAGGGGGCCATCCCACAGTCATAACTCTGACCCATAATTGTTCCTGTCTGAAAGAATTACAGGGATAGAAATGGAAAGGAGCCTGAGGAAAAGAAGGCCCAGTGATAGGCACAAAGTGGGATCCAGCTCAAGGGGAGGTCCCAAGGCCTAACACTATTACTGAGGCTATGAAACACTCACAAAAAGGGATCTATCATGACAGCCCTCCAAAAGACCCAACAAGCAGCTGAAAGGGTCAGATGCAGATATTTGCACCCAAGCAATGGACAGAAGTTGCTGACCCCTGTGGCTGAATTAAGGAAAAGCTGGGAAGAAGCTGAGGAGGAGGGTAACCCTGTAGGAGGACCAGCAGTCTCAATTAATCTGGACCCCCAAGATCTCTTAGACACTGGATCACCAACCAGGCAGCATACACCAGCTGATATGAGGCCCCCAACAATTATACAGCAGAGAGCTGCCGGGTCTGTGTTCATTCAGAGATGATGTACATAACCCTCAAGAGACTGGAAGCCCCAGGTAGTTTAGAGGTCTGGTGGGGTTGGGTGGAGATATCCTTATGGAGACAGGGGGACAGGGAGGAGGTATGGGATGTGGAACAGTCAGAGGGTGGACCAGGAGGAGAATAAAATCTAGAGTGTAAAATAAATAAATAAACAAACAAATAAACAAATAAACAATAAATAAATAATAGAGCTGCACGTAAAAAAAATCTTTTCTGTTGCTCTACTTCAATGAAAAGCTGGCTCTGACATTGGGTTATGGCTCCACCTCCTTTAGACCCAAGCATGCATGTTTAAAGGTTTCCTCCAAATTCTCTGTCCCCTGTCAGGTGGGCCACCTGACTATGTTACAGAGAAAGGAGAGGAAGAGTATATATTTCCCAGTGGGAATTACCCCTACCCATTTCATACTCCTTTTGGTTTTGGATTAACTCTCAAAAACTTTTGTTAAGGTATGAATCATAACTCAAAATTTCTAAAACTAGTAAGTAAACTTTCTGTATTTCAAGATTTGTAAGTATATTGAGTATGGTTAAAATCTGTAACAAAGGAGTTAACTTAAAACTTGTAACACAGAGGGTTGATATTTAAAATCTCTACATATTTAATCTTAAAAGAACCATATGGCATGATGCAATTTGCAGGTGTAAGCAACACGTGGCTTGCCACCATCTTAGCTACTGTTTCCCATCTGGATAGAGGCAGCCATGTGGCTACAACTGTCCTTGGTAGGGTTGGAAAGGTAGATGCCATATGACTGCACTAACAATCTTGATTAAAGGTGGCTCAGTGTTAAAAAATAACCAAGGAGGCCACAATAGATCTCCAAGATATTTTAGATTAAGATGGATTTTTGTTTAGGTGATTCTTGTCCTGAGAATAACAGATGAGAAAAAATCATAAAAAGAAAAACAAAAAACAAACAAAAAACTAGGCTTATCCAAAAAGTAGGATTTAAAAGCAGCATCTTTTACTGTGAATTCCTCCACCTTCATAAAAGTGTTTCAATATATTACCTGATCTTACAAACTTAATTTCCATAACATTTATATGATTCTCATTGTTAAGCTAGAGGTTTTAGGACAAAGGCCAAGTTAGTGTGGGCCAAGAGGTCCCCACACTTCTCTTCTGACCAAGAGCCCAGGTTTGCAAAGTCTCACACAAAACACTGGACAAAGACAGCTCCTAGTTCTGGATTCCAATGTGAGCACCAGACCTAAGAGCATCCTATAGGGCCATAATCTCACTGAGTAAGGCTTATAACTCTACTACTACTACTACTACTACTACTACTACTACTACTACTCCCTCCCTCCCCTTCCCCTTTCAAAAGCACCTACCTCAACCCACAAGCAAGACTTCTCTGACCTCCTCCTGTGAGATCACACATACACACACACACACACACACACACACACACACACACAGAGCTACTCCAAATAAACCTGCTTTTATATTTATTATTTGTCAGTATGGTGTATTGCCTCAGTGGAGAAACTATACTCTCATTAACAACCTTCTCCCTGAGGAGCACAGGTGAGTCTGGACAGGCTAGAGCACAGCAGACAATATCCACCAATCTAAAACTGCCCATCCAGATGTGCTGAGGCTGGCCCCAAATGGGATCCTGGATGGAACTACAATACCCAGGGAAGGATGGGCATTTCACCTACAGATCAATTTATAATTTGCCTCCTAGCCAATCTTCTTAAAAGCAATACACCCCCCACACCCCCACACATACATCCTGGAATAATATATATGTGTGTGTATATATATACACATATATACACATATATATTCCCCAGAGAGGTCATCCAGCATCCAGGAAAAACATGAAAACCTGTCCCAATTCCTGGCCTTACAAAGGCCCTCCTATAATATATCAATCTGAATCCTGATGGAAACTCCCTTATGATCTTCTCCCAGAGTTTCCCTGACATTAGGGTCAAAGTTAAAATGCCATAGAGCAGATCTCTGACTCCAGAGGCAGAAGTCTTATTTGTGCCCTTTAAGGTATACCACAATAGGGATGAGAAAGCCTGAAAACAGAAATATCTGATGATGGCTAAATGTACCTTTCAGCGAGCCATAGGCGCTTCCCAGCCTCCCTTGCTTCTGAAAGCCCAAGAACCTCCAGGTCCTTGTTTAAAATGTTATCAGGAGGGTCACCAGGTGTGGGCATGCCAGAACTCTCACAAACCCTATTGGCTATGTCCAAGGTGCCATTAAGTGGGACACTGGGCTGTGGATTGTCTCCCTGGCCCTTGTGGTGAGGGGACAGCAAGCCCAGATCACTCTTCAGCCAACCTCCTAGGTGCAGCTATGGGTAACTGAGGGATCCTGGGTTCCCTTGGCCCAGCCACCATCATCTCTAACAGAGAACCATGGGTAGTAAACAATATCAGGGTGATCCATCTCCTTCCTTCTAGAAACTGGGACTACTTACTCGGTCCTGACAGAGTTTTTGGGACCTACCTCTCCTTTATTCCCCTATTGTCAGGGGAAAAACCAACACTTGGTTGTATTTTAGGGGTATTCCCCTTAATCATTTCTTCCTAGTAACACCAACCTTGCCACCAAGTCGCCTTTCTGGGAAGGGACCTCCTAGTCAAAGGGAGTGCCCCTATCTCTTTTGTTCCCAAAGTGCATTTGACTCCAGGCTAACTGGCCATTCCCTTCCTCTTTTCTCTCCAAACTACACAATCCAACATACCCTTTCCTTTACTGACCTTTTAGGTGGATTCCCAGGTATGAGATACCCCAAACCCATCTATAGCCAAATATCGGTCCCCTCTTGTCATCCAATTGCAAAACCCTACCAATTACATTACCCACCCTCACCCTCTCTTCAAAGTCTCAGGGGACTTAAGCCTCTTATCTCTGACCTCTTAAGAAAAGGACTTTTGTGGCCCGTGTCTTCTCCTTTTAACACCCCCTTACACACACTTTAAAACCCCAATGGAAGTTACCACTTGGTTCAGGATCTCTGACTTAACTCTGTATTGGTTCCTCTCCAACCCGCAGAACCCAACCTCCTATACTCTCCTTTCCATCACTGTCTCAGGAGCCTCTCATTTTTTTCTGTCTAGATCTCAAGGATGCCTTCTTTTTGTTCCTCTCAATCCCTAGTCACAAAATATTTTACCTTTACTTGAACTGACCTGTACACCCACCTTTCTATCCAACTCACCGGGACTGTCCTACTCCAGGGGTTCCAGGACAGCCCACGTATTTGGCCAGGTTTTGGTCTCCGACTTAATTTGTCTTTCTGTAAATGTAAGCTTATATAACATGTAGCTGATCTTCTCCTTATAGTTCATCCCTATAAATTAGCCAGACTGATACCTCTCGACTCTACTAAACTTGCTTTCTGACAATAGATACAGGACCTCACCCTCTAAGTTGGAGCTGTCCACTCCTCAGTTTACTTATCTGGAATTAGCTGTTACTCCAACTTACAAGCCCATTACTCTAGATACAAAGCACTTAATTCAGCTATTCACAATCCCTAGCACCAAGGATGAAATTCTGTCCTTTCTAGGGATGGCTGGTTTCTTATGCTCTTGGTTCCCTGCCTTCTCCCTCACAGGAGCATCCCCTTGTACCCTTTCATAAGCCCCTTCATAAGCTTCAATGAGCCCTTCCAGCCAGAGCCACTAATCAACAGGATGAACTAATATTTCTTACCTGTGCCTTTCAACTAGCAAAGGGACTTGGCCACTCCAAACCTAGCTTCTAATCTGACTCAAGCTGCCGATTTGACTTTCCTAAGGCATGTAGTGGATCATCTGTTTCTGTTGGCTTCTGTCACCCACCATATTTGATTCCAAATTCTAGGATCTGCCTCTTCAGCTGCTTCTTCTCTCCACCTGCTCTAAGCATTTGTCTCTCCTTGCCTACTTGCCAAGTGTCCTCTCTGTCTCCTGGAGCCTGCTATGCCATCTGGAACCTGACCACATGGGCAACTATCTAGTTACTAAATCTCTTGTGGGATTTGTTGCATAGTATGATTTTGTGGTAGTTCTTGGCTCCCAACTGCCAAGATGTCCTTGTGCCAGGAAAACTCTTACAATAACTACCTTCCAATACTATCCATTCTGTATTTCCTTCACCTTTGGCAAACAGCTCAGCAGGTCTTGCCCCTTTTCCCAGAGGGAAAACCTGAAGGGTCTGTGCCTTTTGTCATCCTGCCTGGTTTAGGCTGGGGTAGTTTCCTATTGACTTTAATCACAGGACATGCCATAGGTTTTCCAGTTCAATAGAACGTTTTTTGTTTTTTTATAAAAAGGAATATAGTCCAATGAGAACATAGATTTCTATTTTAGTATACGAACCATAAAAGAATCTGGACTAGATGATCGTCTTCTTTTGGTTAATCGGGGGAGAGCCAATGGGCTAGAGTTGAATCTTTTTAAGTTTTCTGGAAGATTTTCTTCACAATCCTCCTCCTCCTCATCTTCATCATCATCTTCTTCATCTCCATCAGCTCCATTGTCATCATCATATTCATCTTCAATCTCTGAAAAAGCAGCAAATTAAAAAGTCATTTTATATACTCACTACTTAAAAATCTTATTATAGATATATTCTGAGCATGCCACTTTAAATTGGCTCCTATTTCAAGTTTAGAAAGTAACAAAATAAAAATCCTTTCATGATTAATTTACAAAAAATATTTAAGCATGGAAAGAATATGTCCCCTCAATAGGAATAAGTATACAGTTTAAAAGGCAAGTTCAAACTATGAAGGGGTGCTTTACAATTTCAACTCTACAGAACAACTGAACAAGAGATGATAACTGTTAGAGTGTTTATGAAGATCTCCATGAATTTCTTTTTTCCCCTCTTCCTCTTCTTCTTCCTCTTCTTCTTCCTCCTGTTGTTCTTTTTACTTATGGAAGTAGCATACCTCTAAAATATGTTTCAGAATTCTGTTTTAATCTGTGTCCCCACCACCGACTTGCCATGGTCGCTGGCCTCCAGCCTTGCCTCTGCAGTAGCAGGCTCCACTACTGCTGTCTGGGCAGTACCACTGCAGACTCTGCCTCCCCACTTGCACTAAAATCCCTTCAAAGCAAATTCACTACTGGACTGGCTACAGCGCCAAAATCATAGCTACCTTACCATTTAGACATCCCATGCAACTGAATGAAATAAATGAGCATGAAATAGAAGTCGAAAAATCTGGAAATATCAATATTTACATTATGGCTTTATATCAGTCAATAGGGAACTAGAACAATAATAGGATGCTCAAGCTTGAACTAGGTCAGGCTTGTGCTCTTTCTTCATAGTTACTGATGGGGCACTATAGTGCAAAAGCTTTATCCATCCTCAGCCAGGGCAGCAAGGAGATATTAATGACCTAAAGGACCCAAATGGTATGCAGAAAAGGGAGTAAGAAGATGGTAATTAATTTGGTGTTGTGGTTTATACCTATGCTGCCAGTGCCCTGAGGCCAAGGCAGGAAGATGCCAAATTTGAGCCAGCCTGAGCTGGCCAATGTGGATTACTTGCAGACCCTCTGGTTTCCTCTCAAAATGTGGGAGGGGTGCTGTATGTGGTTTAGGCAGGAGATTCTTACACTAAGGGCTGCCTGGGCAACTTAGCTAGACTGTCTCAAATGGGCAAAAAATGTAAAGAAGGCATCATGGTTATAGCTCTAAGGTAGCATGCAAGATGCCCTAACTTCAAAGTCATTTCCCAGTAGTACAAAGGGGCAATTAAAAAAAAAAAAAAAGATTAGCCGGGTAGTGGTGGTGCATGCCTTTGATCCCAGCAGTTGAGAGGCAGAGGCAGGTGAATTTCTTTCTGAGTTCAAGGCCAGCCTGGTCTACAGAGCGAGTTCCAGGACAACCAGGGCTACACAGAGAAAGTCAAGCTGCACATCCGCTACATGTCGGGAGGGGCTAGGTTCAGTCCATACATACTCTTTGGTTGGTGGTTCAGTCTCTGTTAACCCTACATGTATCCAGTTTAGTTGGCTCTACAGGTCTTCTTGTAGTGTCCATGACACCCCAGGCTCCCACAATCCCTCCCCGAAGCTTCCACAAGACTCCCCGATCTCTGCTTAATGTTTGTCTGTGAGTCTCTGCATCTGTTTCTATCAGCTGCTGGATGATGACTCTCAAATGACAATTGTGCTAGGCTCTGGTTTGCAGGCATGGCAGAGTATGGGGAGGGGAGGGGGAGTGGTTAGAACTGGGAGGAGAGGAGGAGGGGAGCTGTGACTGGGATGTAAAGTGAATAAAAATATCAATAAAAAAAAGAAGAGGAGAATTAACTCTCAGGTGAGGTAAATAGAGAGCAATGCGTTTTAAAATAGAACATAGCCAACTCAAACTGGAATCGTCATTAAATCTTATTTTTAACTGAATGTTTCCTGACCATCTATTTTCAGGGGATCCAATGTCCTTTTCCAGTCTCTACGAGCACCAGAAAAACATGCAGTACACAGGAAGGCATGCAGGCAAAAATCCATGCATGCAAAATAATTTATTAAAAGTAGCTCCTTATAAAAAGTTCAGAATCTAACTAAACAAAGTAATCCATCACCATTAAATAGGAGCTTTAGATGTACTGCCTTCCCCTTTTCTTTTATACTGCTTATATATTTTGAGCAATTTAGAGTATCACTTAAAAATTTTAAAATATTTTTAAATGTCTTCACAGTAATTTATTGTATTAATGCAAATAGGTTTGGCTATCATCTGTTATTGTATATTTTTGGCTTCTGAGTTTTATGGCTTCTAAGTTTTCACTGTTTTAAAATAATTATGTATATCCATTCAAACAACTTCCTATAGAAGAACATTTGAAAGGCTTCTGATAGGTGTTTCCCAGAGGTCCTGAAAGGCTGTACACATTTGCATTCCAAGAGAATTAAAATGTAAGGTTTTTCCTGTTATCACTAAAGCAAATTAACTTTTAAACATCAATTTGATAAAAGGCCCAAGCTCTATCCCACCTCACTTGCATCCTTCTCATTATGAATGCAGTTGAATGTTTTCATACGTTTCTGCCTGTTAATATCCCTTGCTTTGTGGATTTCTAGTTTTTCTGTCTCCTTGCTCACTGCCCAGTTGGGTTTCCTGCATCGGCTCTTGCTATCAAAGGGTGAGCACAGGCGCACTTGAAAGTGTGCAGGTGGAGCAAGTGCTTTATTTGGGCACTGGTGTGATCCCGGGATCTTTACGAAGGAGAAATTTGTTCCTTAATCTCATCGATTCATTAAAAGTTGGGATTCCTTAATTGCTTTCACACTTAAATCTTTCACAGTGGTTAGAAAAACATTCAACTACATTTTCTGAATGTATGAGATGATAATGAAGACCTTTACCTCTAGAGATCATTTGTTGTACCATCATTTATCTTACATCTTTGCTGTACAAATGAACTGCAGTATATTAAGTCTGCATATATATGTATAAACATGTATATACACACATATATATGCATGTACAACTTCACAGATATGTGTATATGTGTATGCATGCATACGAGTTCATGTTTTACCCAATGAACCACCTCTCCAGCCCCAACTCTAAATCCTATATTGTTTATGAATTGTCTATTGCATCAAATTTAACTCCTTATTTCAGAATTAGTACCACAGAATTTGAATAACTGTATCTTTATTATGTTTTACTGTTCAACATGTCACATAAACACTTGTCCCACAAACATATTATTCTAAGATTTTTTTTATTAAAAAGCTGTACTAAAAATGTTTTTTTTAACATGTGCCTTTAATCCTAGCACTCAAGAGGCAGAGGCTGGTAGATCTTTATGAAGTTAGCCTGGTCTACCTACTGAGTTCCAGATTAGCCAAGGCTATTGTTTTTGTGCTAGTACAAGCATATTTTACCACAGCTCTGTAATATAACTTGAAATATGGAAAGGCAATTCCTCCACCATTCTTTTGTTTTGGTCAGGATTGCATTAACTATCCTGAGCCTTTTGTGTTTCTGTATGAATTTTATGATTTTTTCCATTCATGTGAAGAATGTTGTGGGAATTTGTTTTCAGCACTGAAGCTATACACTTTTCTTGGTAGAATGGTAATTTTCACAATATTAATTCTACCAATCCTTATTCATGGGGGTGTCACCTCAGTCTCTTTCTTCAGAAATTTAAAGTTTTCATTGTAGAAGTCTTTTACCTCCTTTGTTAGATTTATACCAAGTTTTTAAAGGATTATTGCATATAGGAATGTTTCTGTGATTTTTTTCTGAGTATATCTGTTATTAATATATGGAAAGGCTAACTATTTTTGTAAGCTGATTTCATATCCTGGCACTTTGCTTAAAATGTTGATCACATCTATAAGTTTTCTGGTAGAAATTTTAGGGTTTCTTATGCAAATGGGGATAATTTTACCTCTATCCTTATATGTGTCCCTTTAGTGTTCTTCTTTTTTCTGAAAGTTTATATACAGCAAAGGAAACCATCAATTGAGTAAAGAGCTCACAAAGTAGGAGAGGATCTTCTAGCTATACATCTGATTGAGGATAAATATCCAGAATATAGAAAGAACTCAAAAAATGAAGTTAAAAACTCAGAAAAAGAACAACACAATTTAAAAATGGGCAATGGGTCTGAACAGAGAGTTCTTAAAAGAAGAAATGAAAATGGTTATAAAATACCTTTTAAATGTTCAGCAACCTTAGAGATTCGGAAAATGAAAAGTAAAGGCTTTGAAATCTCATTTTACCTCAGATAATGTAGCTATGATCAAGAAAAAGAACTGAGCCAGGCAGTGGTGGCGCATGCCTTTAATCCCAGCACTTGGGAGGCAGAGGCAGGTGGATCTCTGAGTTTGAGGCCAGCCTGGTCTACAGAGTGAGTACCAGGACAGCCAGGCGATACAGAGAAACCCTGTCTCGAAAAAAAAGAAAAGAAAAAAAAAAGAAAAAGAAAAAGAGGATGTGGAAAAAGGGAAACCATCATTCACTGTTGGTGGGGTTGCAAACTGGTCCACCCACTATGAAAATCAATGTGAAGAATTCTCAAAAAGTTATATGAACCACCTATACCACTACTTGGCCTATGTCTGAAGGAATTGATCTCCTATTCCATAGATACTTGCTCAGTCATACACTTTTGCCTTGGGAGTAATTATTAGATATTTAATTGAACTTAAGTCCCATTTAATAGGAGGGAACTCCTGCTTGGTACTTATAAATATAACTGTAGCTGGCAAGATCATAGACCCTAGAGGAGAATCTACTACTGGCATTTCCCTAAATCAGTGTAAGTTCCTTAACAGCATTGTAAATACCTATCTTTATATCCACATATAGTGTAGTTATCACTCCTCATCAAGAATGAAAGGAGGAAAAAAGAAAGAGAGAAAGAGAGAGAGAGTGTGTGAGAGAGAGAGAGAGAGAGAGAGAGAGGAAGGAAGGAAGGAAGGAAGGAAGGAAGGAAGGAAGGAAGGAAGGAAGGAAGGAAGGAAGGAAGAAGACTAGTTAGCTAGTTAGTTAGCTTGCTTCTCTTGGTAGCCTCTCTGTCACCTTATAGACTCAGGCCTTAGGTCAGACTTCAGTTCAGACCTGCACAAGTAAGTGTTGACCTTTTGATGTTTACCCCTCCCTGGAACCATAACATGGGGATGATCCAGCTTGTACTTGCCTAGTCTCTGTCCTCACCTTTTCCTTTTGAAGACACCAAGATGAATGCCTAAAATTTAGAACGTATTTTAAACTACATTAGAATCTAAGTTCCATACATCTTCCAGCCTCCAAGACAAAAACACTAGACCAAAAGAGAAGCAAAAGGAGATGGTCTCAGGAAATTTCTGTCTATTGCAAGACAGGAATATTCCTCCTCTTAATCAGCAAGTATCTTCTCTGATTCTGTTTAACCTATAAAAGCAGGGAAGTTATCTGTGAGCTGGAAGTCCCCCTTTCCCTTTTGTTCATTGAATAAACTTGTATTAGCAATGTCAATGTTTAGTGCTTGGTTTCAGTTTTGATTTTTGTCACACTGAAAGGAAAATCACTACCTACTGGAGATTTCCCTTGCAAAGGAACCCATCAAATTATAGAGAGCCAAACTGTTATCCAGAATAACCAGGAGAATCTATTTCCCAAATGCAGCAAGGTCCTCAACATTAAGAAAATTAATGTAGTGTGCCAATAAAAAGGAGAACACTCATATTAGCATCTTGATACAGAAAAGGCAGTTGGCAAAATTCCACATCATTTCACAAGAAAGGCTTTCAAGACACTGGAAATAGAAGGAACATTTTACAACCGAATAGAGGATACTAATGGAAAATATACAACTAGCATTACACTCCGTGGAACAACTGACAACTCTTTCTGTGGCTGGCTGCAATAGTGCATTTATTCGCAAGCAGAAGCAGGCAGATCTCTGTGGGTTGGATTCCTGCCAGGGCTACATAGTGAGCCCTGTCTAAAAAAAAAGGATGTGGGTGTCTTTCTGTGGACTCTTATATGCAAATATAAACAGCACTGTGCTCTAATTTAAATTTTCAATTTTTTATTACTGGTATGCAGCAAAATGATTGACTTTTGTATATTAAGCTTATATTTTACAAATGATAACCACTTTTTAGTTCAAGACTATTTTATTCCTTAAAATTTTCTACACAAACAGTTATGTCACCTGACTCATGAACTCCAGCCAAGCTGTCATAGATAAGCTGTTCACTTAGGTTTTATACCTAAATACTTTAATTATAGTTGTCAGATATAAATACTTTTCTGAGACAGAGAATATTGTCTCTATAATATTTTCTGAGACTGTTCCCCTTAGAGTGAAAAAGGCAAAGAGGAACACAGCATACAAAGCTGAAAGGAAAACACAAACATACAGAAATACTGTATTATTGTCACTCTCTGGCTTCATTGAAAAAATATTATTTTATGCGTATGAGTATTTTGCCCAAATGCCTGGTGCCTACAGAAGTCAAAGGAGAGTGTTGGATCCCCTAGGACTTAAGTTACAGATGTTGTGAGCTGCCATGTGAGTGTCAGGAATTGAACTCAGGTCTTGTGCAAGAGCCTTAAGTGCTCTTAACTGCGGAGTCACTTCTCTAGTTCTAAACGCAGGCTTCATATACCAACTAATCAATACAAACATTATAGAAATATTTACAAGGTTTACTAGAAATGAGAATCAGACCACAAAATTTTACCCAAGAGAAAATTTAGCAAAGTTACCAGATAGGGATTCTTCCACAAAGCTGTCCAGGTCAGAATCTTCAAGTTCAGAGTCTACGGTCAAGCCCTCAAAACTCGACGTGTCCTCAATATCAGAACCAAAATCTTCACTAAATAGTTCATCTCCATCATAACTGATGTGACTATCATCAGTGTCACTTTCCATATTTATATAAATAATCTCTAAGAATAAAAGAAAAACTAGAGTAAGTACCATGTTAAATGAACAGTTTAGAGGACTAAGATATAAAGTTATGGACTATTTAAAATCTCTATTCTTTGAGACAATTTCTCACTGTGTAGCCTTAGCTGTTCTGTAATTTGCTATGGAGAACAAATTGGCCTTGGACTCAGATATTTACCTAATTCTGCTTTTCTCACATGCTGGGGCTAAAGTCATATGCTACCACACCCAGTCTAAAACATTATATTAGCTCACAAAACAGTATTTAGCCTTTTTATACTTGTAATCAATACAAGTTAGCTAATGAATGAATTATCTACTATGAATATTGAGATATATGAATATATACATAGAGACTATTGTTTCTACTAATTCTAATTTTGTAGAGCAATATAAATTGCTTCAATGGAGCAATAAATGTCTAATGATGTACTTAATGCTTTGCTTTTAAATTTTAAATTATAAAACTGTTACCTTACAGCCACATTTGTAGGGACCAATAATTTACAAGTCTGTTCTTGAAAAAAATCAATTTATGGTAACTGATGATAGATAAAGTACAAAAATAAATACTGTTAATAAAGGACAGTTTGCTCAGCATGGTGACATACACCTTTAATTCTAGCACTTGCAATGCAAGGACAGCCAGATATCCATAAGTTCCAGGACAGTCAAGCCTATCTAAGCTAAATAAATATACACACTCCCAGCTCTGATATTTTTTAAATTATATTTTACAAACTTAATATGCAGTATTATTTACTCTCTACAATTACAGAGACACTTTTAAAAACAGCTCCTCCTGTCCAGGGGGTGGTACGTGCTTGAAATCTCAGCACCTGAGAGCTTCAAGCCCTAGGGGTTTGCTGTTACCAGATAGCCTTGAGTGCCTCAGTAGGAAGCAGTCTCAACAAACAAATGTAGCCTTTCCATTGTGTGGACCCTACAAAGTAAGCCACACAGGAGAGTAAAACAAACAAATTACATTTCACCCCACCCCTAGCACTTGTGTGCTTCACTTTAAAACTAGCACACATTTAATCTCAGCGCTAGGGAAGTCGAGGCCAGCCTAGTCTAAATAGCCAGCTCCAGGTTAGCCAAGTCTACATGAAGAGACCCTGTCTCAAAACACACACACACACACACACACACACACACGTGTGCGCACACGCACATGCACACGTACACATACAGGCACACAGAGAGATTGAAGAAACAGTAAAACCTGCATCTAGCCCAGTCACACTTTATAAAATACCAAGTAGATAGGTTGCTTGAAAAACTGCATTTTTGTAACCAATAAAAAAAATTGCCAGCTCATGTCATAAAAATTCTAAGGCTGAATGTGGATGGAACAGGTAACCTTTTCTATCAAAGGACCACAACGCTTAAGACACTAGCCAGTAGCATGCCAAAGAGCACCCCACACTAATTTCCAAAATCCCCACATTTTACAGTTGTTTCTGGACAGTACACGTGTTCCCTAAGAAAACAAACAGGAAGCTCAGTGTGTGGAAAGGCCTCTTCACAATCCCTCTACATCGTATTTTCTTCCTCTTTCTTAACAAATCTGAAATAAAGGGGTTTTCAAACAAACAGGTTAACCTCCAAGGTCCCAAAAGCTCTGTTTAGGTCTCTGAAAAGCGTTCTCTCAACCAGCTTCTTAAATTCAGAACACGGTTAAAAAAAAAAAGAAAAAGAAAAAGAAAAAGAAAAAAAAAGAATATTAGTCCTTCCTTATTTTAGCCTGTCTCCGCTAAGACAGGGATGGGTAAGAAAGGGTCGACTCATTTCCGAAGTTCACACGGAGTATTTAGTAAGTGTCCGAACTACAAAAGCTCGCAGGAGCTGTCGGCTCCCGTCCTAACCACAAGAGCTGCTTCAACACGAGGCTGCAAAGTGCAGTCACTCTTTCCAAAAGAACATTCTCTCTCCTCCTCCTCACAAGTGCCTACCAAGAGCCTTGGCTACACACGGCGCAAACAGACAAAAAATACCTTCGAGATCTTGCGTCCCAATGGATGCACGTAATGGTGCAAAAACCCTCCGTGCCTCCTTCCCGAGCTAGCTCCTGGCTCCGCAACTTCTAGAAACTTCAACAGCGTCTTGAAATTGTGGCAGGGACTAGCACAGGTCTGGACCGCCAGGAGCCATTAGCCTCCTATCACCTCAAGACCCAGAAAACCCACAAACCCTCAACTCCCGCCAAAACCACCGGAAGCCATGTCACAGGAAACGCCCAGGGCCCCCAGAAACATATTTGAAGGCCTAGGATATGAAGACCCTTAGAATCCCTTCAAGGCCCTAAATGTGGGTCCACTCGAGCCCCGGGGAGCTAGGAACTGGAGCATCTTTTAGAGGGCCCGAGAGGCAGCAAAAGCCGAGTCTCGGGGGCAAGTCGTGCGGGCATCGAGCTGCAGCCTGAGGAACCAGACGCTTACCTAAGACACCCCGAGCTACGAGATCTCGTGTGGGCCCGGAACTACGCAAGCAAGGCCTAGGCCGGGACAGGAAGGGATGCCACCCCCCGCCCTCCTGCCCCCCGCCCACTGCCCCCCCCCCGTCCAGTTTCTGGGACGCCGGAACAATCTAGAAATATCCAACCTCCAGCCTGTAGCCTCACCGAAGCTTACCACCGTCCCCTTCGCCTCCCCTAATTGTCTCCTCTGCCCCGCACACCTCCGAGGGGGGCTTTACCTAGACCCACCAAAAAAGGAGTTACCTCAAGCTCCCGGGGATCCCCGGAGCCTCCTCGGCGCACTCCCCAGTCTCACATACATATTGACACCTTCTCACTGGCCAGATGAGAAAACAAGCCAGTGCCCACCCAGAAAAACAGCCCCCACCCCTCCCGGCATCCCAGGAACCCGCCAAATTTTTGCTGTCGCCAAGACAGCCGTCTAAGGCATGGGGTCACCCTATGTGGCCTAAGCATGTGCTAGTGAGGCGAAGGGAAGGGGTTCTTACCTTCCTCTTCAGACATCTTGAGGCACTGGTACCTGGCACCGACTGTGCCCGACAACACCCGGGAAGTGTCTGCACAAGCAAACAGGCGCCAAGCGTTTGCTTATGGGGCGCGTAAAAAAAAAAAAAAAAAAAAAAAAAAAAAAAAAAAAAGCACTGCGGCTGCGCAGAAGCTTCTCACTTCTTTCGGGGGCAGGAACAATTTTTGGCCACTGGCCAAACTTGCTCCATCATTTTTTTTTTAAAATGTACATCTCTTTTGCATAGTAGCCAGGTATTCCACTCCATCCTTCACGAATTGAGTTTTAGAAGCAAATAAAGAGCATCCAATTCAAACTTTTAAAATACGCCGACAGTTTCCTCCAAGTCATTGCATCGCTTAAACTACACTGCACTGTTTGCTATTTTCTAGATAGTTCTATGTTTCGTTCCTCCATGAAATAACTGCTATGATTCATGTAGTACTCTCCATAGTTCTAAAAAGTTGGTAGGAATTAGTTTCCCGTTTTAAAAACAAGCAAACTGAAGTTAACTGTTCTTGGTGACACACACCTTTAATCCTAGCACTCAGGATGCAGAGACAGGTGGATCTCTGTGAATTCTAGGCCACCCTGGCCTACTTACACAGTGAGTTCCAGGACAGCCAGGGCTACACGAAGAAAAAGAGAACAAAAACAAACATAAGAAGAGGAGGAAGAGGAGGAGGAGGAGAAGGAGGAGAAGGAGGAGAAGGAGGAGGAGGAGGAGGAGGAGAAGGAGGAGGAGGAGGAGGAGGAGGAGGAGGAGGAAGAAGAAGAAGAAGAAGAAGAAGAAGAAGAAGAAGAAGAAGAAGAAGAAGAAGAAGAAGAAGAAGAAGACGACGACCGATGACGACTACAACGAAGACGAAAACTGAAGCTGAAGAGAGTTTGGTCAACTCGAAGTCATAAAGCTCATGGCAGTTTTGCTTAAATCAAAAGTTCTTTTTTAACAGACCAGGTCTCATTATACAGTCCGGGCTGACCATGAACTCCTAGGTTAAAATGAGCTTTCTGCCTCAGCTTCCTAATAGTTTGTCTGCATGTCCCCACAGCATCAAGGTCAGGGTTATTTGGCCACTGGGGCCATAGCACATGTTCTCATTCTGTAGCTACTTCACTTCCATCTTTGTTGTGTCCAAAAATTCCTCATATTTTTCAAAACCTCTATTATTCCTACCCTGTTTATTTCTATGCTTGTTTATGGGGTTTGATGGGTTTTATTTGTTCGTTTAAAAAAATAAAATAAAACCTCTGGTATAGCCTGGGCCTTGGATTCCTGATGCTCACACGTCTGCCTCCGGAGTGGTGGGATGTCAGGCATGTGCCCCTACAAAGAGTTCTGTTGGGACAACTGACACCAAAACATTTATGAAACATTATGGTAAGAGGGGTCACTCCTCCAGGGTTGCACAGAAAGTTACCTTCACCTCTCTCAAAGCTCTTAGATTATTGTGCCTGATATTAAAATATTCTATAAGCAGGCCTCTCTCTAAGTTCCTAGTGGGAACTTCCTTATATGTTCTTAAACATAAAACAGAATTTTGCCTCCGTTCCCTTGTGCAGTCAATGATAGGATGACAATTTTAAGTAAGGCTACTCATCTGGGAGAATAGTAAGAATTTCTTTCTTGGTAAGAAAGAAGTGTGTAGCATATTGGGTAGAAATACAAAATTGTGGCCTGTCATGAAGCTGGATCTGCAATTCCAATATGTGGAAGGCAAAGCCAGGAGGATGGTGAGTTCTGGTCCATGCTGGGTCACATAGCACACCTGTCTCAAGGACTAAGGACTGCTGGCTAGGAGGAACCTGATAAGCACCAAGCCAAGGATACATCCATTTTGGCAAAATCACTACAAAGAAATATATAAATAAAAATGAATTGTTGGTTGCCATTGTATGGGAAAATAAATTTGTGTAGGAGGGTTATAGAGAACCTGAGTGCTGGAAATTATCTCTGAGTTTACACTTTGCCTGTTAAATAATTTATTTTTTGCTAATGGTACAACTCCAACTTTTGTTGATAGAAAACCCTGGAGATAAATTTTAGGATGAAAGCGCATTTTCTCTTGGTGGCATGTGTTCTCTGGGGAGGCTGTTGCAGAGTACAGCTTTCCCCACACTATAAAGCCAAAGATCTGGCAAGTTCTATAAAGTATGTTTCCAGTACCTTGCAGAGAGTATATTTTTGGAAACTTCAGGAAGATAAGTTTCTAGAAAATTCCAGAGAATGGATATGCAGCAAATTCTAGTGACATGCCTGCTATTCTATAAGCCATAGTTGTACACCCTTGAAAAAGCTACCTTAGCCATAAAGGTAGAACCTGCCTTGTTTTGTTATTCGACTGTTGAGAGAGGCCTTTAACTTGCAATCCTTCTATCTCATCTCTTCAAAAAAAATTTTTTTATATGTACATGTGTGCATGTACATCACTTACATGCAGGATCCTGTAAAGGTCAGAAGAGGCATCAGATCAGATCCTCTTGAAGTGAAGTTACAGGCAATTGTGATCAGCCATGTGGGCACTGAGAACCAACGTGAGGATTTCTACAAGAGCTGCATGTGCTCCTAACTGCTGCCGTAGCTCTCCTTTGTCTGAGTATGGAATGTTGGTATTACATGTGTATGCCACCATACCTTGATTGACTATGTTTCTTGCAGCTATAATTCATGCATTATTTCGAGTTTTAGTTGTTACCAAGCAATTACTCATGACTTCAGTCTTCCATTTTGCTCTTGTGGTTTATGTTCCTTGTCTCTATACTGGTAATTTTCTGTTACCGCCTCCTGAGTGGTGGAAGTGTAGGTGTGCTTCCTTGTACCCAGCTTTAGTACGTGTTTCTTACACTTGTAGTTCATAAATTCTTTAGCATTTTGTTCTCCCTTCCTTTTTCTTTGTGACACAGGGCCTTGATATGTATCCCAGGCTGGCCTTGAAACCTTGAGCTCATTCTAATTTCCCAAGCCTTGAGGATAGGTACCACCACATCTGGCTTTTTAAAAAGTAATATGTGCAGCCTATGTGTTTGTACTTGTTCACACGGGAGTGCATGTGTGTGTGCTAATGCACCTGTGGGTTGGGGTGGTTTGAATATGCTTGGCCCAGGGAGTAGTACAATTATGAGGTTTGGCTATAATGGAGTAGGTGTGGCCTTGTTGGAGGAAGTGTGTCACTCTGGGTGTGGGCAATGAGACCCTCTTCCTAATCTTGTGGGAGCTAGTCTTCTCCTAGTAGCCTTCAGGTAAAGATATAGAAGTCTCAGCTCCTCCTGTACCATGCCTGCATGGATGCTGCCATGTTCGCACCTTGATGATAATGGACTGAACCTCTGAACTGTAAGCCAGCCACACTTAAATGTTGTCCTTATAAGGGTTGCCTTGGACAGAACACCAATGACTTATACTCTAAGATCAACAATAGACAAATGGGACCTCATAAAATTGCAAAACTTCTGTAAGGCAAAGGACACTACCAATAGGACAAAAGATTGGGAAAAGATCTTTATCAACCCTACATCCGATAGAAGGCTAATATCCAGTATATACAAAGAATCAAGAAGTTATAAACTCTAGAGGATCAAATAACACTATTAAAATTGGGGTACAGAGCTAAACAAAGAATCTTTAACTGAGAAATACCGAATGGCTGAGAAGCACCTAAAGAAATGTTCAACATTATTAGGCATCAGGGAAATGCAAAACAAAACAACCCTGAGATTCCACCTCACACCAGTCAGAATGGCTAAGATAAAAAACTCAGGTGACTGCAGATGCTGGCAAGGATGTGGAGAAAGAGGAACAAAGAGGGATTGCAAGCTGGTAAAACCACTCTGGAAATCAGTCCAACTACTCCTCAGAAAATTGGACATAGTATTACCTGAGAACCCAGCTATACCACTCCTGGGCATGTATCCAAAAGATTCTCCAACTTATAATAAGGACATGTGCTCCATTTAGCAGCCTTATTTATAATAGCCAGGAGCTGGAAAGAACACAGATGTCCTTCAACAGAGGAATGGATACAGAAAATGTGGTAGATTTACACAATGGAGTACTACTCAGCTATTAAAAACATTGACTTCATGAAATTCTTAGGCAAATGGATTGAACTAGAAAATATTATCCTGAATGAGGTAGCCCAATCATAAAAGAAAACACAAGATATGTACTCACTGATAAGTGGATATTAGCCCAAAAGCTCGGAATACCCAAGATATAATTCACAGATCACATAAATCTCAAGAAGAAGGAATACCAAATTGTGGGTCCATTGGTCCTTTTAGAAGGGAGAACAAAATAATAATGGGAGCAAATATGAAGGCAAAATGTGGAGCAGAGACTGAAGGAAAGGCCGTCCAGAGACTGTCCTACCTGGGGATCCATCCATATACAGTCACCAAACCCAGGCATTATTATTGTGGATGCCAACAAGTGCTTGCTGACAGGAGCCTGTTATGACTGTCTCCTGAGAGGCTCTTCCAGAGCCTGACAAATACAGAGGTGCATGCTCACAGCCAACCACTGGACTGAGCATGGGGTCCCCAATGGAGGAGGTAGAGAAAGGACTGAAGGAGCTGATGGGTTTTGCAACCCCATAGGAAGAATAACAGTATCAACCAACCAGATCCCCCAGGGACTAAACTACCAACCAAAGCATGACCCATGGCTCCAGCCCCATATGTAGCAGAGGATGGCCTTGTTGGACATCAATGGGAGGAGAGGCCCTTAGTCCTGTGAAGGCTCGATGCCCCAGTATAGGGGAATGCAAGAGCAAGGAGATGGGAGTGGGTGGGTGGGTAGGGAACACTCTCATAGAAGCAGGGGTGGGGGTGAGGATGGAATAGGGGATTTCTGGGGGTGGGACAAGGAAAGGGGATAACATGTGAAATGTAAGTAAAAAATATCCAATAAAAATATTATTTTGAATCAGGAAAAAAAAAAGAGTTGCCTTGGTCATGGTGTCTGTTCACAGCAGTAAAACTCCAAGACCTGGGTGAAGGCCAGAGGTCAACATTGAATGTATTCTCCAATTTCTCACCACCTCTTTTGAGACAGGATCTCTCATAGTACCCAGAGCTCACTGATTCAGCCACACTGTCTGGCCAGTAAGCATCAGAGATCCTCTAGTGTCTACCTCCCCAGCATTGGGCTCACAGCTGCTGTACATGAGTTTTACCCCGGGTACTGTGGCAAACAAGTGCATTTCCCACGGGGATCTGAACTCAGGTCCTTATGTTGACACAGCTAGCATGTGAGGCATTTTCTAGTTCCTTCAATTAATTTTTAATAATCATTTTTATTGCATAAAATATTTAAGTCTTTATGCTAAAGAAATCACCCAAAAATTTTATAGTTGTGAATTGCGTCTTACATTTATTATGAAAAAATTAGAAGTGGTCTGAAGTTACAGAAAGTAGTGTAATAAACCTTCAGGTACTTATTATAAATCAACAGCAATTTCATTGTATACTCCAATCTTCTATTCTACTTAATATCTCTTCATATTAAGCTTTCCTTCTCCAAATTACTGCATGTTTGTTTTTCATATTAGCACAAACTGACCCACTCGCTGGTTTGGATTTCCTCTTGGCATATGGTACTCGGTAGAAACATATTGATTTTTCATGGAATATGATTGAAAGTCCAAGTTACCCAACAGTCCCTTGTACTTTTATTTCTGCTCAGTCCTCTGCATGGATTTGCTTGGCTCTTCTTCTCCAATGAAGGAGGTGGAATGGAGGAAAGCAACCGACTTCCTTACTGTAATTCCTAAGGCTATCTTTCCCTTTCAAGGCCTGCCTAAAATACTAACCTGAGTATAGAAGAAGAATGGTGACCAATAAATAAGGGAAAACTTCCAACACTGGGAGAAGTAGGAAGAGGTGCATGTGCACAACACTTACTAGCTAGCTATTCAGGTACCAGTTGGGCCACTTAGGTAACAAACAGCAGGTGTTTGGTCAATAGCCAGGGTAGTCACAGAACCTAGAAGTTCTGCTATTTTGCTGGACTGTCTCATAAAGAAGAGCCATCCCCATAAATGTAACCAACCCATATTCTAAAATATTATAACATTAAAGAAGAACATAAAATTAGCAAAAACACAAACCTATGGGTGATTTTACTGAGATAAGAACTGGGAAAGACCAGAAATCTGAAGAAAAGCATAGAACTAAAAAGACAGCGTTTACTCTTGGGCCAAGCTGAAAAGGAAGGAGGATGGCTTTCTTTTTCAGTCAGTCTTTGAGATCAATGTCAAAATCTGGGAGTCACCAGTGGAAAGAAGCTGGCAAGCCATCCTCTGCCTCAGACTGGGACCAGAAAAAGATTTGAATTCCAAATAAAAATTATTAATATTTGGTCATTTGAAATGACTGGCTGAACAAAAGGTTCATCAATACTGTCTCAGCTGAAGCCATTCTTTATTTAACCTGAATCTGGATCGCCCACTTTTTCTTATCCCTCTATTCAAAGAGCAATGGGAAAGTGCCCAACCCTGTTCTAAAACCTCATGGTCCCTTATTTTACTTGCCCTGCAGTTGTCAACCAGGATGTAGTTTTTCTGTGTTCTTTGCCTTAAAAACTTCTCTGTAAAATGCATTCAAAGCTGCTCTTCAAGAAGTGCTTCTCTCCAGGGCAGTCACCAGCAGCTTAAGAAAGACTCCCAATTTGGACTTTGGTCCTGCTTGGGGGGAGGGGGCGGTCTTTGGGTCTCAGCCCTGCAATAGAAAGCAAGCAAAAACTCACCTATGATGAGAATGTCAATTTACATCTACCAATAAGTTTTAGGTAAAATGTTCAGCATGAAGTGAAAGAACACCAGATTGAGAAGACATCAGAAGAACAGTGTATACCTATCATCAAAGCTCTTAGGATATTGAGGGAGAGGGGAAGACCAGGAGCCCAAGGACCTGGGATACATGAAATCCAGTCTTAAAACAAAGTAAAACCACTGTAAGAGAAAGAAGTAATAAATGCATGGATGCTGGGGAAATATAGTCTCCTGGTTCACTCTGTTTTGCTACTAAACAATCACAAGAAAGTGTTTGACCTGACACTATCCTAGCCCGTGTCTTTGGTCCTCTGAAAGAAGCTAATTAGTATCTTAGAATAACCATTCAGATCACAAGTCCTAAAATGTTCGAGCACTCAGCAAGGAGCTTTCACCATAGGGAAAAGAAGCCAACTACACCTGAGAGGCAGGTTCTCAAGTCTGTGATTCTGCAGCACTTTTCTTTATATCCAGGCTGGATCTGTGGGAGTATGGAGATTATTCAGTGGGCAAAGTATTCAAGAGGACCAAGATCTGAGTGCAGAAGCTCAGGACCCAGGTATAATAGTCACCTGGATGCTGCAGCCCGCCATTAATCTCAACATGCTAAAGGCAGAGAAAAGAAAGTACAGATAAGGGACCAGTTCAAGGACCTCTGTCTCAAGATGCTGCTTCTTCCCACCTCTCTGAACTTCTACATCCCTTTAGAAAGTGGTGCTCTTCATGCTATGTGATTTCTTCATTCATGAGAAAGCAGTTGATTAGGCCATATAGCCAAAGTCTGGGTTAACATGCTTCAGTTAACAAAACAGTTAACCAGAAGCAGAACTACAGAAGCTAAAAAGCAAGGTTAGTCCTTTTAGAGACTTTCCTAGAACTATGGACTTTGAAGGATTAGATTTTTGTTTTCATTTTGGCAGGTGGTACTATCTGCATGCTGGTACTTCAATCATGGAGTCAGTTGTGCTAATATGTGGGGGACTACTAAGGTTTGAGGACTGACAATATCTCCCAGTGAATGAGTCAAATTGTGCACTTATCCTGCTCTACAGAGGTATCATATAGTTTAAGATGCAGGGCCCTGCTATTAATCCAATCAGAATGAGAACTAAAGGCCCAGCCAGTGTTGATAGCTAGCAGAGTAGCTCCTGAGTGGGACCAAGAGAACAGAGACTGGTACCAATTATCTGATTCAAGCCATTGTCTTTTTTTTTTTGAGGTTCCCCCCCCCCAACTATGGAAAGAATTTTTCTCATTACTCCTGATCAATTAGCATAGAAACAGCAGGTGTTTCCCAAAGCTCCCTTTGTATCATGAGAACCAAGTCTACCTCTCTCTGTTTTGTAGAACCAATCTGCAAGAAAATCTAACTGTTGATTTAATTTATAAATGGAATCTTTTAATACCTCTAGGTCCTGATTAACCTTGATAATTAGATTTTTTTTTTATATATACGATAAAGGCTCCAGCCTAGAGTGGGAAGAGAATAGGAACAGCTCTTTACTTTTTCTTTGTAGTGTAGGGTCTATATTTAAGTGTATTTTCCTTTAATCCTCATTATAGAGGTATACCTGGGGAAGAATGTGTACTAAGACATATAAATTTGGGAAACATTAGAAGAGACACATTTAGAGCCTAGCTCATAAAACACACACACACACACACACACACACACACACAGAGAGAGAGAGAGAGAGAGAGAGAGAGAGAGAGAGAGAGAGAGAGTTGTAAACTCTGTGTTCCTATCTTAAAAGGTAAATCCCCATATATATCTTTCCTTTTTCCAATACAATAGTTAAAATGGGTACCAGTAAGCAAAGGTCAATATGGCATGTGGGTTGCTGTTCTATAGCCACACAAGCTATCACTTTGTGCCTGTATCTGTCTTTTTTAGTTCCCAGGTTTAGGCCTGATGACCGTGGGGATTGGACCAGGATTCTGATTCATACTGAACATAAGAATCAGGAGGAATAAGAGGGGAAGGAAATAAGGACCCGGGGATTAATGAAACCTTAATTAATGGGTCCATCACCTAGGAAACAGTCCATTTGGCATCAGCATCTAACACTTCTGTTTCCTTAACGTGGGTGTGGTGGATCTGTGGTGTGATGCCAGCTACCTTCACAGCCATAGGATGGAGAGAATCACTGTGTATGGTCATTTCCAAGTTGGTTTCACTGTTTCTTTGTCTAGATGCTTAATCTAGACAGTATCACAAGACCTGAATGAGGAAAAACTCTGGACTCAGAGATCAGCTTGGTTTCTCAGACCAATGAGTAGCATTAATGGAGGAGTGAAGGGCCTATATTGAGTTGAGAAAGGAATAGTTAGAGAGCTCTGCCAACTGCTAGTCTCTGTTGGGGAGATCTTCCAAGCAGAATCCCATAATTTGTGAATCCCTCTCTATATGTGGGTGAGGGGCCTAAAGCAAAGCAAAGGAAGGAGGTCCATCCACCCTTCATTAGACTCTAGTGAGAGTTTTGTTAAGTACTTTTTAACATCCTGTTTATTTTTTTCACCTACCACAAACTGAGGCCTATATGCATAATGAGATTTACAACCCGTGTCTAAAGCTTTAGCTATTGATTGAGAGGTTTGGCTATGAAAGCCAGGCCACGGTCAGACCCCATTGCTATGGGGAGGCAGCATTATGGGCCAGGATTCTGAGGGAGCTTTGTAGTTACTCGCTGAGCAGTTTCAGTCCAGGCGGGGAATGCTTCCACCTCACCTAGAAAAGGTACTTTAAAAACTAGCGAGTGCTTGTATCCTCCCCAGGCAGGCTGATGTTGGGGAAGTCTGTTTCCCCAGAATTTGTGAGGGTGTTGGCCTCTCATTGGAACCCTTCCTGGGAAAGGGGTCTCTATTTTGGATTTCTCTGAGCACAAACCTGGCAATCTGGCTGAGATGTTCTCTGCTCCAGGCTGTCCACTGTAAGTATAGCACACCTTGGTCTGAGCAACCCAGAAAGTTGCATGGCCCCCAGGGGAGTAGCCTGGTGAAGGTCCTGCCAGTTGTTTCTGGAAGAATGATCTTTCCCCCTGGTATCCTCCACCAACCTATGGCTTTGACTGTCCATTTCTTCTTTTGTATCTTCTATTTCCCCTGGGTTATTACCATAGAGTCTCAGGCAACACCTGGTCAGGGCATGTCATCAGAATATCAATAGACCCCACTGGCCTCTATGTCTGGCATCCAGGTCAGCAGCCCAGTTACTTCTTGCCTCAGTGGACTCAATTAATAGGAGAAGCCAGATAGCCTCCAGGAGGGCCAAGATTTTCTCTTTGGCTTTGGCTTTAATGTCCTTTCCTCCAGTGGTGGGAAACTCCTTTTCTTCTATAGATCATATCATGGACATGCATAGCCACTATTTGTATATATGGTGGTAGAATTTTTCCCCTCATCTTACAGCCTGCATTAGATTACTCAGTTCTGCTCTCTGGGCTGAATTAGCTGGCTTTGGCCCAAATTGTTTCATTTAAAGTAGCTACTGTGACTCCCATGCACATACCTGGATTCATTTTTCAACTTGTGACTGTCATGGGTGAACACATGCTGGTTGTCATCAAGCAAGAAGGTAGCAGCATTGATGGTGATGGGTTTCTCAAGTGAGACTTGTACTGGCTGGTTTCGTGTGTCAGCTTGACACAAGCTGGAGTTATCACAGAGAAAGGAGCCTCCCTTGAGGAAATGCCTCCATGAGCTCCAGCTGTAAGGCATTTTCTCAATTAGTAATCAAGGATGGAAGGGCTCATTGTGGGTGATGCCATCCCTGGGCTGGTAGTTCTGGGTTCTATAAGAAAGCAAACTGAGGCCAGGCATGGTGGCACATGCCTTTAATCCCAGCACTTGGGAGGCACCTTGTATCGAAAAACAAACAAACAAACAAACAAACAAAGGAAAAGAAAAAGAAAAAGAAAAAGAAAAAGAAAAAGAAAAAGAAAAAGAAAAAGAAAAAGAAAAAGAAAAAGAAAAAGAAAAAGAAAAAGAAAAAGAAAAAGAAAAAGAAAAAGAAAAAGAAAAAGAAAAAGAAAAAGAAAAAGAAAAAGAAAAAGAAAAAGAAAAAGAAAAAGAAAAAGAAAAAGAAAAAGAAAAAGAAAAAGAAAAAGAAAAAGAAAAAGAAAAAGAAAAAGAAAAAGAAAAAGAAAAAGAAAAAGAAAAAGAAAAAGAAAAAGAAAAAGAAAAAGAAAAAGAAAAAGAAAAAGAAAAAGAAAAAGAAAAAGAAAGCAAGCAAGAAAGAAAGCTGAGCAAGCCAGAGAAAGCAAGCCAGTGAGCAGCATTCCTCCATGGCTTCTGCATCAGTTCCTGCCTCCAAGTTCCTGCCCTCTGTGAGTTCCAGTCCTGACTTCCTTTGGTGATGAACAGCAGTGTGGAAGTGTGTCTTAGTCAGGGTTCCTACTCCTGCACAAACATCACAACCAAGAAGCACTTGGGGAGGAAAGGGTTTATTCAGCTTACTCTTCCACATTGCTGTTCATCACCAAAGGAAGTCAGGACTGGAACTCAAACAGGTCAGGAAGCAGGAGCTGATGCAGAGGCCATGGAGGGATGTTCTTTACTGGCTTGCTCAGCTTGCTCTCTTATAGAACCAAGACTACCAGCCCAGAGATGGTCCCACCCACAAGGGGCCTTTCCCCCTGGATCACTAATTGAGAAAATGCTTTACAGCTGGATCTCATGGAGGCATCTCCTCACCTGAAGCTCCTTTCTCTGTGATAACTCCAGCTGTGTCAAGTTGACATTCAAAACTAGCCAGTACAAAGTGTAAACTGAATAAACCCTTTCCTCCCCAACTGCTTTTTGGTCATGGTGTTTTGTGCAGGAATAGAAACTCTGACTAAGATAGGACTCTAAGGTAGACCAGGAGTAGGACTGCCTTGTACCTATTATGTATCACACAGGCATTAGACAGCCAGTCTTCTGTTATTCCTCAGAGGAGGGCCTCAGCCATGTTGTGGGGGTGCTGTGAGTATAAGATTCTAACCCAGAGCTAACTGGCTTTTTATTTTTATTAGACTAGCAGCAGTCACCACAGCTCTTAGGAAAGTATGTCACAGGTCCTATCCATGGCCCCAAAGTTTGCATTAAAATCCCTTTTTTGTACTGTCTATTGTATTGTGGACAGATGAAAAGTTTTTGAGACATCTGGAAGTGCTAGAGCTGGAGCCAAAGTCAGAGCGCTTTTATTTCCCTACCTTGCTCCTGGTCACTCTCTCCCACAATCCTTCCCCCATCTCCTCTCCTCTTCTCCCCTGAGTGGGTGGGGTCCCCTGGGTATCTCCCCATCTTGACATTTCAAGTCTTTTTGAGGCTAGGTGCTTCCTCTCCCTCTGAGGCCAGACAAGGCAGCCCAACTACAAGAATGTATCCCACATACAGGCAACAGCTTTTGGGATAGCTCCAAATCCAGTTGGTCAGGACCCACATGAAGGCCAAGTTGCACATCTGCCACATAATGAGCAGGGAGGCCTAGGTACTGCCATTGTCTGTTCTTTGGATGGTGGTTCAGACACTGATAGCACCAAGGGTCCAGGTTAGTTGACGCTGTGTCTTCTTGTGGAGTTCCTATCCCCTCCGGGGCAGCAATCCTTCCTCCTATTCTTCTATAAGAGTAATCAAGCTCCATCCACTGTTTGGCTGTGGGTGTCACTATCCATCTGAGTCAGCTTCTGGGTGGAGCCTCTGAGAGGACAACATGGTCCTGTCTGCAAGCATAACAGGGTATCATTAATGGTGTTAGGGATGGGTCTCAAGTTGGGCTCCTTATTAGTTGGCCATTCCCTCAGTCTGTGTTCCATCCCCTGTGCCTGCATTTCTTTTTAACAGGATAAATTTGGGGCTGAAAATGTTGTGGGTAGGTGGTGTCCCTATTAAGCCACTTGGGTTCCTGTCTGGCTACAGGGGTTGGCCTCTTCAGGTTCCATATCCCCAGTGTAGTGGGTCACAGTTAAGCTCACCCCCATTGATATTTGGGCACCTCCCTTATTACAGGTCTCTGTTTCATCCTGGAGATGCCCCCGACCTCTAATCCCTGTCAGTTGCAGATTTCCATTCATTTTCAAGGCCATCTAGGCATCAGTCCTGTCCTTCCCCAAACCTGATCTTGAATCCCCCATTCCCTTCCCCATCCCCTCTCTCCTAGTTCCCTCTGTCCATCTGCCTCTTAACACTATTTTATTCCCCCTTCTAAGTGAGATTCAAGCATCTGTGTCTTCATTCTTGGGTCTGTGAATTGTAGCATGGTGTCTGTATTTTATGACTAATATCAGTTGGTCCTTCAACCCACGGGGAACCAGGATTTTGGTAATCAGGTGAGGAAGGAGTCAAACAGACACGGACACCAGAGAGAGTGCTATATTTGAATGTAATTTCTCAAAGCAAGCATCAGACTTATATATTACAGAAGAAAACAAAGATGTTAGGTGACACATCAGCCAAGGTACATTGAAGTTATCTGACACAAAACAAAACATGCATACAAAAGACTGGCAGGAACCAGGAAATTGAGTTAAGGTCAGCCCTATCTAAAGTCAGCTATTGACAGGAGCCAGGTGAGGATTTCACACCCTTGTCATAATTTAAGCCATTCCTCTGAGCCTTGTGAAAGCTTGCAGCAGGGGGCTCTGCTCTTGCTGACCTTTTCATGAATAATTCAATACTCTAGTTTCTCCTTAAACCACAACCCTCCTTCTTCCTAGGCCATTGTAAATTCTTGCATATGGGAGTAACTTGGCTGCTCTTTTAAGTGTTTGTAAGGAATCTCCATTTGTCAGAAGAACTCACCAACTTTCTTCTAATATGCAATGTGGTCTGCCATACCTGACTGTAATGAGGATTCTAAGTTTACTATTTTGAACTAGCCCTGGGGTTGCTAGCTCCTATCCCGCAAACTGAGATGCCTGATTACTAACTGTCAACACTGGGGCATTTCTTCTGAATGAGTAACATTCTTACGAAATTTCAAGCCCAGGGTCGGCTCCAGGACTGCCTAGGACCTTGGTGAAGGCAAGGAAGCAAAGTTCAACCTGATTTAGGTATTTGACAACTTATTTCTCAGAGGCACCTATAATAAAACAATACTGAAAGAAAGCACACAAATTCATTCACCAACTAACACAAAGACAGGTTTGGAGCATTCATGCTACAAGATGCCAAAGTTCCAGGAGACTAAGTTTCTGTGAAACTCTTTGCCTCAGGACTGTGTCCAAGCTTTTGGGCCCATCACACAGTCTTCACTGGAGTGAGTGTGGCACTATTATTCTTAGGTCTTTTCATAGTATCCCAGATTTCCTGGACGTTTTGTATCAGGAATTTTTTAGATTTCACCTTTTTTGACTGATGTATCAATTCCTTCTATTGTATTTTCCATGCCTGAGATTCTTCTGTCTCCCATATTCTGTTGGTAATGCTCTCATCTGTTTTTCCTGCTCTCTTCCCTGGGTTTTCCATATCCAGTATTTCCTTAGTTTGCATTTTCTTTATTTCTCCCATTTCTACTTTCAGATCTTGCACAGTTTTATGTATTTTATTTTATTTTATGTATTTTTTTATGTATTTCCTTAATTGTAGGGTTCTGAAGGTGTCATATTACCCTGGCTCTTGTTGATTTTCTTCTTTCCAGAGACTTTAGCTATCTGCATGGTTTTGGTCGGTAGATGTTCTTGTTTTACTAGGTATTGGGAGGGGGTAAACCTTGATGGTCTTGCTGTGGCAGGCCTTTGATCATTCTCCTTGGGTCGTATGGTTGCAGACCTGCAGTTTTGAATGGCTCAGGAGCATTAGGTTCGATGAAGGTAGACAGAGAGGTGGCAGGAGAGTCCCCCTGAGATTGCTGGCTGCTCAGGGCATCTTGGCTTGGCCCAGATGGCTTAAAGAGCAGGGAATATGGGTAGGAAAAGGGAATTTTATCTGTATGGTTCAGGAGACTCAGGTCTGATAGGGGTCAGGTGAATGAAAGCCGAAGAATGGAGGTCTCCTTGGGATAGCAGGCTGTTCGAGAGAGCTTGGCCCAGCCTAGAGGACACAGAAAGCAGGGAAGATGGGTAGGGGAAGGGAAGCTTACCTTTATGGTTCAGGGGTCTGATGGAGGTAGGGAAGAGGCTGAAGATGGGATGTCTCTATGGGATAGTAGGCTGCTCATAGCAGCTAGGCTTGACACAGATTGCTCTGAGAGAATGGATGATAGGTAGGAGCAGGGAAGTTTACCTGTATGGTTCAGGAGACTCAGGTCTGATAGGGGTCAGGTGAAAGACAGCCAAGGAATGGAGGTCCCCTTGGGATAGCAGACTGTTCAGGATAGTTTGGCTTGGCCCAGAGAACTCAGAAAGCAGGGAAGATGGGTGGGGGAAGGGAAACTTTCCTTTATGTTTCAGGAGTCTGATCAAGGTAGAGGAGAAGAGGCTGGAGAGGGCACATCTCTATGGGATAGTAGGCTGCTCATGGCAGCTTGGCTTGACACAGATTGTTAAGAGAGAATGGACGATGGGTAGGGGCAGGGAAGTTTACCTGTATGGTTCAGGACTCTGGTGGAGGTGGAGGACAGGCAGCAGGAGAATGGAGGTCATTCTGGGATTGCAGGCTGCTAAGGGCATCTTGGCTAAGACCCAGCGGGTCGCAGAGCATGGAAGATAGGTAGGGGCAGGGAAGTTTATCTGTATGGTTCAGGAGTCTGTGGGAGGTAGAGGTGAGAAAGCATGAGAATGGAGGTCCCCCTGAGATATGAGGCTTCTCAGAGAAACTTGGCTTGGTCCAGATTGCTCAGACAGCAGGGATGATGGGTAGGGGGAAGGAAAGCTTATCTATATGGTTTAGGAGTCTGATATGGGTAGAGTTAAAGTGGCTGGAGGGGGAGTTCCTCCAGGGATAGCAGGCTGCTCTGGGGAGCTTTGCATGGTCCAGAGGGCTCAGACAGCAGGGAAAATGGGTGGGGGGTGAGCAACTTACCTATATGGTTCAGGAGTCTGATGGAAGTGAAGGAGAGGCAGGCGGAGAATGGAGGTCCCCCTGGGATAGCAGACTGTAGTAGTAGGGCGGCCCATGGCCTACATGAACCAGGTATTCCTGGAAGGCAGGCTGGGGCTGCCTAGACGGCAAGAGAAATAATGAAGCCAAGACAAATTTTCTCTGATCAAGGCCTGTGAGTTTACTAAGAGACTGTGCTTAATAGGGGGAAGGCCCAGACCCCCACCCCCGCCAGTCCATCCTTGGTGCTTTGTCGCCAAGCTGTCAGCACTTGGTCAACAGGCTGTAGCTTATTCAAGAATGTCTCAGGAAGACAGGTTCAGCCTCTAGGCAGGTAGCAGCATCTTGGAGAAGAGCAGGGCAGTTGACACTTCAAAGGGAGCCAACCAAGTCGGAAAGCTGCATTGCAGGTGGCCCCACCTCAGCGGCAATAAGGTCTGCACCAGCCTGCTTCAGGCTGGGGGAGGCTACAGCAGACCGCTCAGGGAAAATTGGCTTGTCCCAGAGGGTGCAGAGAGCAAGAATGCTGGGGACGGGGAGAAGCTTACCTTTATAGTTCAGGACTCTGGTGGAGGTGGAAGAGAGGCAGAGAGAGAGAGAACAGATTTCCCCCTAAAATAGCAGGCTGCTCGGGTCAGGTTAGCTTGACTCAGATGGCTCAGCCAGCATGGATGATGGGGTGTGATGAGAAGCTTTCCTGTATGGTTCAGGGGTCTGATGGAGGTGGAGGAGATGCAACTGGAAAATGGAGGTCTCTCTGGAATAGCAGGCTGCTCAGGGCATCTTGCCTTGGCCCAAAGGGCTTTTAGAGCATGGAAGATGGGTAGGAGATGGGAAGCTTGCCTTTATGGTTCAGAAGTCTGATGGAGGTGGAGGGAAGACAGCAAGAGAATCCAGAGCTGTTTTAAAAGTCTCAAATGCGGGGCTGGTGAGATGGCTCAGCGGGTAAGAGCACTAACTGCTCTTTAGGAGGTCCTGAGTTCAAATCCCAGCAACCACATTGTGGCTCACAACCATCCGTAGTAACATATGACGTCCTCTTCTGGTGTCTAAAGACAGCTACAATGTACTTACATATAATAAATAAGTTCTTAAAAGAAAAGTCTCGAGCTAAAGGGATCTGCAGCCCTATAGGTGGAACAACATTATGAACTAACCAATATCCCGGAGCTCTTGACTCCAGCTGCATATGTACCAAAAGATGGCCTAGTCAGCCATCACTGGAAAAAGAGGCCCATTGGACTTGCAAACTTTATATGCCCCAGTACAGGGGAATGCCAGGGCCAAAAAGTGGGAGTGGGTGGGTAGGGGAGTGGGGGGGGGAGGGTATGGGGGACTTTTGGGATAGCATTGGAAATGTAAATGAGGAAAATACCTAATAAAAATATTTTTTAAAAAAGAAAAGAAAAGTCTCGGGGCTGGAGAGATGGCTCAGTGGTTAAGAGCACTGACTACTCTTCCAGAGGTCCTGAGTTCAATTCCCAGCAACCACATGGTGGCTCACAACCATCTGTAAGTCTCAAATGCCTTTTTAGTCTCAGTCCAGATTAGGGCCTCCGTGTCTTCTTTTGTGCCAGTCTTTAGATGCCTTGTTATTTGTACAAACTCTGATATCCAGGAGCAATGACACCTTGCTTTACCTAGGAACTTTCTTACCTGCCTCTTAAGGCTTTGGAATAACGATCTGACGGACTGTAGCAATCCTACTCCGGATGTCCATCTCTCTAAACCAGGCAGTATGGACTGAAATACCCCTTTTGTTTGCAGGGGTTTTGAGTATTTTTTAATCTGCACAGGGGAGCTGAACTAATTAGTTGAACTTGGTGTTAGGCTAGTCCTGAGGGCTTGGGTTTTGCCCATAATTCAGGGAATCTTTGTTGTAAATCTGAGAGGATAGTCCAAGTGTATCTTTTGATTTGGGCAGAAATTTCAGCTAGGAAATATTATTTTGACAGAGGAAAAAAACACCAAAAACTATTATTGGGTTATCTAAAGGTACATGTCTCATCATCAGAGAAGGTGATGGTTGAGTTCAATTTATGCAGAAGTTCTTGTCTCTCAAAAATCAGCCAGCTGTTGTTAAGCACTTTTGGAGCTACCTCCAGCAACTAAGACCTATTTATATCTTTAAATTTTTCTAGTGTTTATATTTTTTCCTAATATCTAGGGCTGACTGGGTAACAAAAGAAATCATTTTAGCAGCTGTCTGTAATCCTTTTCAAAGGACCCAGTGAAAAGAGTTTGCTGCCTCCTTTGTCAGTGTTGCACAGAAGGAAAAATCCATTATATCCAGGCTGAGTTGTCCAAGAGCAATGCACACCGGCAACCCCTGACAGAGAATGGTGGGGTTTGAGTTTTCCAATTGACCACTGGTTAGAAAAGTAACAAACCAGGAAAGAAAAGCAGAACTTGCTCTTTTCCCCTTTCCTGGGACTGCTTAGAGCAGTCAAGGAAACAAAAGTAACATACACCATGGATAACTACTCCCCCCTCCCTGTATGCATCCAGTTTAGATGGCAGGGAGCCTGAGGCCTGGGCCCTTTCTCCCTCCACCCAGGGACCAATCTGAAAGATGAACATGAATTGAGGAATGAAACAAGTGACCCCTCTCTCTCTGGGAGTGAGATAGACCAAAGGTTTGTTGTTGGTTGTTTGTTGACTTTTCTGAGTGACCTGGCAAAGCCAAAGGATTCAGGTTCCCAGCAAGATAGACAGGTCTTCATCCAAGGAAATTCTCATACCAGAGAAAGCCATTGGTTAGTACAGGGTAGCAGAACAAACAGAAACACATAGAAAAAACACACAAACAACCAGAGTACACACAGTTTTTACACACAGTAAAAACAATCAGAGATGGTGTCTTAGGGTTTCTATTGCTGCAATGAAACACCATGACAAAAAAGCATGTTGGGGAGGAAAGGGTTTATTTTATTTTATTTTTTAAAATTTCAGGGTATTTTCTTAGTTTTAAATTTATTTATTCACTTTCCAGCTCAATATCAGACTCCCTCTACTCCCAGTACTTCCACACAAGATCCTCACCCTTCCCCTTTCCTTCTCTTCTGAGGAGGAGCCCCCTCCAGGTTTAACCCTACCCTCACCCACTCATCAAGACAATGCAGGACTAGTTGCATCCTTTCCTACTGAGGCCAGACAAGGCAGCCCAGCTAGGCAAGCGGCAGATTCAGGGACAGCCCAGGCTGCAGTTTTGAGGGGACCTACATGAAGACCAAGCTGCACTCCTGTTACATATGTGCAGAGACCCTAGGTCTTGTTTGCTCTTTGGTTGATGGTTCAGTTTCTGGGAGCCCCTAAAGGTCCAGGTTAGTTGAATCTGTTGGTTTTCCTGTGGAACCCCTGTAATCTTCAGCTCCCTCAATCCTTCTCCTCTACAAGACACCCTGAGCTCTAATATTTGGTAGTGTGTCTCTGGATCTGTTTCTACTGGCTACTGGGTAGAATCCCTCAGAAAACCTTTATGCTAGGCTCCTGTCTGCTAGCATAACATAGTATCATTAACACTGTCTTGCCTGTGGGAAGCCACATGTGCCATTGCAGGGTGGCGCTGGTTACTGCTAGCCACCACGCATACATAGGCAGTAAAGTTTTTTGCCAAGATGATGTTTTGAGAATTAACCAATCAGATGAGAGACAAGTTAACCAATCAGATGAGAGACATGTTAACCAATCAGATGAGAGAGAAGTTAACCAATCAGATGAGAGAGAAGTTAACCAATCAGATGTGAGACATGCAAATGAGGTGGTAAGCATAACCCATGCATAACCAATCCGGGTGTGAGACACACCTCTCCTAGGCCTATATAAGCAGCACCAGTTCTGGGCTTGGGGGTCTCTTCAAATCTGCAATCAAGCTCTCCCAATAAACGTGTGCGGAAGGATCCTGTGCAGCGTCTTTCTTGCTGGCGAGTCAGGGCATGCGCAAGACTTGCCCATGGGATGGGTCTCAAATTAGGCCAGTCATTGGCCATTCTCTCTATCTCTGCTCTATCTTTGTACCCACACATCTCAAAGGCAGGACACATTTTTGGGTCAAAAGTTGTGTGGGTTGGTTGCTGTCTTTATCTCTCCACTGGGAGTCCTGCCTTTTGAGAAAAAGCCTTACAGCTGAAACTCATGGAGGCATTTCCTCAACTGAGGCTTCTTCCTCTGTGATGACTTTAGCCTGTGTCAAGTTGACACACAGAACTAGTCAATGCAGGTGGACCCACCAAACATCCAAATACATGAAACAGAAGACAGGGGGAACCTGGTAATGTCGCATACAGATCCTAGACACTGAATCAGCAGTGAAATCACCTATGTAACCAAACTGAAGGCACCTTAACCAGACTTACCCCTGGGGTGACATATGAAGCTATTTGTTTCTCTTTAGGGTAGAGGTGTCAGATTCCTCTGAAACATTAGTCAGAGATTAATAAAAGGGAGTCTTGGGGACTTGGAACATCCTAAGTTGTGCATTCCCTAGAGGTTCCTTGACCATCACACTCTTCCATTCTTTGATGAGGGCTCTGAGACACCCCTACCCCATGTCTCAAGGTCTGATTTGTGGAGCCTTGAGAAATGTGGGGTATTCACCAAAGAAGACTACTGAGACACAGGATTAAAGCAACAGAAAATCTTTATTAACCAGCCAGCAAATTCACTGGGTGTTCAGGATCCTAGTATAGCATGGAGCCTTTCTTTTTTTAAATTAGATATTTTCTTTATTTACATTTCAAATGTTATCCCCGTTCCTAGTTTCCCCTCTGAAATTCCCCTATCCCCTCCCCCTGCTCCCCAACCCACCTACTCCCATTCCTAGTCCAGGCATTCCCCTATACTGGGGCATAGAACCTTCATAGACCAAGGGCCTCTCCTCCCATTGATGACCAACTAGGCCATCCTCTGCTACATATATAGCTAGAGCCATAAGTTCCACCATGTGTTTTCTTTGATTGGTGGTATAGTTCCAAGGAGCTTTGGGGTACTGGTTAGTTCATATTGATGTTCCTCCTATGGGGTTGCAAACCCCTTCAGCTGCATGGAGCCTTTATTATGGTGAGCTTTTAAGCACAATGATAACTTGGTCAGGAAAGAAATAAAGAAATCAAAGACTTTCTAGAATTCAATACCCAAACTTATGGGGCATAATGAAAGCAGTGCTAAAATGAAAATTCATAGCACTAAGTGTCCTTTAAAGAAATTAGGAAGATCCTACACTAGCAACTTAACAGCACACCTGAAATCTCTAAAACAAACAAACAAACAAACAAAAACCCCAAACACACCCAAGAGGAAAATAGATGCAGGAAATATTCAAAGTCAGGGCTGAAATCAACCAATTAAAAACAAAGAGAAAATACAAAGAATCAATAAACCAGGAGCTGGTTCTTTGAGAAAATCAATAAGACAGATAAACCCTTAGCCAGAGGGCACAGAGACAGATCCAAGTGAACAAAATCAGAAATGAAAAGGGAGACATAACAACAGAAATGGAGGAAATTAAAAAAAAAATCACCAGATCTTCCTACAAAAGCCAAGAAAACTGGAATATCTACATGAAATGGGGGGTTTTCTAGACAGATACCACATACCAAAGTTAAATCAAGAGCTGGTAAAATATCTAAATGGTTCCATAAATTCTAAGGAAATAGAATCAGTCATTAAAAGCCTTCCAACAAAACAAAAAATATAAAACAAAAAACCACCCAGAGCCAGACGGTTTTAATGCACAGTTCTACCAGACCTTCAAAGAAGAGCTAATACCAATACACCTCAAACTATGCCACAAGATAGAAGCAAAAGGAACACTGCCTAATTCATTCTATGAAGCCATACTTACTCTGATACCTAAACCACATAAAGAAACAACAAAACTTCAGACCAATTTTGCTTATGAATATCGATGCAAAAATATTTAATAAAATTCTCTCAAAAACCGAATCCTAGAACACATCAAAACTATCATTCACCCTGATCAAGTAAGCTTCATTCCAGGAATGCAGGGATGATTCAGTATATGAAAATCCATCCACATACTCCACTATATCAACAAACTCAAAGAAAAAAAAATCACATGATCATCTTACTAGATGCTGAAAAAATCTTTGACAAAATTCAACAGGCCTTCATATCAAAAGTCTGGGACAGACCAGGAATTCAAGGCCTCATACCTAACCATAATAAAAGCAATATACAGCAATCCAACAGCCAATATAAAATTGAATGGAGAGAAACTTGAAGCAATCCCACTAAAATCAGGGACAAGTCTTCCCACTCTCTCTGTATCTTAGAGTGCTTGAAGTTCTAGCTAGAGCAATAAGACAAAAGGAGACTGAGGGGATACAAATTGGCAAAGAAGTCAAGGTATCACTATATACAAATGATACTGTAATACACATAAGTAACCCCAAAAATTCTACCAGAGAACTTTTATAGCTGATAATCAATTTCAGCAAAGCGGCTGGATACAAAATTAATTCAAAGGAATCTGTAGCTTTCCTGTATACAAATGATAAATGGTCTGAGAAAGAAAATAGGAAAACAACCTTCACAAGTGATAAATAATATAAAATATCTTGGTGTAACTCTAATCAAACAAGTGAAATATCTATATGACAAGAACTTTAGGTCTCTGAAGAAAGAAAGAAATCAATGAAGACCTCAGAAGATGAAAAGATCTCCCATGCTCATGGATTAGTAGGATTGACATAGTAAAAATGGCCATCCTACGAAAAGCAACCTGCAGATTTAATGCAATCCCCATCAAAATTCCAACAGGATTCTTCACAGACATGGAAAGAACAATTCTCAACTTCATATGGAAAAACAAAAAACCCAGGATAGCAAAAACTAATTTCAACAATAAAAGAACTTCTGAGGGAATCACCATCCCTGACCTCAAGCTGTACTACAGAGCAATCATGATAAAAACTGCATGGTATTGGCACAGTGACAGGCAGGTAGATCAATGGAACAGAATAATAATCCCGCACACCTATGGGCACTTGATCTTTGACAAAGAAGCCAAAACCATAAAGTGGAAAAAAGAAAGTATCTTCAACAAAGACTGTTGCTCTAACTGGTGGTCTGCATGTAGAAGAATGCAAATGAATCCATAATAATCTCCTTGTACAAAGCTGAAGTCCAAGTGGATCAAGAACCTCAATATAAAACCAGATACACTGAATCTAATAGAAGAGAAAGTGGGGAAGAGCCTTGAACACATGGGCACAGGGGAAATTTTCCTGAATAGAAGAACAATGGCTTATACTCTGAGATCAAGAATTGACAAATGGGACCTCATAAAATTGCAAAACTTTTGTAAGGCAAAGAACACTGTCAATACGACAAAACGGCAACCCACAGATTGGGAAAATATCTTTACCAATCCTACATCTGATAGAGGGCTAATATCCAATATATACAAAGAACTCAAGAAGTTAGACTCAAGAGAACCAAATAACCCTATTTAAAAATGGGTTACAGAGCTAAACAAAGAATTTTTCAACTGAGGAATATTGAATGGCTGAGAAGCACTTAGAGAAATGTTCAACATCTTTAGGCATCAGGGAAATACAAATCAAAACGACCCTGAGATTCCACCTTATACCAGTCAGAATGGATAAGATAAAAAAAAACTCAAGCTACAATACATTCTTGTGAATATATGGAGAAGGAGGAACACTCCTCCATGCTGGTGGGATTGCAAACTCATACAACTACTCTGGAAATCAGTCCAGCAGTTCCTCAGAAAATTGGACATAGTACTACCTGAAGATCCAGCAATACCTCTCCTGGGCATATACCCAGAAGATGCTACAACTTGTAATAAGGACACATGCTCCACTATGTACATAGCAGTCTTATTTATAATAGCCAGAAGCTGGAAAGAACACAGATGCCCTTCAACAGAGGAATGGATACAGAAAATGTGGTACATTTACACAATGGAGTACTACTCTGCTATTAAAAATGAGGACATCATCAATTTTTGCAGGCAAATGGATGGAACTAGAAAATAACATCCTGAGTGAGGTAATCCTAACCCAAAAAGACATGTATGGTATGTACTCACTATACATCTCACAGACCATAGGAAGTTTAACAAGAAGGAAGGCCCAGCGATGGATTGATACCTGAAACCCACTTAGAAAGGGAACAAAATAGTCATGGGAGGCAGAGAGAGGGAGGAAACTGGGTGGGAGAGGAGAGGGGGAGGGGGAAGGAAGGGTAGAATTAGGTGTGGGTAGAGACAGGAGCAATGCCCAGGGAGCCAGGATAATGAGTGGAAATATGCAGCAATTTGAGGGGGGACTTCTAGAAAGCCTCAGGACTCAATGTGGCTGACATAAGCCTAAATGTCCAACAGTGGGTAGTTAGAACCTGAAGAGACCACCTTCAATAGATAGACATGGCCCCCAGTTGAGGCAGGGGACCATCCACCCATCTTCAAAACTTTTAACCCGGAATTGTTCCTATCTAAAGGAAATGCAGGGACAAAACTGGAGCAGAGACTGAAGGAAAGGCCACCCAGTGACCAGTCCAACTTGTGACCCATCCCATTTATGCACACCAAATCCTGACACTATTACTGAGGCTATATTGTGCATGCAGACAGGAACCTGGAATGACTGTCCTCTGAGAGGCTCTACTAGCAAGTGACTAAGACAAATGTAGATACTTACAGCCAACCACTGGATTGAGGTTGGGGACCAATATGGAATGGTTGGAGGAAGGACTAGAGGAGCTGAAGGGGATGGCAACCCCATAGGAAGAACAACAGTGTCAACTAACCTGGACCCCTTGGAGCTTCCAGAGATTAAGCCACCAACCAAGGAGCATACTTGGTCTGGTTGTAGCCCCAGGGCACTAGTGTAGCAGAGGACTGCCTTGTACCGCCTCAGCTTCAGTGGGTACTTAATTCTGTGGAAACTTGATGCCCCAGGTAAGAGGGATCCTGGTGGGGGTGAGGTGGGGGGTGAGGTGGGGGTGGAGTGGTGAGGTGGGTGAGAGAGCACCCTCTTGGAGGAGGATGGGGCGACGAACTTGGAAAGGGGGTACTGGGAAATAGGGAAACTTTTGAAATGTAAACAAATAAAATAATTTAATTAAAAAAACAAATCCTATGTTGAGATACTTCAGTTAAAAAAGATCAGTTAGGGCAGCGGTGGTGGCGGTGGCTGACACAGGGGATGGCATCTGAGGTGGAGAGGGAGGGAGGTGGCAGCGGCTGCGGAGCCTCGGTGGCAGCTGCAGAGAAGGGGAAGATGGTCCTGAGAGTGAAGGTCCTGAGAATGTCGGTGCTGCCATGGGAACTGGTGGCCTGGTTTGCAGTGTGCGCCGCCAGGATCCTGCTCTCCATCTAGGCCTACCATGTGGAGCAGGAGAAGGAGAGGGAACCTGAGCACTGGGCGTTCTGTGACCAGGGGCCCTGGGTGAAGTGCTATGCCTCCCTGGCCTCCAGTCCTCACTAGGTGACTTCACTTTACCAAGTGCTGACCTGGAATGTCTCACCCCCATTCTTCTGTCTATCTGAGTAGGCTTGTCTAGTCCTGAAGATGGGGTCAAGGGTTTGGTTTTTTGGGTTCCAGTTTTGGAAAAGATGGTGTATTAAGCCAGCCAAACAATGTCTTTGGACTTATATTTTATATACTACAGTTATTACATGACAGCCAGTGAAGATGCAACTCTGGTCCTCCTGACCTCCACTGTGTCTGTGGTGGGCTCTTTGTGCCTGGCCTACATTCTGTACTTTATGCTGAAGGAGTTTTGCATCATCTGTGTCACCACGTATGTGCTGAACATCCTCCTGCCCTTCATCATCATCAAATACAAACGACTAGGTTATTTGAATGAGGCCTGGAAGCCGACAGCTGAAGCCTAAGGAAGACTGATGGCCAGCGGATCTCCACCCAACCTTCTCAAACACTTCTTTCTTTAAGTTTATTTTGCAAGGTTTTTTTCTTTTTTTGTTTTTGTTTTTGTTTTTTTAATTCACAACAGACACTTTCACTGAGAATCTTAAACTGATTTTTTAATAATATTGTAAATTAGCTATTTCTTGTGTCAGTCTTCATTTTAATTCCAGACACAAAAAAGGATACGCTGAGCCAATCAAAGACAAGTTTTAACTTTACCTTGAAGATGTTTCTGAGATAATAAAATGTAGCCCTAGCCCCCGGTCCTCAACCTTAACCTGAGCAGCCATTGCTAGTAATTCTTTAATGTGTATAAATTCAATTTCAGGTGTAGCAAATGTGATCATGAAAATGAAAATATTTTGGAATAGATACTGTATTAAATATTGCCATGTTTACAATATGTAATATGTTTTTAGCCAATGGATTTTAACCTGTTGATTCATTTAGAGTCCATTTGTGTGATATTTGTAAATAAAGGTAGAAACATTGGATCCATCCCTGCAGAACTTACTGTACTGTCAGCTCATTGTAACTGATAAATAATGGAGATAGTAGAGGCAAACAGAAGATCTTGGGAAATGTGCTGACAGCCCTGGTGCAGTATTGACAGCAGAATCAGGGTGGTTGGTTCCCTTCAATCTCCCACTCTGAGAGGAAGAAACTAAGTCTGAACATTCAAGTTAAGTTTGACTAATCAGAACTGGATGGATAGTAACTGTACAGGATGTCACATGACTAGACCTTTTAATTCCAAGGCTCTCAGGACACTGATGGTGGGAAGTGGATGTAATCTTTGGAGAAAAACTGAAACCACTATGGCATTTCTGGGCAAAGCCTCTTAAACAGTAGCTGAGCTCTCAATACACATGTGTTCCCTTGATTCCACTGCCAGTCAGCTGAGCAGTAGTATTACAACTGAAGTAGGCACAAGCCAAGTGCTTTGAGGTCGGTCCATAGTGTTTCCCCTTATCCTTTCTTCTTGCACTAAGGAGGGTCAGTAAGTGTTTCAGAATCACATACTAAATTTGTAAACCTTAGGGCTGTTGCGAGGAACCATTTGGTGACTCAGAAGAAATGCAACACAAAGAAAGACCTGTAAGAGAAATATGGAAACTGTCTCACTCCAGTAGCCACACAGAAGCAGTGAGATGAAATCCAGAGGTGATCTGAATAAACACCATCTGGTTAGCATCTTACACCTTTCACAATAGTCACAAATAATATAAAATATCTTGGTGTGATTCTAAGCAAGTCAAAGATGTGTATGAAAAGAACTTCAAGTCTCTGAAGAAAGAAATCGAAGAAGACCTCAGAAGATGGAAAGTTCTCCCGTGCTCATGAATTGGCAGGATTAATATAGTAAAACTGACCATCTTGCTGAAAGAACTATACAGATTCAGTGCAATCCCCATAAAAATTCTAAATCAGTTCTTCATAGAGTTAGAAAGAGCAATTTCCAAATTCATTTGGAATAACAAAAAAATCAGGATAAGGAAAACCATTCTCAACAATAAAAGAACTTCTGGGGGAATCAGCATCCCGGACCTCAAGCTGTAGTACAGAGCAATCAAGATAAAATCTGCATGGTATTGGTACAGCGACAGGCAGTTAGATCAATGGAATAGAATTGAAGACCCAGAAATGAGCCCACACACCTATGGTCACTTGATCTTTGACAAAGAAGCTAAAATCATCTACTGGAAAAAAAAGACAGCATTGTCAACAAATGGTGCTGGTTCAACAAGTAAAAGAGGGCAAATTGATCCATTCTTATCTCCTTGTACAAAGCTCAAGTCCAAATTGATCAAGGACCTCCACATAAAACCAGATACACTGAAACTAATAGAAAAGAAAGAGGGGAAGAGCCTCAAGCACGTGGCCACAGGGGAAAATTTCCTGAACAGAACACCAATAGCTTATGTTCTAAGATCAAGAATCGACAAAGGAGACCTCATAAAATTGCAAAGCTTCTGTAAGGCAAAGGACACTGTCAATAAGACAAAATGACAATCAACACATTAGGAAAAGATCTTTACTAATCCTACATCTGATACAGGGCTAATATCCAACATATACAAAGAACTCAAGAAGTTAGACTCCAGAGAACCAAATAACCCTATTAGAAAATGAACTAAACAAAGAATTCTCAACTGAGGAATACCTAATGGCTGAGAAGCACCTTAAGAAATGTTCAACATCCTTAGCCATCAGGGAAATGGAAATCAAAACAATTCTGAGATTCCACCTCACACTAGTCAGAATAACTAAGAGCAAAAACTCAAGTGACAGCAGATGCTAGTGAGGATGTGAAGAAAGAGGAACACTCCTCCATTGCTGATGGGATTGCAAGCTGGTACAACCACTCTGGAAATCAGTCTGGAGGTTCCTCAGAAAATTGGACATAGTACTATTGGAAGATCCAGTACTTCTTCTCCTGGGCATATACCCAGAAGATGTTCCAACTTGTAATAAGGACACATGCTCCACTATGTCCATAACAGCCTTATTTATAATAGCCAGAAGCTGGAAAGAACCATAGGCTTTTTAATTCACAAGTGACTATAACCTGAAACTACTCCCCTACAGAGATCTCCTTCTGAGATTAGCCTCCCTCTCCTTCAGCTCTCTGTAACAATCCCACCTTCACTCTCAATGGTATATGATAAGAGTATTGAATTCCCATGCTTCGGATGCACTTCCATCAGTTTGCACAGCTTTTCAGTATACATTTATGTTCTTTCTTCAGGCCTTCATTGCCTCTGTGCAGGTTGCCACAAGGGCTTGAGTTTTCTTTCATTTATATTTTGGCCAAAGGCTTGTTTTGCTCCTTTTAGGTTACATTTTCTCTTCTCTGGACAACCAACCAAATGTTCAAATTACTGTCACTCCACCCTTTTAGTTTATTACCTAGGTTTATATCCTATACTAACTTAGGGAGGCATTCATAGAAACAATTCTGGAATCAACAGTACTTGAAAACAATCCCCAATATTCAATGGCCACTTGACTATCATCAATAGGGCTTCAGATCCCCCAAATCCCTTTCATTCTCTGGTTCCCACCAGCTCTCACTCCCATGCATATCCACATGCTTTCCCCTACTGTGTCTCCACTGGCAAGCCTCACTCTGTTGTTGTTTGAGACAGGGTTTCTCTGTATAGCCCTGGCTGTCCTGGAACTCACTCTATAGACCAGGCTAGCCTGAAAACTCAAGAGATCCTCCTGCCTCTGCCTCTTTTTTTTTTTTTTTCATTTTTGTTTGTTTGTTTGCTTGCTTGCTTTTTTCGAGACAGGGTTTCTCTGTGTAGCCCTGACTGTCCTGGAACTCACTTTGTTGACCAGGCTGGCCTTGAACTCAGAAATCTGCCTGCCTCTGCCTCCCAAGTGCTGGGATTAAAGGTGCATACCACCACTGCCCGGCTGAAAAACCTCATTCTTACTGAGTTTTGTACTCTTAAGGTTTTCATCCCTCCAGTTTTGCTTTAACCATGTTCATTTTTCCCACATAATATTTTTATTGATTGTCATGGGAGTTTCACATCATGTACCCTGATCATGATCCCTTCTTTGTCCTAACAGGTCCACCTTCCCTTGTAACCTCCCCCTCAAAAGAAGTAAAAAAGAGAAAGAGAACCAAAACAACAAAACCCAAACAAGTCCACTTTGTATTATCTATATACTCACTGGATAATGGGCAAATTCTTAGTGGTCTGTCCCTTAAATAGAATTGAATCCTTCCCCTCCCACACTTCTGCCAGAAGCTATCATCTGTGGAGAACTACTCTTTGGCATCTGTGTCATACTTTTAAGAGTTTCTTTTGTGGCTTCCTGTCTGACTAGACAGTTACATTTGGGGTGAGGGTGCATATTGGAGGGTGCAGCTTGTCATAGAAGCCTTCCATGTTTCTATGTGTCTTTCACCTGTGCATCTGTAGTCATTGCTATCACAGCTAAAGTAGCCTCCTTTTCAGTCAGTTAAGGCAGGGATCATGGGCCTCCTATAAGGTTTGTGGGAAGAGCACAGACCACAAACTTGGTCCCTAGATGTAGTAGGAGCTCAGGCACAAACAAGACCTTTAGATGCTGTCTGTACCATTGCCATCAACATGGCCTCAAGTGGCAGCACAGGCCACTCACACCAATATTGACCACCACCAGCAGAGCCTAAAGCCATAGCTTCGGACTGAAGTGCAGACCAAGGACATCTGCATGGCCCTGTGCTACAGACATTGTCATCAGCATGTGGCAAGGTGGAGTGTGGGTGGTCACAATCCTGGTTGACTCACCTATCTGCTGGTTCTTCCACTTCGATGCCTCTCCTGGGTTAACTATTATTGTTAAATGTATGTATGAAATCATGAGCATAAATAAGCTCTTGATTTGCAAAGCTACTTTTAGTCAGCTATTTGGTCTCAGACATCACAGTAACAGTTACCAAATCCAGACACTATTGTGGATGCCAACAAGTGCTTGCTGACAGGAACGTGATGGTTCTGCCAGTGCCTGACAAATACAGAAGTGGATGCTCACAGCCATCCATTGGACTGTACACAGGGCCCCCAGGATAATGTATCCAACTTATCCTTCTTCTGGTCCCTGACAACTACTCTACATTTTGGTGAGTTTTATTACTTTAGATTGCACACATCAGAAGTATCATATTTGATTACATGTTCCTCTCCCTTAGCATCATATCCTGAAAATTCACTCAAACTGTCCCAAATAGGAGGATTTGGGCTTTTGAGGGGAAGCACATTTAAATCTTTTATGGCTTCTAAACCACAGGAATGGTTGTCACACTTGGTGGTCCATGAGAATTCCTTGAGGACTTATATCGGATTCCTTGTCTCCACTACACTGTCTTATTCCACAAGTAGATGGGGCCTGACAATTTATGGAAACAAGACCCTAGTTGAGGTAGGTGCCTCTGGGAAGAGAACATGGTGAGACATTTTACCTCTTAGAGAAAAAAATATACAATATCCTTAGCCTTGAAAATAAAAATGGGGCCAAGGAGCACCTTGGGGAGCCATCTTGGGTCCCGGATCCCTCAGTGACTAGTCTGCTCAGGTGAGAGTGCAAACTAAGAAGCTACACAGCTTCTGGGACAGGCCCTATTTTGGGCTTTCATCTTCAGCCAGGAGACAGGTCCAAACACCAGATATCTGTGCACCTTCCCTGCAATAGGAGAGCTTGCCTGCAGAGAGTACTCTGATCACTGAAACTCAGGACAAAGCTACACTCCCAGGTCTGCTGACAGAGGCTAACAGAATCACAGGAGGAACAAGCTCCAACCAGAGAAAACTATAACAACTAACTCCAGAGATTAACAGAAGGCAAAAGGCAAACGTTTCATCCCAGGGATGAAGGGATGGTTCAATATACAGAAATCCATCAACGTAATCCAGTATATAAACCAACTCAAAGACAAAAACCACATGATCATCTCGTTAGATGCAGAGAAAGCATTTGACAAAATCCAACACGCATTCATGATAAAAAGTCTTGGAAAGATCAGGAATTCAAGGCCCATACCTAAACATGATAAAAGCAATCTACAGCAAACCAGTAGCCAACATCAAAGTAAAGGTGAGAAGCTGGAAGCAATCCCACTAAAATCAGGGACTAGACAAGGCTGTCCACTCTCTCCCTACCTATTCAACATTGTACTTGAAATCCTAGCCAGAGCAATTCGACAACAAAAGGAGATCAAGGGGATACAAATTGGAAAGGAAGAAGTCAAAATATCACTTTTTGCAGATGATATGATAGTATATATAAGTAACCCTAAAAATTCCACCAGAGAACTCCTAAGCCTGACAAACAGCTTCAGTGAAGTAGCTGGATATAAAATTAACTCAAACAAGTCAATGGTCTTTCTGTACACAAAGGATAAACAGGCTGAGAAAGAAATTAGGGAAACAACACCCTTCTCAATAGTCACAAATAATATAAAATACCTTGACGTGACTCTAACTAAGGAAGTGAAAGATCTGTATGATAAGAACTTCAAGTCTCTGAAGAAAGAAATTAAAGAAGCTCTCAGAAGATGGAAAGATCTCCCATGCTCATGGATTGGCAGGATCAATATAGTAAAAATGGCTATCTTGCCAAAAGCAATCTACAGATTCAATGCAATCCCCATCAAAATTCCAACTCAATTCTTCAACGAATTAGAAAGGGCAATCGGCAGATTCATCTGGAATAACAAAAAACCTAGGATAGCAAAACTCTTCTCAAGGATAAAAGAACCTGGTGGAATCACCATGCCTGACCTAAAGCTGTACTACAGAGCAATTGTGATAAAAACTGCATGGTACTGGTATAGTGACAGACAAGTAGACCAAAGGAACAGAATTGAAGACCCAGAGATGAACCCACACACCTATGGTCACATGATCTTTGACAAGGGAGCTAAAACCATCCAGTGGAAAAAAGACAGCATTTTCAACCAATGGTGCTGGCACAACTGGCGGTTATCATGTAGAAGAATGAGAATTGATCCATTCTTATCTCCTTGTACTAAGGTCAAATCTAAGTGGATTAAGGAACTCCACATAAAACCAGAGACACTGAAACTTATAGAGGAGAAAGTAGGGAAAAGCCTCGAAGATATGGGCACAGGGGAAAAATTCCTGAATAGAACAGCAATGGCTTGTGCTGTAAGATCGAGAATCAATAAATGGGACCTCATAAAATTGCAAAGCTTCTGCAAGGCAAAAGACACCGTCAATAAGACAAAAAGACCACCAACAGATTGGGAAAGGATCTTTATCTATCCCAAATCAGATAGGGAACTAATATCCAGTATATATAAAGAACTCAAGAAGGTGGGCTCCAGAAAATCGAATAACCCCATTAAAAAATGGGGCTCAGAGCTGAACAAAGAATTCTCACCTGAGGAATACCGAATGGCAGAGAAGCACCTGAAAAAATGTTCAACACCCTTAATCATCAGGGAAATGCAAATCAAAACAACCCTGAGATTCCACCTCACACCAGTCAGAATGGCTAAGATCAAAAATTCAGGTGACAGCAGATGCTGGCGAGGATGTGGAGAAAGAGGAACACTCCTCCATTGTTGGTGGGATTGCAAGCTTGTACAACGACACTGGAAATCAGTCTGGCGGTTCCTCAGAAAATTGGACATAGTACTACTGGAGAATCCCACAACACCTCTCCTGGGCATATATCCAGAAGATGTTCCAACCGGTAAGAAGGACACATGCTCCACTATGTTCATAGCAGCCTTATTTATAATAGCCAGAAGCGGGAAAGAACCCAGATGCCCCTCAACAGAGGAATGGATACAGAAAATGTGGTACATTTACACAATGGAGTACTACTCAGCTATTAAAAAGAATGAATTTATGAAATTCCTAGGCAAATGGATGGACCTGGAGGGCATCATCCTGAGTGAGGTAACCCAATCACAAAGGAACTCGCACAATATGTACTCACTGATAAGTGGATATTAGCCCAGAAACTTAGGATACCCAAGATATAAGATACAACTTGCCAAACGCATAAAACTCAAGAAGAACGAAGACCAAAGTGTGGACACTTTGCCCCTTCCTAGAAATGGGAACAAAACACCCATGGAAGGAGTTACAGAGACAAAATTTGGAGCTGCGACGAAAGGATGGACCATCTAGTGATTGCCATATACAGGGATCCATCCCATAATCAGCTTCCAAACGCTGACACCATTGCATACACTAGCAATATTTTGCTGTAAGGACCCAGATATAGCTGTCTCTTGTGAGACTATGCCGGGGCCTAGCAAACACAGAAGTGGATGCTCACAGTCAGCTATTGGATGGGTCACACGGCCCCCAATGGAGGAGCTAGAGAAAGTACCCAAGGAGCTAAAGAGATCTGCAACCCTATATGTGGAACAATAATATGAACTAACCAGTACCCCGGAGCTCTTGTCTCTAGCTGCATATGTATCAAAAGCTGGCCTAGTCAGCCATCACTGGAAAGAGAGTCCCTTTGTACTTGCAAACTTTATATGCCCCAGTACAGGGGAACGCCAGGGCCAAAAAGGGGGAGTGGGTGGGTAGGGGATTGGTGAACTTTGGGGATAGCATTGGAAATGTAAATGAGGAAAATACCTAATAAAATAAATGAAGCCACAACATAGGCAAACTTATGGGACACAATGAAGACAGTCCTAAGAGGAAAACTCATAGCCCTGACTGCCTCCAAAACAAAACTAGAGAGAGCATACACTAGCAGTGACAGCACACCTAGAAGCTCTAGAACTAAAGGAAGCACATTCACCCAAGAGGAGTAGACAGCAGGAAGTAATCAAACTCAGGGATGAAATCAACCAAGTGGTAACAAAAAGAACTATTCAAAGAATCAACCAAACCAGGAGCTGCTTCTTTGAGAAAATCAGTAAGATAGATAAATCCTTAGCCAGACTAACTAGAGGGCACAGGGAAGTATCCCAATTTACAAAATCAAAAATGAAAAAGGAGACATAATAACAGAACCTGAGGCAATCCAAAACATCATCAGATCCTACTACAAAAGGCTATTCTCAAGAAAACTAGAAAACCTGGATGAAATGGACAACTTCCTAGACAGATACCAGGTACCAAAGTTAAATCAGGATCAGATTAATGATATAAACAGTCCCATTTCCCCTAAAGAAATAGAAACAGTCATCAATCATCTACCAACTAAAAAAAAAAGCTCAGGACCAGATGGGTCTAGTGCAGAGTTTTATCAGACCTTCAAAGAAGACCTAATTCCAACTCTCTTCAAACTATTCCACAAAATAGAAACAGAGGTTGCCCTACCCAATTCATTCTATGAAGCCACAATTACTCTGATACCTAAACTACACAAAGATCCAACAAAGAAAGAGAACTTCAAACCAATTTCCCTTATGAATATTGATGCAAAAATACCCAATAAAATCCTCGCAAACCGAATCCAAGAACACATCAAAACAATCATCCATCCTGACCAAGCAGGCTTCATCCCAGGGATGCAGGGATGGTTCAATATACGGAAATCCATCAAAGTAATCCACTTTATAAACAAACTCAAAGACAAAACTCACATGATCATCTTGTTAGATGTTGAGAAAGCATTTGACAAAATCCAACACCCCTTCATGATAAGTTTTGGAAAGATCAGGAATTCAAGGCCTATACCTAAACATAATAAAAGCAATCTGCAGCAAACCAGTAGCCAACATCAAAGTAAATGGAGCGAAACTCGAAGCAATCCCACTAAAATGAGGGCCCAGACAAGGCTGCCCACTTTCTCCCTACCTATTCAACATTGTACTTGAAGTCCTAGCCAGAGCAATTCGACAACAAAAGAAGATCAAGGGGATACAAATTGGAAAGGAAGAAGTCAAAATATCACTATTTGCAGATGATTCCTCTGAAATCTTAAGTCAGCATCTTGAAGAGATAACTATACCCAAAATTACCTTAGACAGATAGGAAAGATCAGTGGACCAAGAAAATGTATCCATTCTATACACAGCACAACCTTACACAGCCACAAAGGAGAAGAAAATTATATCTCTTGCAGTAAGGGGGCTAGAACTGGAGATAATGTTCAGTGAAATAAAGCACATTCAGTAAGACAATATAACATTTTCCTTCACACACAGAAAAATCAAGATTCAAAGAAACAATATATTAAAATAAAGGGAAGACTACTTGGGAGGAAGAAGGAGCTTAGTGAAAGGAGAATGGGAACAAAAGAGGTTAAGGGGGGGAAATAGGAGCAAAGAACACTGTAAGACCTAATGAACCCATTATTTTGTATGCTAATTCAAAGAGAAAACACTTTTCCTAAAGGCCTTATCCATAGAAGTCTCCTGTCGTTTTAGAATTAAACTTTTGGTGAACTTTTCACTCAGTGGCATAGGAATCCTGGTTTACCATTGGGAGGGGGAATAGAAAATGTTTGCTAATTTATCACTGAATGTATTTATGACTCCTTCAAAGGAAATCCACACACCTACTAGGGAAGACGGAGGTTATTCCAATAGAAATTCTCATGTTCACTGGCCATTGCCTTCAATACACATCTCCTTTGCACTTGCCCATTGTCCTGCAGTTCTTAGTGAAAGCAATACTTACCCAGGCAAGCCCATTGTGCTCTACACCATGTGAAGGTCACCTTTACATGGCTCCTCCATTTTTTGCTACTTTTTGTATATTTACAAATTACTTATGTTTTTATTTTTAGTGATTTCCAAGACCCACGACATGTGTCCTGAGGTGAGAGAGCCAGTTTTATGTCTATATGCTAAATTGCCAGACATTATTTAGTACCTTCGTGGGATCAATTTCTCCAACCTTAAAGTTGGGGTCTGAATGTGAATTCTCCCTTATAGGCTCACATGTGTGAACAATGTTTGGGATTATGGAACCTGGGGAAGTGTGGCTAACCTGGAAAAAGTGGGTCACTTCAGGGTAGGTTTTAAAGTTTATATCCTGGTCTTAACATGTTTCCTGATCTTACCATACACCAGGAAGTTCCATCTGCACAGCGCTGTCCATGAACTATTGTTGTTTTTTTTTTGAACTATTGTTATTACATCATTCCCACCATAAGGAATGTGTTTTCTAAATCAACACAAAAAATAGTGGAAATAGACCTTTTCCCCTTTTGTTGCTTCTTGTCATAGCAACAAGTTCACTAACCCACATCCTAGTTCCTGGAAACTCTTGGTGTGGAAGCTCTCTCCGAATTGATGGTGCAGGTATCTTCTCAATCTGGCACCATGGACCTTGTGTTAATAGGAGTATTTCCCAGGTTAGCAAAGTCCTGCCTGCCCACCTTGGTTTTCATTTTCATTCAAGTATTTAGTGAGAATGCAAGAGTGCCTTAATAGTTGCCAGTAAGACATTCTGTTAAGCCAGATGTCTGACTGGGATTTTTATTTACTCCGTTCTCCTGTTCTAGGGCCTTTGAGTACTATGTAAAACATTAAGCAAAACCATTCAGAACATAATCTAAAGATGAAATTGCTTATGGCCTTACTTATATGTGAAAAAATTATGTATTTGGTTCTAAAATACCAACCTATATTATTTTCAAGATTACTTATTTAATGTATGATTGTGCTATGTGGGAGGTATCAATAATCATACTAACAAAACTGACTGCCCTTGAATTGTTCATCCTAACAGGAAAAGAGACAGTCAATGTACAATTAATGATGTAATGAAGTGTATAAGTTACATATTACTGTGTCTTTGAGCTATAGAACTCCCCAAATCCTAATGACATATAATCATTGGCATTGTTCATGTAATATGAAGATGACAGAATGCCTTTGGCTTAGTCTCCTTGCTGTCAACACTACACGCCAGTCTTAAGGTAGCAACCATTTGGTATAAACTGTTCTTGTATCAGAAGAAAATACACCCAAGTTTCACTCATTGACCCATGTGATCCAGTAAGCAAACAAAAGTTCCCAATGGGATGCAATACTGATTGGGAACTATAATATACAACTTTTACAAGGTTAAATGAAGTCAAGAAGAGGCTGGAAGGAGCCAGGTTTACTGGTACATTGGAAGTGAAATGGGGATTGACAGGTCTAAGGAGGCATTTGGGGTGTGTATTATACTATTAGAATCAATAGCAGTTGAGACTGCTATTTACCTAAGAACTATTTCCTCATCTTCTTGGTCAGACACTATTATAGTAAAAAATGGGCATATGACCAAAATCCACAGCAATGGGAACAAAGGTAACATGTATCATAGATACCTGAGAGGATCCCAAGGCCCAAGGGATTGATGGGCCACAAGTTGGAGTCTAAGAGTCCAAATCACTATGAAGGATAAGCTGATTTAGATTGTGAGGAAAGCTACAGTGTGTTTTGGATACAGTACCCTTTGGATTTATTATAGCCTACAGAACCCAGGTCTTTCATTTATAGAAGAGGAAATCCTGAGTGGTGTTAGGAGTATACTAAGAACTCCCACTTCCTAAATATAGTCCAACATATCAAGTAAAAGTGGTCCCAGTACTAAAAAAATGTCCAGGGCTAATTAGGACAACTATGGCTGAGGCCATACTTTTAGAAAATGGGTAAGCTACCAAGGTGAAAACAGATCACAAAGAACAAAAATTTACCTGGTTGTGAGATCATTTATGGTGAAACTGAATGAACTTGGAGGAGTTAGAAAAAGGCTACATAGGGCATATTACAAATATGAATCTGAAAGGTTCTTGTACATGGAGGAACTTACTAATTGTATTGAGAACACAGTAAAAAGAAAAAGAGGGTATATTACAAATGTGAATTATAAAGTTTTCAGGTACATGTAGAGAGTACAAAATATGGAAAATTAAAGATATTCTAAAAATTAAGTATGAATTAACTGTCTAACTAAACAGAAAATAGTGATAATTGAGAGGCCACCTAATCTTGTACATGGAAGGATTTGCCAGTGCTGAAATGATCCAGTGGGTTTAGGTGGTGATGAGGGTCTTCCCTTTTTGACAACTGCTCATTCTAGCTTTATGTCTGAAATACATATAGCAATAGGAGGCAAACTTACTTAATCGCATTGTTATTCTCTTATGTGTTTATTTCTTTGTGATAGTAGAGAGTATTTGCTGAGAAAGAAATGCTATAAGCTTTAAATCATTCCATGTCTGTAACTTCAACAATGTTTTTTTATACTAATTTATTCTGACATACACAAATTTATCACTTTACCTACTATAAATATGCAATGAGTATCAATTATATCTACAGTGTTGCACAACTATTACTACTGAGTACAGAATTTTTCATTCAGTCCATACTGAAATCCTGGGCCAATTAAACATTAAATTCCCATTCCATTTTCAACAACCCCATGGTAACTCTTATTTTCTCCCTGAGTTTCATGTAAATGATACATACAATACCTGCCCTTGTGCCTGGTTGAATGTAACTTATGTGACAGTACACATCAGAATTTCATTCCCTTTAAAGTCTATATAACACACACACATATATACAGTGCATTTCATACTTCATTCATCTGATAAGAAGTGCATTTTACCAAAATTTTGACTGTTAGCAATATTGATATCCCAAGCACTGGTGTACTGATACTGCTTTTCCAAGTTTTGAGATGTGATATATAGTGTAATTGTTTTACACAGGAGCTACACTTTAAATTCCTCCTAGCAATACATATAGCTCCAGTTTTTCTGTTACTTTGCCTTTTTTATACAAATAAAAAAATTAATATTATCAAGTAATTATTAAGTCTCTAAGTGGAGAATAAGCACACCCACTCAATTCTAGCATCAGGGAAGTTAGAGGCATTGTGAGTTCAAAGTCAATTTAAGTTACACAACTGACAGAAAACACTAATGGTTGCAGATATACTTTAGTGATAGATCATTTTGGGTTTGAAGACTCTTGAGTAAGGTATCCTAATTTTTTTTTTTTTTTTTTTTTTTTGTTTTTCGAGACAGGGTTTCTCTGGATAGCCCTGGCTGTCCTGGAACTCACTCTGTAGACCAGGCTGGCCAGGAACTCAGAAATCCGCCTGCCTCTGCCTCTTGAGTGCTGGGATTAAAGGCGTGTGCCACCACGCCCTGCTTATCCTAAATATTTGTTGTTCATGTGAAATTCTGAAATAAGAATTACAGGAAAGACTGTCTGCTATATATTCTGATGGTAGGCATCACACACACACACACACACACACACACACACTCTCTCTCTCTCTCTCCTATATCCTACTTTGTCCCACACTGAATCAGTCTCTGGGAAGTTCATAAGATATGACAAGTTTAGCCTGTAGAATGTGTTGCAAACATTTCAATCTAATTCACTTATTCAGTAAACTGCAAGTAAAATCTCTTCTATAGTATGAAAGACTATACTCTTAGGTACACTACGAAGTAGTCTTCCAAGTCCTTCTTTGCGAGACTACCAAGCCCACATATTAATACACTGTGGAGAAAATAAGCAAAATAACATCCAAGGCTTAGCTGTTAATTGCTGTGGTTATTTAATAACTTTATTATATTCTTAAAATCTTAAGGTTATAAACAATATTATAAACACCTGAGGTCCAATCAACTGGAAAGAGCATCTTCATACAAGCAATTTGCAAGAAGATAAAGTTTAAGTATTCTAGTTGTGTCAGAAATGACATAAGTGAAATAGTCTTTTAAACTTTTGCATTGTTGTCTAAAGCACATTTGGCATTCTAAAGAGAAAATTACATTCTTGTCTGGTTGAACATTTTGTTGAGACTTAGAATAGATAATACATGTATAACTGACTCTAATACATGTATAACTGATTCTCATAGCTTATATGCACTACACCATCATATAAAGTTATAACATGCAGCACCATTTTACTTTGAAAGCTATTATTTGGAAAAACAAAACCCTCAATGTCAGAATTAATGCACCTTTCAAAATGTAGCAAAGTTGATGGCTCAGAACTAAGAAAAATAATTAGAAATATTGCATAGGATAAAGAGCTTCCCTATGTGGGAGCCAATTTATGGGCAGTTTCTTATCACCTGAATAATACGCTGAGAGGTACTGATGATAGAAAAATGATGTATATATTTTTTCAGGGATTAAACATCTATATATACCTTTATTACCTCTGTGGCAGTGTAAAGTGCCATATTCAATTCAAAAAGTCACTTGTGTCTTCTCACATATATATAATAGTATATAAATATGCTAAAGTATCTGTATGAGTAATAAACACAAAATAAAACACAAATTTAAAATCTGGACACAAATATCTTAGAAAATAAAGATGTCAGAATTGGGTGTCTAATGTTCAAGTTTAGCAAAAATATAGAAAGTTGTAAAATAGGTATAAAATTTATCCAATTCTCTCCAATTCACTCTGGTAAAATAAACATCTCCTGCACAAAATTATCAATTTTAATCTAGCCTACAGTTTAAAAAATATCAAAAACTAGTAAGAACACTTTATATAAGCTTATAAAATTGCTTTCCCCCTGTAGTATGAACAAAAAAGGGCACTGACAGAAAAAAGAATAATTTAGATGGCTCTTCCCTTTCTACTAGTAGATCAGGAACAAAACATCATAAAACCAGACTAAAATAATTGAGCTGACGAGAGCTTAAGTGCATCTTGAAATTCTCTTTTGAAGAAAAAATTTCTCCTGTTTTTAGAAGTGCTGGTATTTTCCTCCTTGGACTTAGCTGTTTGGTTCTAGATATAAAGATTAATCCAAATAAAAATGTTTCTTCTCTTTGCCACATGAAGTACACTTGTAAACACAATAAAAATAACTGAAGACATAAATAATGAACAGCCAGTTTTAATCATGCTAATACAAACGTATTAGATGGAATTTAAAGAATAAGAGTATACTATTAATGTACTACAACTTTCATAAAATATTTCTATAAAAACATTCTATAAAATAAAAACGGATGAGATGAAAACTACTATTAAAGTAAAATGTTTTCAGTATACCTGAGAATTATCTCTAAACTAAATTTGCACATTTTCAATTATGGTTTATTTCTTTAAGTTTTTCAATGTAATAACAAAGTTTTACTGCTGGTCCTAGTTTCAGCCCCATATACTTCATCAGCAGCTCACTCTTCAGTAGTAGCAGAGCTTTCCCATCAATTTCCTATAGAGAGAAGAAAAATATAGTAAGAATTCCTTCATAGCTGATCAAACTATTTATATATAAGAATGTATAAAATATTTCCAATATATACTGTATATATATATATATATATTTATACACTTATAAAAACTTATATAATCTGATTTGCATAACAGCATTATCTGATAATTTGTAAATTTAAATTAAGAAACTAGTCAAGTGTTTTAAACAAATGTCCAGAGTATCAAATTATCTGGCTTTACTATGTACTGAGTAAAATACTACTACATATCTATGATAAATGGTTAAACACTGAGAATAGAGAAGTGAGTTCCATATGTTAACTTTCTGAGAAGGGAAAGGAGTATGTCAGTATCCATGCAAACTGTAAACGTGTTGTTCAGTTTCATCATCGTATTGAAAGGTATAAGCTGTCTGAAGCTAGTTAACTGCTGAAACAAATAATGATTTACTTGAAATATTGAAAAGAGGCAGGGGCTGAGGGCTAGGAAGAATTGCTCAGGGAGTAAACCACTTGTCTTGAAAACATGAAGCCTGGAGTTGGATCTCCAGAATCCATGTAAAAATGCCAGACATGATGGCATCTACTTTAATCCCAGCACTGAAGAGGTTGAGGCATGACAATCTCTGGGGTGTACTGGCCAGTCAGTGTAATGTAACTGATGAGACCCTAGATCGCAGTGAGAGACCTTGTCTCAAAGGAGGCTGGATAGCCTTCCTGAAGATGACACTTGAGATTTTTGTCTTTGGGTTCCCATAGACATAATACACATGTGTATTTGCACCTGCACACACATGTGCACACACGCACGCATAAAATAGTGTACACGAGACAATAAATCAATAACTTTATGTTAGAAAATATTGTGAACACACTATTTAACAGTGACAAGGAATTCTTTTAAAATTCTTTATTATTGTATTATACAATATATGTTATAGAATCCTATTATTTGGTATTCAAATCATAATGGAGTTGCTGGTTTCACTGGGTATCACGAGAAGGCCACCCTGGTATATGCTGTAGGTCAACCCCTCCTACTCATAGTCCTAGAGTAGAACAGGTAGCAGGTTGGGGGAGGATTTTTTATTTGTTATTACAAGAAGGGGTGGTCTGCATGAGAGTGGTAATCCTGTAATACCAACTCTTGAAAACCTGAAGCTGTGTGTACTCGATACTTGGACACCCATTTAAAGAATTAGGCAATTAATCTATCATTGAAGGCCTGAATGTTGGGCAAATTAATCTTTCTCACAAATGAAAAAGATCAGTTGATAGGGTTCCCCCACCATCCATAAAACTCAGTATCAAACTGAAAGGCCTGCACATTGGTCATTTAGAGGCATTAGGGCAGCAGGAAAACCGGATCAAAAGATACGTTACATGTTGCCTGAAGAGGTCGGCGAGGGGGCCTGATATTTGAGGATCAGTATGTTTCATAAACTGTATCACTTCATCCACAGACCAGGTTGAAGGGTCCTTACAGAAGCCTTGTTTCAGGACACTGGGGTCAGGTACAGTTATATAACTTGAAGCTTCAACGGGAGGGGGAAAAAAAACAAATCATACTTGACCTGATCATAATCCTGAAAGAAGAGATGTTAGGTAGAAAGTAATGGTCTCACTCCTGGAACCTTCTGTTAAGTAACTAAGAAGGGTCTCAAGATTCCAACTGTAAAATCTCATGAGTGCCTGAATGAAGATGATCTGCTGCTGTAAGAGTGTGCTAATGAGCCTCCCACAAAGAACATCAACAATTTTACTTTAGAAGGTACCTTAAAGCTTCAACAATCATAAAACATTTGTAGCAATCCAAGGCCTCTTAGGTCCCAAGCAAGAATAGATCCAAAAAATTTCTCATAAACTGCTCTTTTAGTATCTCTTCTTCTATGTTGACTTTATTTTGATATATATGCTGGGACTCTCTGAAGTTTAAAAGTTTATAATACCCTATTTTTTATATTTTAATCAAATGTATTTCAGTAACCCCATTATTTTTGAGAGAGAGGGACATTAATAATTTGGACTGTTTGCCTCAATTATTCAGCATAGATATTCTTAGCATCTCTTTTATACTTTAGATTGCCATCACAGTGATTAAAGAAATCAAAATTATTTCCTGCTCAGTTAGGTCAGAAAGTTGTTTCAGAATTTTTATTTGATCCTTCTTCCATTCTTTACTGCATAGCAATAAATATGTTTATATATTTAGTAAAAAGGATATAACACACAACCAGGGTATCCATTATCTTGTCATAAAAAATAAATTGAATTTTGTTCAACTTCATCAATGCAGGTAAAAGTGGTGATAATGTAGCCAACAGTGTCCACCATGTAACACTGCAATATGAAATTATCTGCAACTCTGCTGGGTCACATTCTCAGCTATCCTGGGAAACTTGGACAAGTCTACAGATAGTGTTATACCATTTGGAAATTGCGACAATTAGAACATTACTTTAACTCACCAATGGCACAAACATTAAAATACAAGGTTAATCATATTTCTAAATCAACCTAGGTTTTAAAGATATTTCTGTCATCAGAATTTGGTATATCTTCCAAAAAATGTTAACTATAGATTAACTGTATATAAAGGTATATAGGTAAAGGTGAAACTAATTTTAAATTGAAATAAGATTAGTATCTTCTCTTTCTACTATTCTATTACTGAAATAAAGTTGAGCCTGTATTTTCAATAATCAGATGAGATTGTAAACACTCCATAGTTATTACTCAACTAATATAGGAAAAAAAACTACTCATGAGAATAAGTCAAAGTCCAGTCATACTTTTTTTCTGGATGTATAGACTACGGTATCAATAAACATATTTGAAATAAAGTGATTTATTTTTCCTGTTACTGAAGTTCTTTTATAAAGGTCAACAATTTTTCTTAATTCAAATAATGGTGGGGGGGGCGTTCAATAGCAGTTGTGTGACCATTAGTGACAAATTCATCTTAAACTAAAATTTATAGGACCTGAAAGAAAATAATAATGACAACTCTAAACATCTTTGCAATGAAATGATAAGTTATGTCTTCTCTTGAGTTGCAGGCAGTGTCTGGGTTCAAGGATTTGCCCAGCTACCTTTATTTTTGGGGATCATAGACAAGTGACTTCTGAGATCTTTTTCACTGAAAATGTTTACCAGTACCTATTATTCAAGGAAGTTAAAAATGGTATTATGTATGTAGCCATATAAAATATGTGCCTGTCATATAATGTTCCATAATGATTTCATAAACTATTAACAAGCAATGTAATTACTATGTCTCTCTATTCCTAGGCATGCCAGTAGTATTCCTCATATATCTGGAAATCAGAAAACTATCATTAGGAATAATATTTTAAATTCTTTTACTAAGAAAATGTTTTTTACAAGTTGATATTTAGTAAACATACTTAGAAATAACATTTTATATTAATTATGAAACAGATATCTATCCATCTTTAGACCCTTGTTAAACAATGTCACTTTTTAAAAAAGAAAAAAATACTACAGAAGGTGGGGAGGGATAGAAAAAAAATTCAATGTGCTATATATGTGTACAGTGAGGATGGCTCCTAGATAACATCCATGATATAAAAGCCAAGTAGAATACCTGCTTTCCACATCCTTCACTTTTTGACCCAGTCTAGAGAAAATGGATAGAACACATTTCTTTACTCTCCTGTACTAATAATACTTAAAATGGCAAACTGTAGCAAGAGAAAAAGCTATGTCAACTTTTTACAGAATTAAGATGCCACCTTTTCTTGGTGAGAATGACAGAGGATATGGTAAATAGGGAAATGGTGTGGTTATAGAAACAGGATGCCTGAGACCTGGTCCAAGAGCCACATATAGGCTGGCAACAAGGGAAGGCCTCAATAGATAAGACAGCACTTCAGAAATGAGAAGTAATGTGTCCTTCTTGGCTTTGAGAGGTTTTTGAGTCCTCAAAGTACCTCAGGAATTGTTTAAAACTGCTTGAGAAATACTAAAGTCCAAGAAGTCGCTATCACATATGGTAGGTGATCCAAATTGCCACTCACTTCTGAGATGCTACAAAGATAGGAACAGCCACATTAGAATTGTTCCTAGCAATGTTATGAAAGAGAACCTGACCTCTATAATTTTGGCATTTTAAGAAATACTCTGGGGTATAGTTGGACATGGAATCTTTAAAGAAAAAGATAAACACATTGACCGAGAAACGCTGTTCTTGAATATACCTTCATTTTTCTTTTTCCATTGGAATTTAATGTGCTTAAAAGTCTTTAAGGTAGATGCCTTTTTTACAACTACAGATGCACTTGAGATATTTGACACAATCTCAGAAACACCCGTGGAAACTGAAGTATGTGCAGGATACAAAGCATCACCCACTGATGAATTCTCAGAAGTTTCAGGGAAACTTCATTTTAGACATGCTAGGTCCCTTAGGAGACAACACTATAGTAGGAAAAGAGACTATCTTCACCAGCTCAAATACTATTAGACGACTGCCTTAAGGTCCTTTGCTATTGCCATGACAAAATACCATGAGCAAGGGAAAAGAAAGTATTTAATATGGGAGCTTCCAGTTCCAGAGGCCTAGAGCACATGACCATCAAGGCAGAGAGCATGGCAATAGGCAGGCAGGCAGGCATAGTGCTGAAGCAGTAGCTGAGAGGTTACATCTAATCCATGAGCATGAGGCAGGCAGGCAGGCAGGCAGAGTAAGAGAGGGGGCAAGAGAGCATGTGCACACTAACTAGGAATGGCATTGGCTTTTGAAACCTCAATGTCCACCCTCAGTGACACATCTTCTCCAACAAGGCCACGCCTTCAAATCCTTCTCAAACATTTCCAGCAACTGGGGATGAAATATTCAACTCTATCAGCCTATGGGTGACATTCACATTCCACTTCATGGTCCCCATAGGCTTGTAGCCATATAATAATGCAAAATACACTTAGTTCAACTTCCAAAGTCTCCAATAGTCTTTCAATATCAAGACTATTTAAAAGTCCAAAGTCTCTTCTGAGATTAGAGGCGATTTCTTAACTGTAAGCCCCTGTAAAATGAAAAGGATATTACATACACCCAACATGCAATGGCACAGAATACACATTACCATTCCAAAGGGAGGAATAGGACATAGTAATGAAATACTATCACTAGCAGGGCAAATTCCAAATCTTGTAGTTCTGTTAGGATGTCAAAAGGATCAGATGGCTCTGCCCTTCCAGCTTTGTTGACTGCAACACATTTATCTCTTGAACTGGTTCCACTCCCTGTGTGCAGCTGTCCTTGGCAGGTATACTACAGCTCTGTCATCTCCAACATCTTGAGGTCTCCAATACAGTCCAGGCTTCACTTTCATAGCTTCATGCAATGGCCTCTCTTGGCCTCCATGCAGGGACTTTCCTGTCACATTCCTGGCCTCAGAAGCTTTCTTTAATGGTGTAAGAGGACTCCACAAACCCTTTACTCTTGTGTCTTTGAATCTAAAGCCAGACCATGTGGGCAAAGCTGCCAAGTTCTGCTGCCTGCTTGGTAGAGAACCTGGCCTCCTCCTTGGGATTTGATTTATAAAAGCTTTGATTTGTTGCTGCTCTTTAGGAACAGATAAACCTTTTCACAAGTTGTAGGATTAGTGAGGTGGGATCTTGCCCAGAGGTTACCACCCCCTTTCTTTCATTTCTCCTCATCTTTTTCAGCACAAACCAAGGTTCCAACATAAAATTTCCTGGTGGTCATTTTCTCTTCAAACCACATGTATATTTTTTATTTCTTGTAGCCCTCTCCTTGTTCTTTTTCATTGTAGATTTGCATAAGAGTGATCACTACTAACCACGTAACAGAGTCAATATTTGGCTGTCTTGAAATCTCCTCTGCAAAGGAAATTAATCCAAAACTCTTCAATTTAGCTTCATGGAGATTTTGAGACAAGGGCAAAAGTCAGCCACAATCTTATCCAAAATATTACCAGAACAGCCTGTAGCCAACCTGCTAAAATTGTTTCTATCTGAAATCTCTTAAGCTTACACAAAATATTACCAGAGAAGTTGCTAATATTGTTTCTCTCTGAAATCTTATGAGTTGGTTCACATCACTCTCAGTGCTATTATCTTCTAAGCTCCTACTAGGATAGCTCATTAAGCCGCATTTATAGGTTTTAACGTGTAATCCAAAGTCCCAAAGTCTTCCATATCCCTCCAAAAACCAGCATGGCCAGGCTTGTTATAGCAATAAACCACTCCCTGGTACCACCTTCTATTTTAGTTACTTATCTATTGCCCTGACAAAACAGCTATGACCAAGGCAACTTACCAAAGAGAGAATTTAATATAGGGTTTATAGTTATACAGAGATAGGGTTCATAATCATTATAGCAGGGAGCTTGGCAACAGGCAGGCATGGCATTTGAGCAGTAGCTGAGAAAATATCTTGAAACACAACCAGAAGGCAGAGCAGTATGGATCTCTCTTGTGAAAAGTCGACCCCCAGTGACATAATTCTTTCAACAATGCCACAAATCCTAATCCTTCCCAAATACTTCTGCCAACTAGGGATCACACATTCAAATATCTGAGCCTATGAGGTCAATCTCCACAATAGGAAAAATCTTGGTTTTCCTACTGTATTTTTTTATCCTCGCACGGAAGAAACAGAGACAGGAATATTTTTGTGAGTTTGAGGGCAGAATGGCCAATATAGTAAGTTCCAAGCCAGCTAAAGTTACACGGTAAGATGATATAAACAAACAAACAAACAAACAAACAAATAACCTTGGAATAAATATAAGAAAGGACGTGAAAGGCTTGTTATATAATAAAAATTTTAAGACACTGAAAGAAATGAAAGAAGATGGAAAGACTTCACATGCTTATGAACTGGTAGGAACAATACAGTGAAAATGTCCATCCTGCCAAAAATGAATCTGCAGATTCAATGCAATCTGTAATCTCCATAAAAATTCCAATAAAAACTTTACAAAAATAATCCTAAAACTTATATGAAAACATAGAAAGACCCAGGATAATCAAAACAAACCAATAAACCTGAAGAGTAAACAAGACTACTATAGGTACCACCATTCCTAATATCAAGTAATATTACAGAGGTATAGCAATAAAAAAAACCAACATAGTACTGTCATAAAAAGCAACACATAAATTAACAGAATATAGCCTAGGGCCTGGATACAATTCTACCCTCTTATAGCTACATCACTTTTAACAGAAGAGCCAAAATTATATATTGGGAAAAGGGTAGCATCTTCAATTAATGATGCTGGTTGAACTATAGAAGAATATAGAAATGTAGAATGAACAAAACTATATTCTAAATGGATCAAGGGTCTCAACGTAGGATTCAATACACTAAGTCTGCTAGAGAAAAAGGAAGGGGATATACTTCTACTTTTAGATGCAACCACTGACTTTCTGAATAGAACTCTAGTAGTTGCAGATATTAACTGAGACCTCCTGAAATAAAAAGCTTCAGTACAGCAAAGGATACCATCAGAGTGATGAGACAGTCTACAGAATGAGAACAATACTTTACAATCTCATAGAAGGCTATTTTTTAGAATATAAAAATAACTCAAACCTAAGCATCAACAAAATAAACTCAAGAATTTTGGCACATAGCTAAGTAAGAGTTCTCAATGACAAAATACAAGTGGCTTAGAAAAAATCCAAAAGCTCTACAATATCTTTTGCCATAAGTGAAATGGAAATTAATGCTACATTGAGGTTTCATATTACCCAAGTTTGCACTGCTAAAAGGTAAAAAAGAAAAAAAGGAGTTGGGACAAAAAATGCTGGTGTGGATATGGTGAAAAGAGAACACTTATTCAATTTTGGTGGGACTGTAAACTGTTACATCGAGAATGGAAGTCAGTGCAGACGGGCCTCCAAAATATATTGATCATATGACCCAGCTAAAACACTCTTGGGTATATACTCAAAGGACTCTGTATCCTATCACAGGGATGCTTGTTCATCCATGTCCATTGCTGCTCTATTCACAAGAGTCAGGAAATGGAAACAGTCTAGATGTGCATCAACTGATGTGTGGTTAATGATAATGAGGTACACTCGTACCGTGGACTATTATTCAGCTGTTATGAAAAATTAATTCATGAAATTCACACACATAAAAAAATGGATGGAATCAGAATTTACCCGGAGTAAAGCAACCCAGAAAAATATTGCACATTCTTGGTCATATGTGAACTCTAGCTTTGAATTTTCACATATGTGTGTTTAACTTAGGGCACTTATAGAAGTCAGAAAAACACTAAGGGGTCAATGCAGGTACTTTTAAGAGAAGGGACAAAGAATACAGGTGGCATTAAGGGTAATAGAAAATAATGGAACAAGAAGGGTTAAGTGGGTTACAGGTTGGAGGGCAGGATAGAGGAGAGAATTTTCAGAGAGATAACTAATACTAAGGACATTTGAAAAAGCCAGATGGAAACCTACAACTGTACAAGCTTCCTGAAATATATACATAGATAAAAAGTTCAAATAGGACTTCTCATGGACATGGTAGAATATTAAATAAAAACAATGCCAGGAAAGAGTTACCTCTTTTGAAATGGTTGTTTAGTGGAGCTTCACAGACCATTAAATATTTAAACTGAGGCTACTACTATTGCTCTTAGTTATTACCCAGAATTGATAATAAGAACCTACTTGGTAAAGATACCACATTGGGCATAGAAAAATATAGCGGTTCTGACCTGTAAGCTACTGGCTAGCTTTCATAGTGCTGGATGGTGCTAGGTACACTATTAAGAAGAAAAGTAGTCACTGGTTTTACCCAGATCTGAGCCCTGAAAACTACTATAATTATGGTCTGTCAAGATACATCTACTGTTACAATTGTGGTATGACTGGTAGGGAGTAACCAATCATTTTCTTATTGTATTTGAGCCTTCAGAAGATAGAACTCATGTTTGACAGGGCAAGGACCCGAATCTAAATATGTCCCAGGTCCTAGTGGAGAACGTACTACTATTATTCTGCTAAGTAGACATAGTATTAAACTGACTCTTAAAAAGATTTATGCACATATCCCTCAACTCTCCATAGATAAGTTTTGGTTTTGTTTTTTAGTAGATGGAAAATAGCAGAGACCCATAACTAATCAAGGTATAGAGAATAATTACAGTGTGCTCAGCCTAATTGGGAATCTACACTATATTGTGCCCTCAAGATTAGGGATCATCTCAGAAGAGGGGGCAGAGAGATTGCTATGATCGAGAAAAGGTGGATAACTATAATAAAACAGTATTTTCTAGATATAATTTGGCAATTGTATATATGAACTGACAACAGCTGTGACTTTATGCACAAGATCAAACCAGATAAAAATCCCAGCATGGGTATGAAAGGAGGTCTCACCCCAAATTAAGGAACTACTGGCAACTGATATTTGTGGGGGAGGGAGAGTTTATTTTCTTCAGGGATGCAGCCCTTCACAGCCTATGCTCCAGTAGCTAGTGCTATATGTATGTACATGCTAGCAAAACTATATGGACTCTGGGTTTAAAGAACAACAATAGTAGAGAGTGAACCCATGAAATTGGGAAGGGATAGTAAAATGTATAAGGAGATGGAATGATGTGGGGCTTAATCAAAACACACTAAAAGTATATATGAAATTCTTAAGAAAAATATCTTATTTCCAACAACAGTTCACTTAATTCGTGCTATACCGAATAAGCTTCTAACACAAAGTACATGGCCAGCTCTTTTTCGTCATACATAGTAATATACAATATTCTGAAATACTTGATTATTGTCCATATCAATGTTTCTTATGACAATTTAAGTGCATCTTTCCATTCTTACCACCAAAGTTGTAAACTTCTTGAAAACATCAATTCTTAGAAGCCTAATTCTTCAGAACTATTGCTCATGACCGGATTGTTGTTCTCTCACATTTGCTTGCACTTTTCTCTTAGTTTGTAACAATGCAAAGCAGAATAGATGGACCCATTCTAAGTTGTTTTGTTTTTTTTAATCCATAGGAAAAACATGACAATAGTACATTTCTGAAAGGAATGCAGTGCTCAAGTGACCAAAGTAATAAACTAATTGTCAGATATGGGTGAATTGAACTTCCTACACTCAACACTATCACACCAAGAAGAGCATATATCATAGGTGCTGACTGAGTTCTTCAATTCTGTGTGTGTGAATGCTATTTACCTTTAGACGCTTGCCCAGACTTTCTGGGAACCTTAGATGAGACAGGAGCAGAACGATGAGGATGCAGAGACAATCGTTTGAGGCTTCTCTTTTCCTTTGGTTCCCCATTTTCTGTTTTTTAATTAAAAAAAAAGTACATGTTACAATTACTATAGTCTTTTTGTTATATTATCTGTATGGAGAATTTGCTTTAAAGTAATTTGTATACTATAATTTTACCAACCTGCCAATTATTGGATTATCATACTAGGTTCACTGAATCTTATTAGGTATTTCTACTAAAATATAATATTAAACACTTGAACCAAAGAGATGGCTCAGCAGCTAAGAGCCTTATTGCTTTATCAAATCATTAGAGAAGAGATCCCAGCACCCACATCAGGCAGCTTAAAAATGTCTGTAAGCTCCAAAAGAGATGATGCCCCTCTTTGGGCTTTGTAGGCACTTTCATGCAAATACATACATACATACATACACACACACACACACACACACACACACACACATACAATCTTATGTTTCTATGTGTGCATTTTCAATAATTTAGGAGAATTTAGAGAAATATATGCCTATATTTCATATAGCCTACAGACATGGACACGGATGAACACACACACACGGGGTGGGGGGAGAGCGAGAGCGAGAGCAAGAGCGAGAGCAAGAGAGAGAGAGAGAGGGAGAGAGAGAGAGAGAGAGAGAGAGAGAGAGAATACTCTACCACTGAGTTATATATCAGATGACTTACCTTCTATTTTTTCTTTTTTTAATTAATTTTTTAAATTTACATTTCAAATTCTATCCCAAAAGTCCCCTATACCCTCCCCCCGCCCTGCTCCCCTACCCACCCACTCCCACTTCTTGGCCCAGTCATTCCCCTGTACTGGGGCATATAAAGTTTGCAAGACCAAGGGGCCTCTCTTTCCAATGATGGCCGACTAGGTCATCTTCTGATACATATGCAGCTAGAGACACGAGCTCTGGGGGTACTGGTTAGTTCATATTGTTGTTCAACCTATAGGGTTGCAGATCTCTTTAGCTCCTTGGATACTTTCTCTAGCTCCTCCATTGGGAGCCCTGTGATCCATCCATTAGCTGACTGTGAGCATCCACTTCTGTGTTTGCTAGGCCCCAGCATAGTCTCACAAGAGACAGCTCTATCTGGGTCCTTTCAGCAAAATCTTGCTGGCATATGCAATAGTCTCTGGGTTTGTGGCTGATTATGGGATGGATCCCCAGGTGGGGCAGTCTCTACCTTCTATTTTTGATAAAGGATCTCACTCACAAAGCTGCCCAGGCTACATCTGAATGCAATCAATACTGTTTCTCATACAGAACTTGGACTACCTTAACTACTTCCGTGTTTGAGTTTACAGGTCTGTGTGAATAGATATGGCTGTACAATATTTCCTCACAACTCAGAACCTTTCAAAGAGGCAAACTGAAAATGAGGGAGGATCAGTAATTTTGCCCACAAAGTATAATGCTAATTAACAGTATGCACTGGACTAAAATTTAGGTCTGCCAGACTTCATGTCCTTTTAGTATACAGGTTACAGAGCCCACACTGAAACCCAGGTTTGATAAATTTCAATACCTCATGAGTACTATAGTTTCATGCAAGGACATTCTGTATCATAACTTTATTTCAAAAGGATGACCTGGCAGTTATACCAGAAAGAAAAACCAGAAAGAGTATTTCAAGTAGGAGATCACTTTACTAAACCAGTGAATGGTCTAATATGATTCTGCATGGCATGAGGGAAGTGGAAAGAAAATGGAAGAGGAAGGAACAGACAGGACAGACTTTGCTAATACAGAAGCAATAAAGTTTATGAGGAAAAATGAAAATGATCATGAGGACTAGAAAATGAGTACTGGAATACAAATTTAAACCACTGGACTTAGTTTAGTATGTGATAGTACTCTATAGTTCCAGACCTGACAGGATTTGGCCAGAAAACAATGAAGCTTTAATATCTGGAAATTATAGCTTCTTTAAAGACACATATAAAATCTGCTATAACAAGAAAATGGTTATCTGCCATAGTCATATGAAAGAGCAACAAACTTTATTTCCAAAATATTGGCCAGAAAGCTCAGACAGCTTTCTAACTAGAGATCAGAAACAAGAATATCACCTCTGGTTCTATAGGACAACATCACACTCATCTTTTTATTCAGCCTTCAGTTTGAGAGTTTTATGGAAGACAGGTAACAAGAGCTAATTTTGAGAATAATATTCTTTATAATTTATGGGCTCAATAGTCTTTACTTATTTCTTTAGCTTAGTAATGTTAAAGATATGCCCTAGCCTAACAGAAAATGTCTATCAATTAGTCACAAAAAAAGCAAAACATAATGCAATGGCTTTGATTCTCAAGTTCATTAGGAATACAGTAAGAAATTAGTTTCTCACTTAAGTAAAAAAAAAAAAAAGTCTAATTATATACATTTTTTTCATTAGTTCAGTGTGGCTAAATCCTGAGGAAAGAGAAACTCTGAAATAACCACATTATTTCCTAAGTATAAAATGCAAAACAAAAACATATTATGGGTCAGCAGATAAAAACACTTGCTGTGCAAGCCTGGTGACCTGAGTTCAATTCTTAAAACCCATGCAAAGATGGAAGAAGAGAACTGACTCCATAAACTTAATTTCTGACCTCCACCTGTGCACTGCTTCCAACCTCCACATATTCATACACATATGTGAACATGCGCATGTGTGCACACACACACTTTCTTAAATGTGTAGTATATATATATATATATATATATATATATATATATATATATACTTAAAATTTCTATTTTCTTACCTGGTTTGCTTTGATCAGTGCCTGTATCTGGGGTAGGAACTTGAGCCTCACGTCTGAAAGGCTGGCTACTCAAAAAGTTATCACACTGCAGGCTTTGGCAGAAATTTTCAAGAAAGCGAAGTGCAAATGATGCACTATTCACTGGAGGGAGCTGAACAGTATGAACTTTCCCATCAAAGAAGGCTATGAAGTAGGAAAGCAATGCCAGTAATCAGTCATCTTGTAGACAGATGAGAAACACAGTAACAGAAGGATCAATTCAGGAAATGTGCTTTAAGTTTACTTTTGGGTTTTGAAATTTAAAAGGCATTGACAGCAATTTCTATTTAAAATATTTACAAACAAGATTTAAAAATGTCTTGATTTACAGTAACCTTTCTACTCTAAACATCCCATGAGTGCAAAGGTTATAGTGTAAAATCATGGTAGACACCAGCTACAAATTATCTCTCTCCTACTCCATTTTTTAAAAAAATATTTATGGTGCTTGAGAATAAACTCAGGGCTTTGCACATGCAAGGGGCATACACTATGAGCTACAATCTTTAGCCTTTTTACTTAACCTTCACAAGGTTTCTTTTTGAGTCACACTGTTCTGTACCTTTTATTTAAATTTATAGTATTATACTGACATGAATTATCTATTTTGGTTTTTGTGTGACATAGGATTTGTCCTATCTACAGGAAGTGCAGGGACATAGATGAGGGACTGACCAACCAATGACTGGGTCAATTTGAGATCCATCCCACGAGCAAGAACACTGAGACTATTAATAATACTTTGTTATGCTATAGACAGAAGCCTAGCATAACTGTCCTCTGAGAGATGCAAAGACTCACAGCCAAACATCACACAGAGCTCAAGAAGTCTTGTGTAAGAGTTTGGGGAAGGATTGAGGAACCCTGAGGGGCTAGGGACTCCACAAGAAGACCAACAGAGTCAATTCAACTATTCTGGGCCCCAGGGGGCTTCCATGGACTGAACCACCAACCAAAGAGCATACAAGGGCTGGACCTAGGCCTCTTGCACATATGTAGCAGATGTACAGCTTGGTCTTGATCAGGTTCTCCCAACAACTTGGGGCTTACCCTGACTCTGTTGCTTACCTGTGGATCCTGTCCCCATAACTAGACTTTCTTGGCTATCCTCAGTGTGACAACATATACCTAGTCCTGCAGTGACTTGAGGTACCAGGGTGGGTTGGTACTAATGGGGGACCTCACCCTTCTCTGAGGTGAAGTCTAAGATAGGGGTAGGAGCTCTGTGAGGAAGGGCCTGGAAGGGGGGGGGGGCTATGACTGGAATTTAGAGTGAACAAATAAATTAATTAATGGAAAAAGAATTAAGTTAGCATACCAGTTATCATTTCTCCTCCTCTATTATCTGTTTTAAGAAATAGAAACACATCCTTGGCCTGAAAGGCACAATTGACACAGGCCTGCACAGTCCGCTGGAGAATGACATTCACAGGGCCTGGACCGAAGTGGTTAGGTAGCTGCTGAACCTTCTGTGGATCCAGGAAGGGGCCACAATCTCCATGTTTATTTATATACACACAAACTTAAGAGAAAAAATATATTAATAATTAGATGAGTTAAAATTAATTTTGTGACAATATTACATAATTGCCATATCATATTCATGACTTCATTTAAAGGAAACTTAAATATAGTTCAGATTAATGAGACAATGTCTGCTACTGAAAGCATGCAGTTATAGTAACATGTTTATGTAAAAGTACTAAACATGCAAATAGTAAAAAAAAATGTTTACCCAACATTTTAGAATACTATTCAAATGGATTATATAAAATTTATGATTGAGAAGACTTGGGCATCATAAAATCATTTTTAGTTTATTATACAACAAATGTTATAAGAATGAAAGAGTAGTCTCATGTCTTTCTTTAAATTTAGATATTTCCCCTAACTTCTCCTAGAGTTCTACCCACCCTACTTCACTGTGCAAAAAACATGCATTCCCTTTGAAAACTGGGCTTTCTTGGCTATCCTCAGTGTGACAACATATACCTAGTCCTTCAGTGACTTGAAGTACCAAGGTGGGTTGGTACTAATGGGGGACCTCACCCTTCTCAGAGGTGAAGTCTAAGAAAGATAGGGGTAGGAATTGTGTGAGGAAGGGCCTGGGAGGAGGGGCATCATCCTTACTCATAACTATCTTCTAAATCACCAACAGTGTATGTCAATTGCATTTTCTAAAATAATCAAGTGACTTGAGGATGTAATAGTAAATTCTAATGACATGAATTTTAAATATCAAAATAAAAATGTTCTTTCTATATATGACTAGGCTTGTTGAGAAAATTTTAGACTTTTTTCTTTGTACAAAAATTTCTCATTTATAATCATGGTATTAGTGAAGATATTTTCATCACAAAAATCAACTGCAAAACAATGTATACTAAAAAATGCAGGTTTATTTTTCTTAAAACAAGAACATTTTAGCGTATTTTAACTTTTACTGAAAAACTTCACTGTGTTGAAATATATGACAATTTGACTTGGCCCAACAGTTGGAGGAAGGATAGGCTCTGTCACAAAAATGAAATCATGATTAAACATTCAACCCAACACAAAGGAAGGACTTCAATATTCTGCCATCTGTCTACTGCACATGTCCAACACCCCTGGAGGAAATCACTGGGACTAGAATAGTACTATAAACATACTGAGATAACTTGTCGATGGGATACAAGTCTGAGCATAAAATTCATGTATAGCTTCGTATACACGTTATACACAAAGCCTGGAGGTGGTTTTATACAATAATTTGGGGGCACTTGGTGTTTTGATTGCAACCCATCATATCAAGTCAGATGGGTTTTACTTCATGTCAGTACTCAAAAGTTTCAGATTTTAAATTTTTGGATTAGATAGATTAACTTGTATTCATTAAAAAATCAGAAAAAAATAAAAATGAGGTGTACAAAAATAGTCTTTGAAAAATAATTAATATTTTGAAAAATAATTTCCTTTAAGTGAGAAAGAAAAATTTTAAGTAAGAAGAAATATAAGAGTATAAGGGTAGTAATTAGGGATATAAAGAATAAGACATACTTTTTTTAAACAGGAAGGGGGTGGAGAGATGGTTCAAATGGTGAAAAGCACTCGCTGCTGTTTCCAGAGATCATGAGTTTGCTTCCTAGCATTCACATGGTAGCTTAGAACTGTCTATTAGCTGTAGTCCCAGGGGATCAGACATCCTATTCTGGGAACTAGATATACACACATGGTGCAGAGATACAAGTATAGGCAAAAAGCTCATATAGGAAAATAGGAAAAATTTAAAAAAATATATAGGAGTTGATAAAAAGGATTTGCTTTGGTCTGTACTCTTTCAAATGTATAAAAAATAACTTAAAATCACCAGGTCCTTTGACAGAAAAATTTATTTTCAAAAAGCATGAGTTACCTTGGAAAACATATAATAAAAATGATAAAATGTTGTGAAAAGAAAGAATTTAATAATGCCAATTCAAAATGTGAGATATTGATTTTGAGGTGACATGGATTAAAATAGACAGGTCTTGCCTAACATTAAACTAAACTATCAGTATAGAAAAAAGTATTAGTATTTTACATATTTTCAGTACTTCAACAATACTGAAATTAGTGCTGAAAAAATATGTAAATTTTATCATTGTTTTGAAAATACTAACTTACCTGTAGACATCACTATTTTAGATGGCCCCGCAGAAGTCTTATTAGATGAAGAACTTTTCATCAGTGTACTTAAAGAAGCTGAAGATGTAGAAGAAATAACTGGAATACTTTTTTCCTGTTAAAAATAAAAGGAATGAAGAATACAGTTATATACAGGTATGTGTTTTCAAATGCATTAAAAAGTATTTCACGGGTGCAATAGTGTCTGCGTTTGGTGGCTGATTATGGGATGGACCCCCAGGTGGGGCAGTATCTGGATCGTCCATCCTTGCCAGCCAGATTTTGCTGAAGGGATCTTGATATAGCTGTCTCCTGTGAGGCTTTGCCAGTACCTGGCAAATACAGAAGTGGATGCTCACAGTCATCTATAGGATGGAACACAGGGCCCCCAATGAAGGAGGTAGAGAAAGTACCCAAGAAGCTGAAGGGGTCTGCAACCCTATAGGTGGAATAACAATATGAACTAACCAGTATTCCTGGAGCTCATGTCTCTAGCTGCATATGTATCAGAAGATGGCCTAGTCGGCCATCATTGGGAAGAGAGGCCCCTAGGTCTTGAAAACTTTATATGCCTCAGTACAGGGGAACGCCAGGGCCAAGAAGTGGGAGTGGGGGGAGGGGAGTTGGGGGAGGGTATGGGGGACTTTTGGAATAGCATTTGAAATGTAAATGAAGAAAATATCTAATAAAAAAAGAATTGTGATGGAAAAAAAGTATTTCACATTAAATTTCAAGTTCACTGTTTCTTACCATTAATATATTATTGTTACTGCTTTAGAACAACCTGGTCATATGTTTTATCATAATATATTTACAAATATTTCATACTCATTTTTATAAAATTTAGATGTGTTAAATAGAAATAACAATATATATATATTTTTTTGGTTTTTTTGAGACAGGGTTTCTCTGTGTAGCTCTGGCTGTCCTGGAACTCACTCTGTAAACCAGGCTGGCCTCGAACTCAGAAATCCGCCTGCCTCTGCCTCCCGAGTGCTGGGATTAAAGGCATGTGCCACCACGCCTGGCTTGAAATAACAATATTTTAAAAACACGATGATACTATTTTCTTTCATGTGTTAAGCATTCACTGAAACAAAGATTATACTGATATCCCACTGAGATACTAGATATGCAAGATAATATTGCTGAGATCTTTGCCTTTATATTTACTATGCACATTTTATAGACATTATATATTTGAATCATTTTAAAATTGTATTTTAATATCTCAGCATTTTAGTTTATATCTATTAATGTTTAATGTAACTATTATTATATTTGGGTCTGAGTAAACCATTTTATTATGTGCTTTTGGATTGTTTCATTCTTTTTGTTGTTCTTATTCTACTCACCCTATCTTTTGAGGGATTATTTGAATAATTAAAATCCATTATATATACTTTGTATTTTTTACATTAGAATAAAAGTTCATCCATAACTTTCCATAGTTTGCACATAAAAATTCATACTGTTCCATTGTACATAAAATGTTAAACTTATATAGATCCTTATCCTTCACACTCAGGTTTTCATAATGTAACGAGTTTACTCACTTATATCTAAAATATACCTAACAATGATTGTATAAATTTTTCTTCAGTATTTTCTTGCCCCAATCTATCCTTCCCTCTTTTCCTCCTGACTAACTACACGTTAAAAAATCTCAACTTAAGTCTTTCTTAGTTTTTAATTGTTTCAGTTTTTCATATTAGATTCTCTTTTATTCTCCAAGACATGTACTTTTTATTCTTGCCTCACCAGTCAATATTAGTTAAGTTTGTTTAGTGATAATTTTACTTTATATACTACTCCTGCTTGACTCCCAATTCCAGCTCCCCTCTCTTCCTTATGTTTTTTTAGTTCCTGCCTTGACTGGCTTTGATGATGCATTGTGGTACAGAAGTGTAAGTTCTTCATAAGTTGCTTTTGTTTCATCAAAATAGAAAACCTAACTAAGACAAAAAGAATATTATACATTTAATATCCGAAAAAAACAAAAACAAAAAAAAACACCTTAGCATAGTCTTAGTAAATTGCTAAACTGAATTTAAAAACACTGTAATATGGAGACTTACAATACAAATTAGCATGAAATATGACTAACCTTTTTTCCAGACTTTCCACCCTTTTTCTTTGGTAGGACAATTTTAATAGTAATGCCCTTCTTAGGGGATGAAGTATTTCCAGTAGACTTAGATTTTCCTGCTTTCTTGCTGGTCTTTGGTACTGGTTGCACAACACTTGTTTTCCGTGGAGACTTCCTTGAAGTTTGAGCCCCTCTAGAGGTGGATTTTGTTTTCCCAGAGGTAGAAGACTTTGGTTGTTCAGAGGAAGAAGGTGGTGTTCTCTCTGTACTGCTCACACTAAGAGCTGAAAAAAGAGCTTAGCAACAAAAATTAAAGAAAATGATGTAGTAAAACATCATCTTATGACAGATTATTGTTAAAATATTGTTAAAATATAAAATTCCCAAAGATTACTCATGAAAATTATTTTAAACAAGATCCAAACTAGCAAAATTAGAAATAAAAAGGAGAATCATAAAGATCTACTTTAAAAATCTATATTTTACTAAACTAAAAATTCTAAAAGAAATCAACACATTTCTTGAAATATGTAATCAAAGTTAAGTCAAGATAAAGCAAATATAATTTAAATAGATTCATAACCCACAATGAGATAGAAGAAGTAACTAAAAATCTATCGGGCTGGGCATGGTGGCGCACTCCTTTAATCTCAGCACTTGGGAGGCAGAGGCAGGTGGATTTCTGAGTTCGAGGCTTGCCTGGTTTACAGAGTGAGTTCCAGGACAGCCAGGACTACACAGAGAAAACCTGTCTCGAAAAAAACAAAACAAAACAAAACAAGACAAAAAAAAAACCAAAGAAAAAGAACAAAAAAGAAAAAAAATCTATCAACTAAGTAGACATGTTGAACAATGGAATAAGGTTAAAAACCTGAATATAAGTCTAAACAGTTACAGGCATTTTTTTTTCTGAAATATAGCAATGGGGATATGATATGGAACCTAAAGAGGCTACCTCCTGTAGCCAGGCAGGACCTCAAGGGAAGGAATAATGATACCAACCCACCCACAACATTTCTGGACCAAAATTTTTCCTCTCTACAAGAAATACAGGGATAAAGATAGAGCAGAGACTGAGAGAATGGCCAACGAAAAACTGGCCCAACCTGAGACCCATTCCATGGGCAAACACTCACTGGCACAGGAAAGGACTTTTTGAGAAGGATCCAGTAGGTCATACATTAAAATGAAAATTAATAAATGAAGCTAAGAAGCTTCTGTACAGCAAAGGACATAATGATTTGGGCAAAAAGGACCAGACAATGCAAAGAAACTCATTACCAGCTGTAGATCTGACAGAGGAATAGCATATCTAGAATATACAAAGAACTAAAAAAGAAGCTAACCACCAAGAAAACAATTACCCCCCCCCCCTTTTTTTAAAAAAAAGGAGGATATAGAACAGAATGAAATTCTCAAAAGATGAAACACAATTGGCCGAGAAACCCTTTGAAAATGATCAACATTCATACACACCAGGAAAACGCATAAAGTCTTACCTTACCCTAGCCAGAATGGCCAAGATTAATAATACAAATGACAGCTTATGCTTGTCATGGCAAGGAGGTAGAGTAAGGAGAATACTCACCCATTGCTGGTGGAAGCACAAACTTGTAAGGCTACTATTTAAGTCAGTGTGGTGGTCTCTCAGAAAGATGGAAATCTATCTACCTCAAGCTCTAGCTATGCCACTCTTGGATATATACTCAAAGGACTCTACATCCTACTACAAAGATCCCTACAGCTCTAGTCATAATACCACACCAAATATTATGTCATGGAATGTGTAAAAAACAACTGGTATACAAAAGGAAGCTTCATTTCAACTGGCTATGGCTTAGAGTATGAAAAGATGCTATACACGCTACCAGAGAAGAAAAATGACCACAATCTCAACAAACTGAGCAATAACCACCTGTCTGCAAGATATATCTACTGGCATATTAGTGGCATAATTTGGGAGTAATCAAATAATATTGGGGTTCTATCTTATGGAATCGAAAATTAATATTACTAATAAGGCAAAGTAGCTGTGACAAGATAGGTCAAATGTCCTAGGTAAAATCCTACTAGCATCATTCTGGTAAGTGGACACAGTATATAAAATGACTTGTAATGAATGACATACTTCTATTGATTACTAATGATCAATAATCATTGTGATTTACTCCATCCTCTGAGAGAAGCTTCTTTTAGTGGTAATTAGTAAAGAGACCTACAATATGACCACTTGCAGAGAGTAAGAGACTTTGGAGTATTCAGTCATAAATGAGATATCTGTATCACTCCCATGGCTTCAAAATACAGTTATCTATGTGGAAAATCAGACAGAAAAAATATAAACAGCGGTAGAAAAGGAATTTAATGAATGAGTATTTTTAGGAAACAACAGAGAAGCACACTTGCAAACTAACAAAGAAAATGACACAATGCACAGGACCTACACAAGCTCAAGCCAGACAAAATACTAGCATGGATGAGGAAAAGTAGATACAAAGCCCAAGCCCTTAGTTAAGAATCTATATTCAAAATTGATAGCTGCTATTAAAAAAAACTGGTTTTTTTTTTCAATAGACTGACAGGGTGCATATCAACTACACTCTATGGCAGGGACAATGTTCAGTAGTATGTAAACACAAATTAGGCACCTTTAAAAAAACATTTCCTATTTGTTAAGAAAGAGAAGGAACATGATATCCTATACAAATCAAGATAAAGACAGACATTGAAAGAGTTGGAGGAGGAAACACAGTAAGATTAAAATATTAGGTATGAATTTTTAACAAATCATTAAAAATAAAACATTATTTTAAACAAAATTGCTAGTCAAAATGAAATTTTAGGTACAATAATTTTTCATAATCAGAAAACAATTTAATTCTCTAAAAAGACAAACTTATTAAAATAGCCAACAAATTTGATTTAAAACAGAAATTTTTATCCATTTATCACTGTGCTACATCTTGTATTTGTTTTCTTAAAACAAAAACACGTTTCTAAAAGCATTATGCTATTATTCAACAGTGAGGAATCATCTTGAAAAACAATATTAAAAAAAAAAACAAAGCAAAACAATCACCTGGCATTGCTTCTTCATCAGCTAAAAACTGGGCTTGGTCTTTCCGAGATTTGGTGACTCTTTTGCCCTTGGGTTTTTTTTCAGCTTTGTTGAGTTATGAAATGAAAACAAAAATTGTGTACATTTAAAGCTAGAATACATTATCTTCCACTCTACATGCTAAATAACAAAGCAACATACTCTTGAAAGGGATCACATTATGCTTACATGATGTGTAACAATGTACAGGCTGATGTGTTAACTCTAAGAATGCAGTAGTAGCATGCATACCTCAAGCAGTAACAAAAAAGCTCTTTTCTTGGACATAGAATCTATTCAATATGAGGAAAAACATGTCTGGTATTGGAAACACAGTTTTAAATTTTGTGTTAGGAAAGTGATGGTTATTAGAGGGACTATCTGCAACCACTAATTTAACTTAAGAATGATAGGCCATAACAAAAATCTGTCTTTTATACAGATAATTATAGTCTTCACTCTTCATCTAGAAAATTTGGCATACATAGGGAACACTAGGATAGACTACAACCAATCAAAACAGAGAATGGTGGAAAACAGTCAGCACGGATATATCTAAAGAACACTCCTTCACATACAGGAACATTGACCAATAAGAGGCAGAAATCCTGTACAAAGCCAGAAGGCGAAGGAGTTTGCTCTAAAACTGTGTCTTCTAGTAACATCAAGAGAAATACATGTAAAACCTCATCAACATCACTGCCCAAACATGAGCTAAACAAGAATAATACCAATACATATACAAACTTGACAGAGAAATGCTCATAAGGCCTCAACTTCACACAAAGGACTATACAAAACTGAAGAAAGCTGGGAAAGGGAGATAGAATACACAGGGAAGAGGACAATTCACTGGTGTGAAAAATCCACCTAGCCCATGTAAACATACATACAGGTACTTTTTTCCAGACTAAATAAGTTATATTTAGGACTATATATGTACACATATATTCTTGAATACAAGCACTGATAATTAATGACAAAAGAGCCCATACACTGTCAGAGAGATGGAGGGGTATAAAGAAGGTTTGCAGGAGGAAAAAAAGGGAGAATGATTGAAATTAAATTATAATTTGAAAAACACGAGTTTTCTCTTTCAAAATATGAAATAAAAAAGGGTGAACTTATAATAAGAGTCAAATTTAACTTAGCACAGGGGAAATTCTATGAATTTATCATTTTGCTACTTTTTGTATTTGTTTTCCTATAAAAATTAAGTATTTCTATCAGAAAACATTATACCATTTTTAAATCTATAAAAATCATCTTGTAAAGTAATATGGAAAAGAAAAGTGTGGCAATCACCTGGACCTACTACTCCAAGGAGAAATGGTATGGTTTGATCTTTAGAAGGCTTGGTGAGTCTTTTGCCCTTGGGTTTTTTTCTCAGCTTTGTTGAGGTATGAAATAAAAATAGTATGCACATTTAAAGCTAGAGCATACTATATTTTGATATATATGACAAATAATAAATTAGTCATGGAAAAGTTCTCACTTTGCTCTGATGAGATGTACAAATGAAAACCAAGGCATGGTAACTCTTAGGATGAAGTAACAGTATACATACCTTGAAAGTAACCAACAGTTCTATACTTGGACTTAAGACCCATTCTACAAAAGGGACAGCACTGGCACTGGAAACCCAGTTAAAACTCTGTATAGGGATATTATGGGTTTTGGAAGCAAATCTACAACTAATTTACTAAACCAGAATAATCCCTAACATCCTTGTATAAACACTTTCTTTACACCCAAAGGTAACCATAGTCTTTAGTCTTCAATGGGGAAATATCTGATTGCTAAAGACTGGGATGATTACAATAAAAGACAGCCAAGAAAAAGGGAGTGGTGAAGCACAACCAGAATGGATACATTAACAGAACACTCCTGCACATAATGTAAGACTACACTGCCTTAGGAAGTAAGATCATAAGAGCTAGAAAGTCTAGAAGTTTGCTCTAAGACTTTGTCTTAGTAGTATCATCACCAAATCTCACAAATAAAATCTCACAAATGTCACTGCCCAAAAGTGAGCTGAATGAAAATCAATGAATCAATCATTCTGTCTCTGTCACACATGCACTAACATGTGCAAGCATGTGCACGCACACACACAAACATACATACCTAGACACAGAAAAGCCCATGCAGACTTAAATCTACACAAAGGACTATATAAATACTTGAGATAATCAAATAGCAGGAGGCAAGCTTAAGAACAGAAGCAAGAGAAACCAAGGTTATTTGGCATCATCAGAACCAAACTCTCCCACCATAACAAGTCCTGGATACACCATCACACCAGAAAAGCAGGACATGGATCTAAAGTCACTTCTTATGATGATGATGGAGGACTTTAAGAAGGAAATAGAGGATGACACAGATAAACAGCTAGAAGGCTTTAAAAGAGGAAACACAAAAATTAATGTGATATGTACTCACTGATAAGTGGATATTAGCCCAGAAACTTAGAATACCCAACCAAGATACAAGATACAATTTGTAAAACACATGAAACTCAAGAAGAACGGAGACCAAAAAGTGTGGTCACTGCTCCAGTACAGGGGAACGCCAGGGCCAAAAAGTGGGAGTGAGTAGGTAGGAGAGTGGGGGGAGGGTATGGGGGGGCTTTTGGGATAACATTGGAAATGTAAATGAGGAAAATACCTAATTAAAAAAAACTGAGGAAGACTTGGAAAGGTAGACATGGGAATAGACAAGTAAGGAACTCAACTCCTTTTTCCAGGTGTAATAAATTCAACCATAAACACACACATGCACACGCACACACACAAACTCTCTCTCTCTCTCCTATAGATTGATCAGGTTATAGTTAAGAATATATTTATTTGTACATAAATATTCTTAAATATAAGCAGTAACTGTGAAAAAAAGATGCCATGAATTTTGTGAAGAAAAGAAGGGAAATGAGAGGTTTTGGAAGGAAGAAAGGGTACTGTGAAAAGTTAAACTTAAATTATAATCAGAAAACTGTCTAATTCTCAAAAATATAATAAACAGTTAAATTTGACTTAGCACAGTCAAAATTCTAACAATGTACCACTGAGCTGATTGTTCCTTTTCTTTTCTTATAAAAAAAAGAGACTTTCCACTGGAAAACATTACACTATTATTTAACACACATAAAAATAATGAATAATATAGAATAATAAACAAAAAGAACAAAGCAATCACCTGGGGCATCTCCTTGATCTGCAAAAAGTCTGGGATCCTCAGTCCAAGGTGTGGTGACTGTTTTGCCCTTGCGTTTTTTCTCAGCTTTATTGCGGTATGAAATGAAAAACAAAAATTATTCACATGTAAAGTGAGAACACTTTGTTTAATCCACTATGCTTTCCCAATAATAAAGCGTATATACTACACTTCAATGGTCTAATAAAGCCTTGTCACAACTAGGCTATCACCATGCTCATGTGATGTGTCACACTTCCCATCATTTACACTGTACTTGGAGGGAGAGCATGCCTGCTACTGGGAACACAGCTAATGACTCTGCTAGAAATGGCATGGTTACTGAAGAATCTACATTCTCTAATTTACTTATGTCAGCATAGTCTCTAAAAAACAATGGATAAACACTGTCCTTACACCCAAAGGTAAATGTATTCTTCACTGTTCACCCAGAAAACTTTTCTTTGCAACAGACAGAAACCTTTGCAGGAAACTGCAACCAATCCTAGCAGACGGTGATGAAGCCTAAATAGAATGGATATACTCTACAGGAAATTCCTGCCTAAGAGGTAAGGCTCAGGGAAGGGGAAAAGATTAGAAAGAACCAGAGTGTCAGGAAGTTTGTTCTATGACTCTGTCACCTAGTAAAATACAAAGCAACACATAAAATCCCATCAACACTACCAAATCTGAGCTGAACAAAAATGACAGCAATAAATATACACACTGGACAGAGAAAAGCATGTAAGGTCTTAACACTCCACAAAAAAGCATATAACACTGAGGAGATTTGGGAAGGAAAGTGAAGGGAATATCCAGGGAAAGCACACCAATTCAGGGTAAGGTGCCACAAACCCAGAGAAAATAACACACAAATATGTGCATGTGTGCGCGCGCACACACACACACACACACACACACACACACACACACACATCTTGAAGCAGACTGAAGAGGTGATAGGTAAGAATAATTATATACACAGATATTTTTAAATGCAAATATGAACTGTGAGAAGAGAGGACATAAATTAGGAGAAAGAAAAGGGATCAATGGGAGACATTTGACAGAATAAAGGATGAAATTAGATCATAGTAAGGAAAAAATCTAATTCTCCAATATGATGACCTTTTTATAAGAGAAAAATCTGACTTAGTACAGTCTAATTTCTAACAATTTACCAATGTGCTGCATTTTGCAATTTTTTTCTTAGGGAAAAACGGGATTTTTCTAATGGAAAACACTGTACTAGTTTTAGACACAGCAAATAAAAAATAATATACACCAATACATAGAAGAACAAAGCAATCACCTGGGGCATCTCCTTGATCTGCAAAAAGTCTGGGATCCTCAGTCCAAGGTGTGGTGACTGTTTTGCCCTTGCGTTTTTTCTCAGCTTTATTGCGGTATGAAATGAAAAACAAAAATTATTCACACGTAAAGCTAAAATACTTTGTTTAATCCACTATGCTTTCCCAATACTAATACTTATATACTACTCTGCAATGCTCTAATAAAGCCTTGTCATAATATAGACCATCATTACCATGAACGCCTGATATGTCACGCTACTCAACATTTACACTTGGATTTGAGACTCAGCTCAACAAGAGGGAGAGCATGCCTGCTACTGGGAACACAGCTAATGACTCTGTGTTTGTAATGCCATGGTTACTGAAGGATCTACAAACACTAGTACTCTACCCCAGCATAATCCCTAAAACAATGTATAAACACTGTCCTTATACCCAAAGACAAGTGGAGTCTTTACTCTTCATCAAGAAAATTTTAGTTTGCAAGTGACAGAGATGATTGCAGGAAAAACAACCAATCAATGGCAACAGTTGTGATTTCCAATCAGAATGGATATATCTACAGAACATTACTATACCTAAGGTAAGGCTCAGGGAATACTGCTCAAGAGGTAGCAGAAAGACTGGAAAGAGTCAGAGAGTTGGGGAGTTTGCTCAAAGACTCCTAGTAATATCAAGTGCAGTACATAAAATCCCACCAACACTACCACCAAAAAGTGAGCTGAACAAAAATCATAACAATCCATGTACATGCTGGACAAAGAAAAAGGCATGTGATGCCTCAACCCTACACAAAGGACTATACCAATTGAGAAAAGCTGGGAAAGATAGAGGTGGGAATAAGCAGGGAAAAGCACACTGATTCATGGAAAGGTCTACAAATCAAGTCAGAAACACACACACACACACACACACACACACACACACACGCACACAAACACACATAAACACACATATATATACACATTTGTCTATATATACGTGTGTGTATATATATAGAGAGAGAGAGAGAGAAAGAGAAAGAGAGAGAGAGAGACTGTACAGGTTATATGTATGAATACATGTGTATATAGATATTCTTAAATGCAAGAACAAATTATGAAAAAAGAGCCATGAAAGTGGAAATAAAACAGAGGGAATCCATGAGAGATTTTGGAAGGAAGAAAGGGTAGGGAGAAAAGTTGAAATTAAATCATAATTAGTATAAAATCCAATTCTCCAATAGGGTCAACTTATTATGAGACAAATTTGACTAACCAAAATGAAAATTTCTGCCAATTTCTCATTTTGCTGCTTCTTGAATTTGTTTTCTTAGAAAGATAGTTTCCCCTGAAAACATTGCACTCTCATTCAATGTACAGAATATATACTGTAAGTAATATAGATTTTTAAAAAAACAAACAATGCAATCACCTGGGGCTGCTCCTTGATCTGCAAAAAGTCTGGGATCCTCAGTCCAAGGTGTGGTGACTGTTTTGCCCTTGCGTTTTTTCTCAGCTTTATTGCGGTATGAAATGAAAAACAAAAATTATTCACACGTAAAGTGAGAACACTTTGTTTAATCCACTATGCTTTCCCAATAATAAAGCGTATATACTACTCTGCACATGGTCTAATAAAGCCTTGTCACAACTAGGCTATCACCATGCTCATGTGATGTGTCACACTTCCCATCATTTACACTGTACTTGGAGGGAGAGCATGCCTGCTACTGGGAACACAGCTAATGACTCTGCTAGAAATGGCATGGTTACTGAAGAATCTACATTCTCTAATTTACTTATGTCAGCATAGTCTCTAAAAAACAATGGATAAACACTGTCCTTACACCCAAAGGTAAATGTATTCTTCACTGTTCACCCAGAAAACTTTTCTTTGCAACAGACAGAAACCTTTGCAGGAAACTGCAACCAATCCTAGCAGACGGTGATGAAGCCTAAATAGAATGGATATACTCTACAGGAAATTCCTGCCTAAGAGGTAAGGCTCAGGGAAGGGGAAAAGATTAGAAAGAACCAGAGTGTCAGGAAGTTTGTTCTATGACTCTGTCACCTAGTAAAATACAAAGCAACACATAAAATCCCATCAACACTACCAAATCTGAGCTGAACAAAAATGACAGCAATAAATATACACACTGGACAGAGAAAAGCATGTAAGGTCTTAACACTCCACAAAAAAGCATATAACACTGAGGAGATTTGGGAAGGAAAGTGAAGGGAATATCCAGGGAAAGCACACCAATTCAGGGTAAGGTGCCACAAACCCAGAGAAAATAACACACAAATATGTGCATGTGCACGCGCGCACACACACACACACACACACACACACACACACATCTTGAAGCAGACTGAAGAGGTGATAGGTAAGAATAATTATATACACAGATATTTTTAAATGCAAATATGAACTGTGAGAAGAGAGGACATAAATTAGGAGAAAGAAAAGGGATCAATGGGAGACATTTGACAGAATAAAGGATGAAATTAGATCATAGTAAGGAAAAAATCTAATTCTCCAATATGATGACCTTTTTATAAGAGAAAAATCTGACTTAGTACAGTCTAATTTCTAACAATTTACCAATGTGCTGCATTTTGCAATTTTTTTCTTAGGGAAAAACGGGATTTTTCTAATGGAAAACACTGTACTAGTTTTAGACACAGCAAATAAAAAATAATATACACCAATACATAGAAGAACAAAGCAATCACCTGGGGCATCTCCTTGATCTGCAAAAAGTCTGGGATCCTCAGTCCAAGGTGTGGTGACTGTTTTGCCCTTGCGTTTTTTCTCAGCTTTATTGAGGTATGAAATGAAAAACAAAAATTATTCACACGTAAAGCTAAAATACTTTGTTTAATCTACTATGCTTTCCCAATACTAATACTTATATACTACTCTGCAATGCTCTAATAAAGCCTTGTCATAATATAGACCATCATTACCATGAACGCCTGATATGTCACGCTACTCAACATTTACACTTGGATTTGAGACTCAGCTCAACAAGAGGGAGAGCATGCCTGCTACTGGGAACACAGCTAATGACTCTGTGTTTGTAATGCCATGGTTACTGAAGGATCTACAAACACTAGTACTCTACCCCAGCATAATCCCTAAAACAATGTATAAACACTGTCCTTATACCCAAAGACAAGTGGAGTCTTTACTCTTCATCAAGAAAATTTTAGTTTGCAAGTGACAGAGATGATTGCAGGAAAAACAACCAATCAATGGCAACAGTTGTGATTTCCAATCAGAATGGATATATCTACAGAACATTACTATACCTAAGGTAAGGCTCAGGGAATACTGCTCAAGAGGTGGCAGAAAGACTGGAAAGAGTCAGAGAGTTGGGGAGTTTGCTCAAAGACTCCTAGTAATATCAAGTGCAGTACATAAAATCCCACCAACACTACCACCAAAAAGTGAGCTGAACAAAAATCATAACAATCCATGTACATGCTGGACAAAGAAAAAGGCATGTGATGCCTCAACCCTACACAAAGGACTATACCAATTGAGAAAAGCTGGGAAAGATAGAGGTGGGAATAAGTAGGGAAAAGCACACTGATTCATGGAAAGGTCTACAAATCAAGTCAGAAACACACACACACACACACACACACACACATGCACACAAACACATAAATGCACATATATGTACACATTTGTGTATATATACATATGTGTGTATATATATATGATATGTATATATCATATATATATAAAGAGAGATATTTGTACAGGTTATATGTAAGAATATATGTGTATGTAGATATTCTTAAATACAAGCACAAATTATGAGAAAATAGCCATGAAAAAAAAAATAAACTAATAATCTTTGCTCTGAAATCTACTCAATCCCAATATAAAAAAAAAAAAAAAAAAGAAAATAGCCATGAAAGTGGAAGAAAAAGAGAGGGGATCAATGAGAGATTTTGTAAGGAAGAAAGGAGGTATGGAGAAAAGTTTAAATTAAATCATAATTAGTATAAAATCTAATTCTCCAATAGGATTAACTTATTATGAGACTAATTTGACTAAGCAAAGTGAAAATATCTGCCAACTTATCATTTTGCTGCTTCTTGAATTTGTTTTCTTAGAAAGATAGTTTCCCCTGAAAACATTGCACTCTTATTCAATGTACAGAATATATACTGTGAGTAATATAGATTTTTTTAAAAAAACAGAACAAAGCAATCACCTGGGGCATCTCCTTGATCTGCAAAAAGTCTGGGATCCTCAGTCCAAGGTGTGGTGACTGTTTTGCCCTTGCGTTTTTTCTCAGCTTTATTGCGGTATGAAATGAAAAACAAAAATTATTCACATGTAAAGCTAAAATACTTTGTTTAATCCACTATGCTTTCCCAATACTAATACTTATATACTACTCTGCAATGCTCTAATAAAGCCTTGTCATAATATAGACCATCATTACCATGAACGCCTGATATGTCACGCTACTCAACATTTACACTTGGATTTGAGACTCAGCTCAACAAGAGGGAGAGCATGCCTGCTACTGGGAACACAGCTAATGACTCTGTGTTTGTAATGCCATGGTTACTGAAGGATCTACAAACACTAGTACTCTACCCCAGCATAATCCCTAAAACAATGTATAAACACTGTCCTTATACCCAAAGACAAGTGGAGTCTTTACTCTTCATCAAGAAAATTTTAGTTTGCAAGTGACAGAGATGATTGCAGGAAAAACAACCAATCAATGGCAACAGTTGTGATTTCCAATCAGAATGGATATATCTACAGAACATTACTATACCTAAGGTAAGGCTCAGGGAATACTGCTCAAGAGGTAGCAGAAAGACTGGAAAGAGTCAGAGAGTTGGGGAGTTTGCTCAAAGACTCCTAGTAATATCAAGTGCAGTACATAAAATCCCACCAACACTACCACCAAAAAGTGAGCTGAACAAAAATCATAACAATCCATGTACATGCTGGACAAAGAAAAAGGCATGTGATGCCTCAACCCTACACAAAGGACTATACCAATTGAGAAAAGCTGGGAAAGATAGAGGTGGGAATAAGCAGGGAAAAGCACACTGATTCATGGAAAGGTCTACAAATCAAGTCAGAAACACACACACACACACACACACACACACACACACACGCACACAAACACACATAAACACACATATATATACACATTTGTCTATATATACGTGTGTGTATATATATATATAGAGAGAGAGAGAAAGAGAAAGAGAGAGAGAGAGAGACTGTACAGGTTATATGTATGAATACATGTGTATATAGATATTCTTAAATGCAAGAACAAATTATGAAAAAAGAGCCATGAAAGTGGAAATAAAACAGAGGGAATCCATGAGAGATTTTGGAAGGAAGAAAGGGTAGGGAGAAAAGTTGAAATTAAATCATAATTAGTATAAAATCCAATTCTCCAATAGGGTCAACTTATTATGAGACAAATTTGACTAACCAAAATGAAAATTTCTGCCAATTTCTCATTTTGCTGCTTCTTGAATTTGTTTTCTTAGAAAGATAGTTTCCCCTGAAAACATTGCACTCTCATTCAATGTACAGAATATATACTGTAAGTAATATAGATTTTTAAAAAAACAAACAATGCAATCACCTGGGGCTGCTCCTTGATCTGCAAAAAGTCTGGGATCCTCAGTCCAAGGTGTGGTGACTGTTTTGCCCTTGCGTTTTTTCTCAGCTTTATTGCGGTATGAAATGAAAAACAAAAATTATTCACACGTAAAGTGAGAACACTTTGTTTAATCCACTATGCTTTCCCAATAATAAAGCGTATATACTACTCTGCACATGGTCTAATAAAGCCTTGTCACAACTAGGCTATCACCATGCTCATGTGATGTGTCACACTTCCCATCATTTACACTGTACTTGGAGGGAGAGCATGCCTGCTACTGGGAACACAGCTAATGACTCTGCTAGAAATGGCATGGTTACTGAAGAATCTACATTCTCTAATTTACTTATGTCAGCATAGTCTCTAAAAAACAATGGATAAACACTGTCCTTACACCCAAAGGTAAATGTATTCTTCACTGTTCACCCAGAAAACTTTTCTTTGCAACAGACAGAAACCTTTGCAGGAAACTGCAACCAATCCTAGCAGACGGTGATGAAGCCTAAATAGAATGGATATACTCTACAGGAAATTCCTGCCTAAGAGGTAAGGCTCAGGGAAGGGGAAAAGATTAGAAAGAACCAGAGTGTCAGGAAGTTTGTTCTATGACTCTGTCACCTAGTAAAATACAAAGCAACACATAAAATCCCATCAACACTACCAAATCTGAGCTGAACAAAAATGACAGCAATAAATATACACACTGGACAGAGAAAAGCATGTAAGGTCTTAACACTCCACAAAAAAGCATATAACACTGAGGAGATTTGGGAAGGAAAGTGAAGGGAATATCCAGGGAAAGCACACCAATTCAGGGTAAGGTGCCACAAACCCAGAGAAAATAACACACAAATATGTGCATGTGCACGCGCGCACACACACACACACACACACACACACACACACATCTTGAAGCAGACTGAAGAGGTGATAGGTAAGAATAATTATATACACAGATATTTTTAAATGCAAATATGAACTGTGAGAAGAGAGGACATAAATTAGGAGAAAGAAAAGGGATCAATGGGAGACATTTGACAGAATAAAGGATGAAATTAGATCATAGTAAGGAAAAAATCTAATTCTCCAATATGATGACCTTTTTATAAGAGAAAAATCTGACTTAGTACAGTCTAATTTCTAACAATTTACCAATGTGCTGCATTTTGCAATTTTTTTCTTAGGGAAAAACGGGATTTTTCTAATGGAAAACACTGTACTAGTTTTAGACACAGCAAATAAAAAATAATATACACCAATACATAGAAGAACAAAGCAATCACCTGGGGCATCTCCTTGATCTGCAAAAAGTCTGGGATCCTCAGTCCAAGGTGTGGTGACTGTTTTGCCCTTGCGTTTTTTCTCAGCTTTATTGAGGTATGAAATGAAAAACAAAAATTATTCACACGTAAAGCTAAAATACTTTGTTTAATCTACTATGCTTTCCCAATACTAATACTTATATACTACTCTGCAATGCTCTAATAAAGCCTTGTCATAATATAGACCATCATTACCATGAACGCCTGATATGTCACGCTACTCAACATTTACACTTGGATTTGAGACTCAGCTCAACAAGAGGGAGAGCATGCCTGCTACTGGGAACACAGCTAATGACTCTGTGTTTGTAATGCCATGGTTACTGAAGGATCTACAAACACTAGTACTCTACCCCAGCATAATCCCTAAAACAATGTATAAACACTGTCCTTATACCCAAAGACAAGTGGAGTCTTTACTCTTCATCAAGAAAATTTTAGTTTGCAAGTGACAGAGATGATTGCAGGAAAAACAACCAATCAATGGCAACAGTTGTGATTTCCAATCAGAATGGATATATCTACAGAACATTACTATACCTAAGGTAAGGCTCAGGGAATACTGCTCAAGAGGTGGCAGAAAGACTGGAAAGAGTCAGAGAGTTGGGGAGTTTGCTCAAAGACTCCTAGTAATATCAAGTGCAGTACATAAAATCCCACCAACACTACCACCAAAAAGTGAGCTGAACAAAAATCATAACAATCCATGTACATGCTGGACAAAGAAAAAGGCATGTGATGCCTCAACCCTACACAAAGGACTATACCAATTGAGAAAAGCTGGGAAAGATAGAGGTGGGAATAAGTAGGGAAAAGCACACTGATTCATGGAAAGGTCTACAAATCAAGTCAGAAACACACACACACACACACACACACATGCACACAAACACATAAATGCACATATATGTACACATTTGTGTATATATACATATGTGTGTATATATATATGATATGTATATATCATATATATATAAAGAGAGATATTTGTACAGGTTATATGTAAGAATATATGTGTATGTAGATATTCTTAAATACAAGCACAAATTATGAGAAAATAGCCATGAAAAAAAAAATAAACTAATAATCTTTGCTCTGAAATCTACTCAATCCCAATATAAAAAAAAAAAAAAAAAGAAAATAGCCATGAAAGTGGAAGAAAAAGAGAGGGGATCAATGAGAGATTTTGTAAGGAAGAAAGGAGGTATGGAGAAAAGTTTAAATTAAATCATAATTAGTATAAAATCTAATTCTCCAATAGGATTAACTTATTATGAGACTAATTTGACTAAGCAAAGTGAAAATATCTGCCAACTTATCATTTTGCTGCTTCTTGAATTTGTTTTCTTAGAAAGATAGTTTCCCCTGAAAACATTGCACTCTTATTCAATGTACAGAATATATACTGTGAGTAATATAGATTTTTTTAAAAAAACAGAACAAAGCAATCACCTGGGGCATCTCCTTGATCTGCAAAAAGTCTGGGATCCTCAGTCCAAGGTGTGGTGACTGTTTTGCCCTTGCGTTTTTTCTCAGCTTTATTGCGGTATGAAATGAAAAGCAAAATTTATTCACACGTAAAGCTAAAATACTTTGTTTAATCTACTATGCTTTCCCAATAATAAAGCTTATATACTACTCTGCACATGGTCTAATAAAGCCTTGTCACAACATAGGCTATCACCATGCTCGTATGATATGTCACAATTCCCATCATTTACACTGTACTTGGAGGGAGAACATGCCTGCTACTGGAAACACAGCTAATGATTCTGTGCTTAAAATGCAATGATTACTGAAGAATCTACAATTTCTAATTTACTTATGTCAGCATAGTCTCTAAAAACAATGGAAAAACATTGTCCTTACACCCAAAGGTAAATGTATTCTTCACTGTTCACCCAGAAAACAACAGACAGAAACCATTGCAGGAAACTGTAACCAATCCTAGAAGAGGGTGAAGAAGCCTAAATAGAATGGATATTATCTACAGAACATTTCTGGCTAAAAGGTAGGCTCGGGAACATTTCTCAAGAGGTGATGAGGATTGAAAAGGGTCAAAGAGAGTCAGGGAGTTTGCTCTAAGACTGAGTCTCCTTTTAATATCAAGAGCAACACATAAAATCCCACCATCATTACTGCCCAAATGTGAGCTGAAGAAAAATGAACCCATATGTATACAAACTGGACAGAGAATAGCCCACAAAGCTTCAATACTACATAAAGAACTCTAAAAGACTGAGGAAAATTGGGAAAGGGAGTGTTGGGAATAGCCAGTGAGAAACACATTGCACTGTTTTTAAATTCTCACCTGAGGAATATGAAAAGGCTGAGAAGTACCTGAAAAGAATGTTCAGCATTCTTAATCATCAGGGAAATGCAAATCAAAACAACCCTGAGATTCCACCTTACACCCGTCAGAATGACTAAGATGAAAAATTCAGGTGACAGCAGATGCTGGCGAGGATGTGGAGAAAGAGGAACACTCCTCCATTGTTGGTGGGATTGCAAGCTTGTACAACCACTCTGGAAATCAGTCTGGCGGTTCCTTAGAAAATTGGACATAGTTCTACCGGAGGATCCCTCAATACCTCTCCTGGGCATATATCCAGAAGATGTCCCAACTGGTAAGAAGGACACAAGCTCCACTATGTTCATAGCAGCCTTATTTATAATAGCCAGAAGCTGGAAAGAACCCAGATGCCCCTCAACAGAGGAATGGATACAGAAAATGTGGTACATTTACACAATGGACTACTACTCAGTTATTAAAAAGAATGAATTTATGAAATTCCTAGGCAAATGGATGGACTTGGAGGGTATCATCCTAAGTGAGGTAACCCAATCACAAAAGAACTCACATGATATGTACTCACTGATAAGTGGATATTAGCCCAGAAACTTACAATATCCAAGATACAAGATACAATTTGCAAAACACAGGAAACTCAAGAACGAAGACCAAAGTGTGGACACTTTGCCCCTTCTTAGAATTGGGAACAAAACACCCATGGAAGGAGTTACAGAGACAAAGTTTGGAGCTGAGACGAAAGGATGGACCATCTAGAGACTGCCACACCTGGTGATCCATCCCATAATCAGCCTCCTAACACTGACAGCATTGCATTTGCCAGCAAGATTTTGCTGAAAGGACCCTGATGTAGCTGTCTCTTTTGAGGCTATGCTGGTGTCTGGCAAACACAGAAGTGGATGCTCACAGTCAGCTATTGAATGGAACACAGGGTCCCCAATGGAGGAGTTAGAGAAAGTACCCAAGGAGCTAAAGGGGTCTGCAACTCTATAGGTGGAACAACAATATGAACTAACCAGTACCCCCCCGGAGCTCGTGTCTCTACCTGCATATGTATCAGAAGATGGCCTAGTCATCCATCATTGGAAAGAGAGGTCCCTAGGTCTTGCAAACTTTATATGCCTCAGTACAGTGGAATGCCAGGACCAAGAAGTGGGAGTGGGTGGGTAGGAGAGGTGGGGGGGTGGGTATGGGGGACTTTTGGGATAGCATTGGAAATGTAAATGAAGAAAATACCTAATTTTAAAGAAAGCATCCATGAAAACATGCATGCAATTGTTATTATAATCAGAACATGTTATATTTATTAACTATGTATATACATATATATTCTTGCATATAAGCACTATTAGTGAGAAAAGAGGTCATACAATTGGCAGTGAGAAATGAGGGTTATATGGCAGTTTCAGAGGTAGGGAAGGGTAAGAAGAAAGTTTGAAAAATTATAATCTAAAGATAAAAGGTCAATTTTCTGTTTTAAAACATGAAAAATACTCTCATCAGTAAGCAATTTAATTCTCCAAAAGGATAAACTTGTTAGAATAATCAGATAATTTGAATTACTACAGTGAACATTTCTATTAATTTATTATTGTGCTAATTCTTGTACTTGCTTTTTATAAATTGAAAACTAGTCTTGTAATTCATTACAGCATTATTCAACATAAAGCAAATATTTGAATTTGAAGAGAAGGGTGGGTATATAATAGGTTTTGAAGAAAAGAAAATGAGGGAAGAAAGGTCGATATTAAATTACCTCAAGAAAGAACGTTTCTTTAAACCTAGAAGAGCTTATAATCAGGAAACCATCTAATTCTCAAAAAAGAAGATCTTATTAGAATAACCAGCTAATTTGAATTCGCATGTGAAAAATATCTATCAATTTATCACTATGCTATTTTTTCCATATTTTCTTAAAATGAAAAAGTCTTTTTTCTGAAAAATAAAATCACACTATTATCCAATATACAGGAACCATCTTTTAAGTCAGTATAGATGAAGAAAGCAACACAATCACTTAGGGCTTCTGCTTCTTCTTCAAAAGGTGTGGCCTGGTCTTTCAAAGGTTTGGTAACTCTTTTTCCCTTTGTTTTTTTTCTCAACTTTGTTGTGTTATGAAATGAAAAACAAAAATAATGTACATTTAAAGCTCAAACACATTATGTTGTGTATATATACCAAATAATAAAGGCTCTAATCATTATGTATACACTCTACTCTACTCTTGTCATAAGTCTCAGGTGATATTCAGCTTTAGAACATGCTCAACTAGAAGCTAAATTTAGGCAATTTTAGTATTTTGGATGACAGATGATTGTCATGTTAATTTTGACTATGTCCATAGCAAATAGAGACACCAATTAGATATTTCAGTATCAACACTTTAACAACATTCTTATAAAAAATGAAGCTTACATAGTAAAATCTATTAATTCTAAATAAACTAGCTTTTGAAGGAGAGATATGAAGGACATAAACATATTCAAATCTCAACTACGTTTGCTTGGGGTGTTTTAGGTTACAAATATAAGTCGTCCGTCTACTGCCTTGCTTTTTCCATATTCAAACATATGCATACATTTAACTCACAATATCAAATACAAATATCAAAAATGTTTGCAACTTTTTGACATCCCACTTTTACGCTTTACCAAGAAAACAGTCTATCCTGGGCTATCGGCAAACATAACATTTTACTGCCACTATAACCAAGTCATGTATTTACAACCAGCTTCTTATTTTATTTTTAACAACTACTTGATACTCCACATTTAAGACTTTCCTTAATTTTTAAAAAATGTCACTAGTAATATCAGTCACATTACTTAGTTCTTCTTATACAATAGCCCTGTCATCATTTTCAGGATTTTAACTACTGATACCTCGTCATTTTCATATCTTCATTAAAGACTCCAGCTATAGCCCTGAAATGGTTATTCTTGGCAATTTCTAGAACTCTTCTATCTCCAACACTAGTTTTCCTTTTCCACCTTTAACTCCCATATTTGCTATCTTTAGTTTCAGACCAATTGATCTTGTTTTACAATCTCACTGCTAGGTTTGTCCATAGTTTACTCTCTTTTCATCCAAATCATTTGGTTTCTTCTAGCTTTGCTCTGCTCCTAATGCAACTTGTCTTATACTCAACTGTCCACTTCTACTAATAGTTGTACATGAAGTATCACTTCTGCCATTACCCTTAATTACGGAATCAGCTTCTACCTCCAAGCCACACTCTCATCAACTGTGTTTTTAAATAAATAGCAACAGAATAAATATTAGCAATTTTGTTCTGTAAAGAGCTAGACAGTAAGCATTGTGAAGGCAACATATGGTCGCTGTCACATATTTTTCTTTACTTTAAAAAGCAAAACAAAAGAACTCAAAATTAGAGAGCATATAAACCAATCACATCACATAACTACATGGACTGGTTACGATTTGTAATATCGACTCTGACATCTATGGAGGAATCCATGTTGCATTTGATTTTTAAATATATTTCTTTGCTATAATGTTTTCTCTTGGTTAAATTCCTACCTCTATCCCTTTCTGCTCTATTGAGTAAAAGATCCAAAGCTCAACTTTAGTAGATTAAAGGCTTTCTCTGTAAATGACCTTAAGCATTATATTACATCATCTTCAAATATTCCTGGGTGGTGATGGGGATAGTTCAGCATTAGGAGTGCTTGTTGCTGCCCTCCCCGAAGAAGAATTCACTCCTAACACTTATCAAGTGTTAACTACAGATCCTGAGGATCTAAGGCGCCATTCTGCCTTGAGGACACCTGTATGTTTAGTACAAAAACACACATGTAGAAACAGATAAGTACTCCTAGAGCTCCCAGGACTAAACTACCAACAAAAGAGTACACATGGAGGGACCCATGGCTCATATGTAGCAGAGGGTAGCCTGGTTTGGCATTAATGGGAGGAGAGGCCCTTGGTCCTGGGAAGGCTCCACGTCCCAGTGTTGGGGAATGCCTGGGCCAGGAAGCAGGAGGAGGGGGGAGAGGGGAGGGAATAGGGGATTTTCAGAGGGGAAACAGGGAAAGGGATAGCATTTGAAATATATATAAAGAAAATATCTAATTAAAAAAGAAACAGATATAGATTAATAAAAATAAACATCATTTTATGGTCCTTACTCCTCCATATGCAAATCAAAATATCTGTACTAAGAATTCAAAAGTTTAGCTGTGCTGGCTAGTTTTATGCCGACTTGACATAATTTTCTCAATTGAGAAAATACCTCCAAAGTTTACACTATAGGCAAGACTGTAGGGCATTTTATTAATTGGACTGTCAGTGGTACTACTCCTAGGCTGGTGGTCTTGGTTTCTTTAAGAGGGCTAAGAAAACCATGTCAAGCAAGCCAGGAAGCAGCACTCCCCCAATATCCGCTGCATTGACTCCTGCCTTGTTTGAGTTCCTGTCCTGACTTCCTTCAAAGATGAACAGTAAATGTGGAAGAATAAGCCAAATAAGCCCTTTCCTTTCCAAGTTGCTTTGGTCATAGTGTTTTATCACAGCATTAGAAACTCTATGACACAAGTTTTAAAGATGATTAATGACCTCAAAAGTGTTTTCAAATGAAACTTCTTTAGAGAAACTTCTTTAAGTAAATGGTAATTAGCAAAGAGCCCTGCAATTGGTCAAGCTTCATAGACTGAGAAACATTGGAATACCTAACTTTGAATGGGCTGTCTATATCACATCCTTCCCTTCAAAGCTCAGATAATTATGTGGAAAAGCAGGCAGAAAGATTAAGGCAGGAGGACTTCTCTCAGATAACATTTCTCACAAACAGAGAAGATGGATATAAGAAAGAACTCAGAAAGACCACAACAGACTACACATGTCTTGTATAAGCTCATGCCTCAAAAACCCCAGCATGAAGGAGGGAAAGTGGACAAATTCTAGTCCTAGGTAAGAATTCATAGTTGTTAAAAAAAGAAAAATCAGTTTTCTTGAGTGGAGTAACACTAAGTACATAAACCACACACTAAGACATGCAACATGCTCAAAAGTAGTAGAGTAGGTTAATACAAACCAGACGCCTAGTTTTGTTTTGTTTGTTTGTTTTTCGAGACAAGGGTTTCTCTGTATAGTCCTGGCTGTCCTGGACTTTGTAGACCAGGCTGGCCTCAAACTTAGAAATCTGCCTGTCTCTACCTCCCAAGTGCTGGGATTAAAGGTGTGTGCCACCACCACCCGGCTCATTTTTTAAGAGAGAAAGAACATTATGTTAGAGTGGTATAAGACACAATTTGAAAGAATTTGGGGGAAGGAAAAGAATATGATCAAAATAGATTGCATGAAATTTTCAAAAAATGAATGAAAGCATTAAACAAAGAAAAATAAAATAATTTTAAACAATGGTGCCATGTAAGTGAAAATTTAAATACATTAGAATTTCATAAAGTCAGGAAAGAGCCTAATTCCACACCTGCAAATGGCTTTTATTAGGATGACCAGCAACTTTGAACTAGGACAGTGAAAAATTCATTTATCATTGGGCTACTTTCTGTATTTGCTTCCTTAAAACAGGAAAGTCTTTCCTTCTGAAATACTACACCATTATTCAATGTACAAGAATCATCTTGCAAATAGAGAAAAACATTCACCTGGGGCTACTTGGACATCTCTTCCTGGTCTGGCTTCATCTTCCAAAGGTTGGGTGAATCCTCTGCCCCTGGGTTTTTTCCCAGCTTTTTTGAGGCATGAAATAAAAAATAAAATGTATGGAAATTTACAGCTCATCATGTTCCTGTATGTGTATCAAATATTAAAGTTTGTTATCATAAAATGTATACTCTCCTAAAATGCTGTCATAGAAAGGCTACCATGCTCACAGGATATAGTTTCTAGGTGCCTGGTATTTCAGTTTAGATAATTTTAATATTTTGTGTGGATACAACCACCTGATTATGTTTTTAAGTGTTAATAACTAAAAAAAGAAATATCAGCATCAATGGATTCAAAACCAATACTAATTATAATTAAAATTTATTTGCAAGTAGAGAGATCACTCCCACACATACACACTCCAAACTCAAATATTAACTTTTTAAGGCTTTATATTTTTTAACTTGAAACTGTATACTGCTTTGTTTCTTCAGTACCCAAAGACCATACAGTCTGCATAAACAGGACTTGTGATAGCACAAATCCCATCTTTCTACAGCCTTTTTATTCCACCTCTGCTACTCACCAAAAAGGACATAGTCCATCTTCAGTTGCCAGGGTAAATGTTTAGATCATTTAACTGTCATCATAACTTTATCTCTCATTTACAACTAATTTACTATTCAAATGGAACCTTCAACACTAACTAGTAGCTATGAAGCATAGTGCTGAAAGGTGCTATACAGACTACCAGATAGGAAAAGGAATCAGTCTGGATCACCAATTCATCCTGTGACTTACAACATACACTGCTGCAATAGCTACATCTGTTATAGAAAAAGCTATCATATTTAAAATTTGGAATTAGGGCCTACTACATGATATGGAACCCATACCAGACCCTGGTTATGTGAATAAGATCCTAAGACTGAGTGAAAATCTCACTAGTTTGACTCTGCTAACACAGTAATAAAAACCACTCCTAAAGACTTATTATACACATGCTTTTTTTTGCAGTGGATGGTAATTAATACAGGGACCAACAGCTAGACAAGCTTTAGCAAGTGATTTTGAATTGTTGTACCCTAAATCGGATGTCTGTATCATTCTGCTCCCTTCAAGGCTCAAAGATCTATGTGGAAGAGGAGGCAGAAAGATTCTAGCCAGAGGTGGAAAAGGACTTCCAACAGACAACATTTTCCCAGAAACAACAGAGTAGACAAACTTATGAACTCAGAAAGACTCCAACTGACTGTACAAGAGTAGTATAAGCTCAAACCTGACAAATTATCAGCATGGTTGAGGGAAATTGGGCACAGAGTCCCAGTCCTCGCAAACTGATTCACAATTAATAGCTTCTAGGAAAAGGAAATTCAGTTTTCTTTAATGAAGTAACACTTGGCATGTATATCAACCACACTCCAAAGCAGGCTTTGTGTTCAAAAATGAATGGCTAACAAAGTCATACTCTCATTCTTTTATGTTCTTTACATTTTTTTTTTAGAGAAACAACATGAAGTTTACCATATAGGATGGTAAGAAGACAATTTGAGGGGAGTTAGGGGAGAAGGGAAATATGATGAAAAATTGTATGTAATTTTCAAAGAAAAATTAAAAGAATTAAACACAGAAAAATACTTTAACCAAAAGTGCTATGAAATCAAAGTTTTATATATGGTACACAATTGCATATAATCAAGGAACAGTCTCATTTTCTAGACTGAAGGCAATGGCCTAATTCTCTCCAAAAAGTAGGCTTTTATTAGAACAAACAGCAATGCTGGAGTAGCACAGTAAAAATTTCTAGCAGGTCATCATTGGACTAGTTTCTATATTTATTTCTTTAAAATAGAAAAGAGTCTTTACTTCTGAAACACTATGCCACATTATTCAATATAGAGGAAATAACTTCCAAATCAAAATAGACAAAGCAATCACCTGGGGCTCCTTGGTCATGTTTCCCAGGTCTGGTTTCATCTTTTCCAGGTTTGATGAATCCTCTGCCCTTGGGTTTTTTCCAACCTTTGTTGGAAATGAAAAGTAATATATAAAAATGGTTCACATTTAAAGTGAAAACATTATGCTCAGGTATGGATTTCAAATAAAAACTTCCTATAATGAAACACAGACTATCATGCTGTCATGAAAAAAAGGCTACTATGATGCTCACATGATACACAGTTTCAGTTGCCTGGTAAACTAATTTAGACAATTTCAATGCTTAACATGAAGAATATCTGCCACATTCATTGTGAAAATCGTCATAGTTTTAAATAGAGAGATATTTTAAATAGATATATCAACATCTTCAGAATTTGGTTATGAGATAAAAAAGGGTTTAAATAGCAAAATATCAATTCTAAATTAAAAATAATTTACAGGGTAAGAGATGAAACAGAAATAAACATGTACATACCCTAATATAACTGTGTTCAAAGAGTAACTACTATCATTTTATGGGCTCTATTTCATAAGTTAAAACAATCTGTAATTTTAGTTGTGCTTAAAGGTATTCATAAACAGGGCAAATAACAACGATACCATCTTTTTACAGCATTTTTATTGTACTGTTACTCACCAAAAACTAGTATCATTAGTTACTAGGACAAATATAAGATCATTTAATTTTGGCCCAAACTGTATACTTATAACTAACTTCAACTCTATATACAAGACTCTTCATATTTCATTTCTAACTACCTTACACTCCACATTTAAAACTCCTAATTTAAAGAACTCTTGAAATGTTTTTCATTTTATTCACATCATCATTAAAGATTCCAGCTAATACCCTGAAATGGTTTTTCTTGGCAATTCCTGAAACTCTTCTATCTCCAATACAAAGGTGTCTTTTCGTTCATTTTCAACTCCCTTACTTGCTATCTTTAGTTTCAGACCAACTGATCATGTTTTACACACTCATTGCAAAGTTTAGCCATAGCTTCCTGTTTTCATCTAATCCGTTAGGTTTCTTCCTCTACTCTTGATGAAACTTGCATTCAACTGTCCATCTCAATCAATGCCTCTAAATGATATCCTATCCTTCAACACTCCTGAGCATGAGTCAGCTCTCACCTCCAAGTCATTGCATTAACTTTCTCTAGTCAGAAGCAACAGAATAAAGATCAGCAATCTAGTTTTTCAGAGAGCTAGACAGTAAGCATTCTGATGGTTATATATGGTCTCTTTTATACAATCTTCTTTGATTGCTTTAAATAAACCTAGCCAAAGAACATCAAAACCAATTTTATCATACAGCTTTGTGGGAGATATATGGTTCACTCTCTGTAACATCCATGGAAATCTCAATAGGAGAGTGTCAGTTGTAACTGATTTCTAAGTAGTTTCATACAATATTTTATTCTGGTTAAGTCCCCACCTCTATCTCTCTTCTCAACTAATCAAAGCATTCAACACCATTCTTTATAGGAAAGTAGACTAAAGGCTGTCTTTGGGAATGACTTGAGTTATTCCAATTATACCACCTTAAAACTCTGCTTAGGGCTGATTAAGATACTAAGAGGTAAGATTACTTGCTTCCCTTCCAGAAGATTAGAGTTCACTTCTAACACCCATACCAAATGAATCACAACTAACTGCCTGCAACTCCAGCTCCAGAAATATCTAACACCCTCTTCTATCCTCTAGGGATATGTGCAAAACACACACACACACACAAACACGACTCTAAATAGTTAAATGGTAAAAGAATTCAGAAGCCCAGATTAATGATCTCTAATTTGGTCCAATGAACAGAAGAATAAATTCACACAGTCCGTTCAGAGATAGGATGAGAAACGCAGCAACTTATATAGACAATAAAACCAAGAATGATTCCGAATAAAAAGTGCCAAGCAAAGTGAACCAAATAAATCAAAATTTAAAACCCAGCTGACAACAGGCCCCAGGCAGAAATGAGGAAGAGATATAGATCTGAATGAAGTCCCTGAGTACAGCAGGTTGTACAAACAAGGACTTTGAGTGTCACACCTCGCATTTTTTGGTGGGGGGTGTGGACTGAATTACAAGTTCCATAATTCATTTATGAATAAGGAAAAGAACCTGCAACAAACTCAATTGCTATAGGAATACTTAAAAGACGAATCATGAATACCAACAAAAAATAATAAACATAATGAATGGGGTGGGGGCTGGCTTTAAGAAAAGAGATAGAATTGTGGGTGAGGGATATCTAACAAGGAAAGCCTTTACAAATGTCATATGAATACCTACTGCAATAGAAATTCTTGAAAATAGGTATACTAAAATAGTTAACATGAAGTGACCACATAATAGAGGGACACCTGCCCCCTCCAAGACATCATTTGTTACCCAATAAAATCCAGAATAGAAATGGGTTATCACTTTCTACAGAAGTCAATGGTGCCGCACAGACTTCTCCCCTAACACTACAGGCCAATGGTAATGCTATTGGTTCCTTGCTAAAACATGGCAGTAAGATCTCAAGGTAGTTTTAATTTGGGAAATGGACCACAAACTTACATCATACATCATGCAAAAACTTAAGTGGTGCTGAAGATTTACCCTTACTATCTATGTTTCATAGCGTCATAAGGTGCTACACAGTATCAGAAGTACAAAGGATCCATCAATTTGACTCACACACTAACCTTGTGATGTACAAAATTGAGTTTCCTGCAAAATATACTGGTGGAAAACTAGCACAGATGTTTTGGGATTAACACAGCACTTTTTGACTAGATTTAAAGCTCACGCCATTAGACCCCATACTTGACACTGTTAATTGGGCAAGAATCTATAATTAGATGGGTCCAAGACCTTAAGGGAAACCATACTATGATTCTACTGAATGAACATAAAAATAAAATAACTCCTATGATAGACTGCTATACTCATTGATCAATGTTTCATTCAAGCATCACCAGAGACTTTCCTTACAGTGGTTAGTAGTTAAAACAGTGACCTATGAGTAGATGACATACACAGAACAAGAGACTGCAGTGTTCAACCTTAAATGAGATGTCTGTTTTAAAGCCCTCCCCTCAAGACTCAGGAATCTATATCAAAGAGCAGGGAGAAAGAGTTAGTTGAACTAGAGCTGGAAAAAGACTTCCATCAAACAACGTTTTTAAAAACACAACAAAGTAGATGCACATGCCTTTTACAAATTCAAGCCTGACAAAATCCTAGGATGGAGTGGAGAAATGGGCACAGTCCCACCCCATCTAAGAATTGATAGCTGTTGGGAAAAGGAAAGTCCATTTTCTTCAATGTAGTAACACTGATTATACAAACCATTAATAAATAAAAGCATAACGCAAAAATAATTTAAATCAATATTGCCACATAAAAGAAAATTTACAGACAGAAAAGTTCCATATGATCAAAAATAGTATAATTCTCCAAAAGGATGCTTTAAAACAACCAGAAACATTGGACGAGAACACTAAACATTTGTGGCAATTTATCACTGGGCTACTTTCTATAGATTTTCATGAAACTGAAGTGTCTTTCCTTCTGAAACATTACACTATTATTCAGTGTGCAGGAGTTACCTTATAAATCAATATGGAAAATAAAAAAATAAAAGCAATCACCTCCTTGGCAATCTTTCAAAGTTCTGTTTTCATCTCCAAAAGTAAATGCACTGGTCCCAGGTTCTTCTGCAGCTTCTTGGAAGTATAAAATAACAAAATAAAAATGATGTACATTAAAAGTAAGAACACAATATGTTCTTTTATGTATGCCAAATAATAAAGTATTTCTTATAATAAAACACAGAATCCCCTATAGTGTTGTCAGCAAAAGGCTAGGATCATGCTCAAGTGATATGCAGCTACCAGTTGCCTGCTAGTCCAATTCTGACAACATTAGTACTATCTGCAAGGAATACTTGCCAGGACATTTGTGTCTAATATCAATAGTTTAACAAGAGAAATATTGTGCAATCAATCCCTTCACAATTTCAGTATTAGAAAAAAACTGATTTTACTTAGAAAACAGAACTATACCTCCTCGGCAATCTTTCAAAGTTCTGTTTTCATCTCCAAAAGTAAGTACACTGGTCCCAGGTTCTTCTGCAGCTTCTTGGAAGTATAAAATAAAAAAATTAAAATGATGTACATTAAAAGTAAAAACATATTATGTTCTTTTATATATGCCAAATAATAAAGCATTTCTTATAATAAAACAAAGAATCCCCTATAGTGTTGTCAGCAAAAGGCTACCATCATGTTCAAGTTGCCTGTTAGTCCAATTCTGACAACTTTAGTATTATCTGCAAGGAATACTTGCCAGGACATTTGTGTCTAATATCAATAGTGTCCCTTTACAACAGTGTCCCTTTATCCACACTTCAGTTCCCTTACTTGCTATCTTTAGTTTCACGTGATCTAATCATGTTTTACACATTCACTTAGAAGTTTGTCAATAATTCTGTCTATTTTCATTCAATCCATTGGGTTTCTTCTGGCTTTGCTCTACACCTGATGCAACTTTTCAAAGTGTTTACCTCTACCAATGAAGTACTCTTTCCTATATCACCCTTGAGCAGTGACTCAGTTACTGCTGCTAACTCACATTTTCATCTACTTCTCTAGTCATAAACAACAAAATCCAGGTTAGCAAAAAAATTAAAGACTTTCTTTTTTGGAAAGGAGCTAGACATTCTGGAGACTACATAAGATCTCTATGTCTGTATATTCTTTTTATGCTTTAAAAATAAAACAAAGTCAAACTAACCAAAGAATATAAAAAACAAGTTCATCAAACAGTGACATGGACTGAATATGGCCGTCTGTACTATCCACTCTAATCTCTATGAAAAAAATCCTAGTTTCATCTGATTTCTAATTATATTCACATGTTACAATGTTTTCTTCTGTTTAAGTTCCCACTTCTATCTTTCTCTGCTCCATTCAGTTCCAACCTTCTACTTTATACTAAGCTTAAAAGCTGTCTCTGGAAGTGAGTTTACATATTCCATTGCACCATCTTAAAATTATTTTTGGGCCTGAGAAAATGGTTCAGCATTTCAAAGTACTTTCAACAGCCCTCCCATAGAACTTGAGTGCAGTTTCTAACACCCATATCAAGTGGCTCCCAACTGCTTGAATCTGCATTTGCTGATTATCCAATGGCTTCTTCTGTCTCTGCAAATGAATGAATGTGTAAAAACATACATGCTGACACACATGTACAGATAAATTGTACAAAATAATTTTTATACTCCTAATTCCTACATAACCATATCCAAGATGTTGAAATGGTAAAAAAAAATGACAAAGAACTCAAAAGTCCACTTTTATGGATTATTAATGACCCCAAAGTGAGTATAAATAAGCAGGTAAAGAAATTCAGCCGTCAGTTCAAGGATAGAATGAGATTCTCAGCAACTATGATACAAAATTTATCAGGCAGAGGTTCTGCAAAGAAAGATCCAGGGAAACAAAAACTGAAGAAATCAAAAATTGAAATCAATGGATCGCTGTTCCCAGAAAGGGAGAAAAAGGAGGAATCAGCTTGGAGATGAGAGTTTCCGGTCAGATGGGGGACTATGAGTATCACAACTCATCTCCTTTAGCAGGAATCACCGGTTACAAAGCACGCATTTGTGTAATGATGAAACTCTATAACAAACCAAATGTCCATAGGCACATTTATAAATGCTATTGGAAAATGACTGATGTTAAGTACATTCATGCACACGCACACGCACACACACACACAGAGAGAGAGACAGAGAGAGAGACAGAGAGAGAGACAGAGACACAGAGACAGAGAAAGAAGGGTTGAAAAGCAAATGACAAATCCAGGCATGGAATTGTAATGCTTATTCTAAAAATATCCTGTCTCAAGTTTGTGTAAACATTGCTCACCATTTATTCTCTTAATTGTCAATAAGAGCTGATCAGTCAATACCTGAGCAGGGGAAAAATTAAGGCTGGACTTCAGATTCCAGGGAGAAGTGAGGAGAAAGAAAGAGGAGCAGAGGATTCACATGGAGAGGCTCCCAGAGATACCATGAAATAACACCTGGAGCACAGAGAGCCAAATGAATAGTAAAATGCAAACATCTTGGAGATTTGAACTGGGAGGTAGTCAGATTAGCTTAGAGGACTAAAATAGATTAATAATTGCTCAGGTATTGTGCCACAAAAGCTTGATTAAATAAATCTTATAGTCTAGCTGGGCGTGGTGGCACATGCCTTTAATTCCAGCACTTGGGAGGCAGAGGCAGGCAGATTTCTGAGTTCGAGGCCAGCCTGGTCTACACAGTGAGTTCCAGGACAGCCAGGGCTATACAGAGAAACCCTGTCTCAAAAAACAAAAAACAAACAAACAAAAAAGAAATCTTATAGTCTATATCTCATTCATTTGGGAGCTAGGCAGGATAAACAAGAATCTGGTACTAATAAAAGTGATTTAGCAAAGTAGTTTTAATTTTCTGAATGTATCACATACTTATGTGGTGGGAAAACCCAGCTAGAACTCAACTTGAAGCTTCACCCTTACTGGCAAGGGTTCACAGTACTAAAATATACTACAGACACAACCACAAGAAGAAAAAGATCCTCAGACAACTATGAACCCCCTGAGCTATAATAACCACCTATTTTCAAGGTATGCTAACTGACACAATGGTGGCAAGACTGTTATGGAATGAATTAGTTTTTCGGTAGACTTAAGTAAGACTCATCCCATGAAATGGAACCTATAAATGACATTGCCAATGGGACAAATAACCTATGACAAGATAGGACTGGGGCTCTGGGGGAAAATGTAGCACTGCTATACTGGTAAATATAATAAAGTGATTCATAATGAAATATTCATTTATCTTTGCATCCCTCAAGCTTTATCAGAGAAACTTCATTCAGTGGATGGTAATGAACATAGAGACCTAAAAGTGGACTACATGGAAGAAAGTAAAAGACATTGGACTACTCAACCAGTTGTACATGGCATGTCTGTATTATACCCTTACTATCAAGGCTCAGGAATCTATGTGAAAGTGCAGGAAAAAAATAGAAGAATCATAGATGGTAAAAAGTATTCAAAGAGACAGGGTTTTCTAGGCTAAGCAGGAAAGATGCATAAATGAATCACAAAGATTGCAAAAAAAAAAAAAGTATAATTGTAGAAGATTCAAGCCTGACAAAATTCTAGAATGAAAAGAGGGGAAATAGTAATAAAGTCTCAGCCCTAGCCAGGTACTGCTCTGAGAGAAGATCATATTTGTTCAGTGGAATAACACTGTGCATCACTCTCAGAGAGGCCTGTTCAAGAGTAGTCTGAAAACACATGTACGATTCGTATTTTTATGTGCTCTGCTTAATCTCCTTTTTTTCAAGACATGCCTTTTCTATATAACAGTACCAGCTGTCCTTGAATTTGTTTTGTAGACCAGGCTATCCTCAAACTCACAGAGATCCACCTGCCTCTGTCTCCTGAGTGCTAGGATTAAAGGCATGTACAACCAGGCTTTCTCTCCTTCTTAATAGCATAAAGAAAAACAAAAACAAAACCAAAACAAAACAAAACAAAGGAAATCAGGTGAATAGTGAGGTATGGAAAGATCCTGGAGGAATTGGGAGCAGAGAGAATATATGATCAAAATAAACTGTATCAAATTCTCAAAGAACCAGAACATCCTGAGTTTTGCAGGCAAATGAATGGAACTAGAAAATATCATCCTGACCTCTGTGCACCTTCCCTGCCAATGGAGAGTCGGCCTCCAGGGAGGGCTCTGACCCCTGGACTCAGGTGAGAGCGCCATCTTGTATCCCGGGTCTCTCAGAGATTAGTCCACACTGGAGGATGTGGAGAAAGAGAAACACTCCTCCACTGCTGATGGGATTGCAAGCTTGTACAACCACTCTGGAAGTCAGTCTGGAGGTTCCTCAGAAAATTGGACATAGTACTACAGGATGATCCAGCAATACCTCTCCTGGGCATAGAACCAGAAGTTCCAACTTGTAACACATGCGCCACTATGTTCATAACAGCCTTATTTATAATAGCCAGAAGCTGGAAAGACCCCAGATGTCCTTCAACAGAGGAATGGATACAGAAAATGAGGTACATTTATATAATGGAGTACTACTCAGCTATTAAAAAGAATGAATTTATGAAATTCTTAGGCAAATGGATGGATCTAGAGGATATCATCCTGAGTGAGGTAACCCAATCACAAAAAAAACACACATGATATGCACTCACTGATAAGTGGATAGTAGCCCAGAAACTTAGAATACCCAAGATACAATTTGCAAAACAGATGAAACTCAAGAAGAAGGAAGACCAGAGTGTGGATACTTCATTCCTTCTTAGAATGGGGAACAAAATACCCATGGAAGGAGTTACAGAGACAAAGTTTGGAGCTGAGATGGAAGGAAGCACCATCCAGAGACTGCCCCACCTGGGGAATCCATCCCATAAACAACCACCAAACCCAGACACTATTACTTGTGCCAGCAAGATTTTGCTGACAGGATCCTGATATAGCTATCTCTTTTGAGGCTATGCCAGTGCCTGTCAAATACACTAGTGGATGCTCACAGTCATCTATTGGATGGAACACAGTACCCTCAATGAAGGAGCTAGAGAAAGTACCCAAGGAGTAACCCTATAGGAGGAACAACAATATGAACTAATCAGTACCCCTCAGAGCTTGTGTCTCTAGTTGCATATGTAGCAGAGGATGGCTTAGTCGGCCATCAATGGGAGGAGAGGCCCTTGGTCTCTTGCAAAAATTATATGCCCCACTAAAGGGGAATGCCAGGGCCAGGAAGCAGGAGTGGGTAGGTTGGGGAGCAGGGCGGGGGTGGGGGGCTGGGTGTAGGGGATTTTTGAAGAAGAAACTAGGAAAGGGGATAGCATTTGAAATGTAAATGAAGAAAGTATCTGATAAAAAAAGAAAGAAGAGCCAGGGGTGGTGGCACAAGCCTTTAATCCCAGCACTCAGGAGGTAGAGACAGGCGGATTTCTGAGTTCAAGGCCAGCCTGGTCTACAAAGTGAGTTCCAGTACAGCCAGGGATATACAGAGAAACCTTGTCTCGAAAAACGAAAAACAAACAAACAAAAACCCAAAACCCAAAAGAAAGAAAGAAAGAAAGGAAGGAAGGAAGGAAGGAAGGAAGGAAAGGAAGGAAGGAAGGAAGGAAGGAAGGAAGGAAGGAAGGAAGGAAGAAAGAAAGAAAGAAAGAAAGAAAGAAAGAAAGAAAGAAAGAAAATAAATATCTTGGGTGAGGTAACTCAGATGCAAAAGACATGCATGGTATGGACTTCTAATAAGTGAGTATTAGCCAAAAGAAAAAAAAAAACTACAGAATATCCAAGATACAGGCCACAGAATTAAAAAAGGTTAACAAGCCAAACGGTCTAAGTGAAACTGCCTCAATCCCACTTGGGAGGGAGAAGAAAGCAATCACAGGAAGTGGAAGAGAGGGAGGTACCTGGGTAGGAAAAGGGACATGGAGGAGAAGAGGGGAACATGATCAGGTAATAGTTGAGGGAAAAGGACTGAAGCATGAAGGGCCAACAGAGAATGGAAACAGGCAACCTCGGAAGGTAAGAGGTGATGGGACCCTCCAGAATCTACCAGAGACCTGAGAGGTGAGAGACTCTCAGGACCCAAAGGGAGGTGCTTTATTTTTTTATTAGATATTTTCTTTATTTACATTTCAAATGCTATCCCAAAAGTCCCCTATACCCTCCCCTGCCCTGTTCCCCTACCCACCCACTCCCACTTCTTGGCCCTGGCGTTCCCCTGTACTGAGGCATATAAAGTTTGCAAGACTAAGGGGCCTCTCTTCTCAATGATGGCCGACTAGGCCATCTTCTGATACATATGCATCTAGAGACACGAGCCCTGGGGGTACTGGTTAGTTCATATTGTTGTTCCACCTATAGGGTTGCAGATCCCTTTAGCTCCTTGGGTGCTTTCTCTAGCTCCTCCATTGGGGGCCCTGCGTTCCATCCAATAGATGACTGTGAGCATCCACTTCTGTTTTTGCCAGGCACTGACATAGCTTTACACGAGAAATCTTGCTGGCATATGCAATAGTGTCTGGGTTTGGTGGCTGATTATGGGATGGATCCCTGGGTGGGGTAGTCTCTGGATGGTCCATCCTTTTGTAATTGCCTGACAAGGTAGAGAGGGAACTTATGGAACCCACCTCCAGCAGATACACAAGGTATCAAGTGAGAGATGGGGTTGCCATACCACAGTCAAAAACTCTGACCCATAATTGTTCCTCTCTGAAAGAACTGCATGGAGAAAAATGGAGAAGAGCCTGAGGAAAAGGAGGTCCAGTGACTGGTCCAAAGTGGGATATAACTCAGGAGGAGGCCTCAAGGCCTGACACTATTACTAAGGCTAAGGGGTGCTCACAAAAAGGGATCTATCATGACTGCTCTCTGAAAGACCCAACAAGCAGCTGAAAGAGTCAGATGCAGATATTTACATCCAATCAATGGACAGAAGCTGATGTTCTGTGGTTGAATTAGGGAAAAGCTGGAAGAAGCTGAGGAGGAGGGCTACCCTGTAAGAGGACCAGCTGTCTCAATTAACTTGGACCCATGAGATCTCTCAGACACTAGACTACCAACCAGGCAGCATACACCAGCTGATATGAGGCCTCCATCACATATACAGCAGAGGACTGTCAGATCTGAGTCAGTCAGCGAAGATGCACCTAACCCTCAAGAAACCAGAGGTCACAGGGAATGGAGAGGTATGGTGGGGTGAGAGTTGGGGAGTGGGGACATCCTCATGGAGACAAGTAGGGAAGGAGATATGGGATGTGGAACATTCGGAGGGAGGACTGGGAAGCAGATAAAATCTGGAAGTGTTAAAAAAAAGATTAAATAAAAATTTTAAAAGTAAAATAAAAATAAAAAACAGCAATTTAAAAAGAAAACAAATATTTTAAACAAAGGTACTACTTAAATTGAAGTTATAGGTACATCAGAATTTCATATCATCAGGAAATAGTCTAATTTTCTCAAAAGTAGACTTTCATTAAATAACAAGCATAATTTACTCATCACAGTGAAAATCTCTAGCAATTTAACATTGATCTACCTTTTGTATTTGTTTTCTTAAAACAGAAAAGTCTTTCCTTTTGAAAGCACTAAACTATTATTCAATGTACAGAAATCATATTGAGAGACAATCACCTGGGGCCTCTTCTTCATTTCCCAAAAGAGCAGTTCTAAGTCTCCATAGTCTGGTTCTTCTTTTGCGCCTTGGTCTTTTTTCAACTATTTTGAGAAACAAAATGAGGAATAAAAATTATGGGCACTTAAAAGTTAGAACAAATTACATTCCTATATTAATGCCTAATATTAAAGATTCTTATAATAAGTTATACACTAATATAGTGCTATCATAAAAAGACCACAGTCATTCTCATGTAATACATAAGTTTCCAGTTAATTTAGACACTATACTACTAATTTTATGTGAAGTTAACTTCCCAGATTATGTCTATATATTAAGTTTAAAAACAGATATTGCAGTAAACATGCATAAAATTTCTTTGATAGGAAAACATTTTATATAGCATAAATTACCAATTCTAAATAAAAAAAATTATTGCTGATATTACACACATTTTTGATACATGATAGAATTTTATAGATAAGGGTAGCTATATTAAAAATTAGATATCAAATAATCTAATAATGTTTCTGAAGGTCTTAGAAGAATAAAAACAAGCCAAACTACATATTTGCAGAAGGGAGAATGACTAACCCTAAAATTACTGAGGCAGAAAGCAAAAATAAATACATATTTATATTTTTGAAATATAAAAACTGATAAACCTTTAGTTACACTAACCAAAACAAATAATATCCAAATCAGTAAAACAAGAGATGAAAATGGTAATATTGCAATATAAAGCAAAAACTCCAAAGGATTTGAAAATACAGAATCAAGTAATGAGGGTAACTACATTTCTGTTCACTTTTAAGAAGGCTTACAAGTAAACCTCAAAGTACATCAATTGTTTCTCAGTAAGCCAATGTTTAGTGATTTCATTTTCTTCCCTGGATTTTGTTGATAAAAACATTTATCTTGGTTGACCTCAGTTATTTTTGAATAAAAATAACTAAGTTTTCAATTTTATAGGCTTCAACCTTGAAGTGAAAAATTCAACCTTTATATACTTTCAAGGGAAAAAATATGTACCAAATATTTGGAAGATTACTTTCTGGCAATTTCCTAGTGTACTGGCTAGTTTTGTGTCAACTTGACACAGCTGGAGTTATCATAGAGAAAGGAGCTTCAGTTGAGGAAATGCCTCCATGAGATACAACTGTAAGGCATTTTCTCAATTAGTGATCAAGGGGGAAAGGCCCCTTGTGGGTGGGACCATCTCTGGGCTGGTAGTCTTGGGTTCTATAAGAAAGCAGGCTGAGCAAGCCAGGTGAGGCAAGCCAGTAAAGAACATCCCTCCATGGCCTCTGCATCAGCTCCTGCTTCCTGACCTGCTTGAGTTCCAGTCCTGGCTTCCTTGGTGATGAACAGCAGTATGGAAGTGTAAGCCGAATAAACCCTTTCCTCCCCAACTTGTTTCTTGGTCCTGAGGTTTGTGCAGGAATAGAAACCCTGACTAAGACACCTAGTAATTACTGCAATAAAAGGATAAGAATATCTAAGTAAATAAAAAATCAATACAATTCTATAAACATGAAAACAAAATGCAATGCATGTTCTGTAACATGTCTCTAGTTGGTCTCTATGAGTATAGGGAACTAATATTCCAATTATTAATTAAAATATTCTAAAGCGTATATAATATCAGCAAAGAAAATGTTAAATCCAAAAAAAAGGGATTCCTCATATAAAACATCCAGGAAATCTGGGACACTCTGAAAATTCTTAACCTAAGAATAATAGGAATAGAAAGGTTAAGAGTCCCAGCCCCAAGGACCAGAAAATAGTTTAAAAAAATATTTAGAAGAAAAATTCCCCAACCTAAATAAACGTGACTATAAACACACAAAAGGCTTAAAAAATACCAATTGGATTGGACAAGAAAACAAAATCCTCCCACCACATTATATTCAAAGCACAAAATCTGCAAAAAAGAAAGAAAGAAAGAAAGAAAGAAAGAAAGAAAGAAAGAAAGAAAGAAAGAAACAAAGAGTATTAAAAGCAGAAAGGGAAAAAGACCAAATAATATCCCAAAGGGAGAGAACCAACCCCTGACAATATTAATAGATACTTTTATGGTTGCACACAGGAACCTAGCATAATTGTCTCCTGAGAGTCAAAATAGATAAACAATCTAACCACTTCTGTAAATAACAGCAAGAATAACTATTTTAGAGAAAAAAAACCTATTTGATAGAAGCATAATATTTCACTTACATAGGAAGGAATGTAACTTTTGGAGTTGTCATACAGCCTGCCCTATATCTGTAGATCTGACTACCAATAAACTGAGGGAAAAAAATCTGTAACACCAGTGAACATAGACTTTTGTAATCGTTTCTTAAATGACACAATACAACTATTTCTGTAGCACTCATTTGAACTAGGATTAAGTATTTTAGTGATGATTTAAAATACGAAGGATGGTATGCATAGATTATACACAAATACTCTACCACTATATATAGTACTTCATCATTCTTGTATTTGCTATCTTTAGAGGCCAGAGAACTAGTCCTTGAAACTGAGGGAAGACTGTCTATGAATTAACTAAAACTAACAGATATATAGTCTCACTGTCAGCAATGAATGTTAGAATCCTCAAAACTGAAACTCAGTCTCAAGCAATCTCAGAATTTAAAGGTATATTATGTATCACAGGTAGAAGTCCTTCAGAAAACCTGTTGGCATGCCATAATGAAAAGGTCTCTCTGTTGTCCAGGTAGTTAATTTCTGGCAATTCACAATACTACCTACCTCTAGCCACAAGAATAGACACTATCTGTATGTTTTAGCCATCCATTTACACACATACAACACAATTCCACAGATTGTCACATATTCTTTATCATCATCTAAAAACTTCTGGATACTAGTTTTCCACTCTGTCTTCTACTTTTCTACAGAGTCCTCAACAAGAAAAAATTTCTCTCCTTCCTTTTTCATTTTCAACTATTTATTAATTATTTACAAACTGATTTTTACAAGGAAAAAGAACTAAGCTACAATGGAAAAATAGTTTCTAAAATGTAGTGGTAATTGTTCAAGTTTTTAATTTAAAACTTGATGGATCTTGCATCAATTTCCCAATTCTAACCAGAAGATTTATACTCACTGCCCACTTGTCTATCACCTATACTCTACTACTATAATAATAGTAACAAGTCTGGACCTTAGCTCCTCTGTCATTTTGATGATCTATGTAGATGCCCCTCTAGGAACTAGCAACATATTTTCTAATACTAAAAGTATATTAAATGCAAAATAATTATATGCAGTATTTTTAAATAATCAGATTGCTGTTTGTTTTAAAAATACAAAGATTTTTATGGTTGAAATAAGCAAAGACTGATATTTCCTTACATCTTTTAAAAACAACTTTTCAAAGTGACTAATCAAATAATAGTGATAAAAGTTTCAATAAGTAATACTTAAGGCAGGATTGTCTGGAGTAACTGTAATCTTCGGGTTATCTTGCATAATAAAACTAACAAGGCAGACAATAAATTTATTTCACCAGACATTAGTTACAATATAAAGATAATTCCTACCTTTATGAATACCCCAGAAATACAAGCTCTATTTCCCATTAGGGTAATTTAGGTCCCACTTCATAGCCATACTCCTTAGCAGGATTAAAACTAAATTTCTGGAGAAAGGGACTCACCAACAAAGTCCAAGTTGCCTGAACAAGCCTGAATTTCTAGCAAACAGGGGTGGAGCTATTTGCATTGTAGATTTGAGGAATTGGGAGTGAAAGGAATAGATAAAGGGAGTTGGTAATGTAATTTGTATGTTGTCTGTGAGCTGTTGAGACAGGGATTATCAGTCACCTGCTCAAACTCCCTTCATTCTTGCATTCAGAGAAGGATCAAAGGTTACCCTGGGTCAGAGAATTTGGAAGGAAATGAAAAAAATCTAACTACCAATCTATTGTGTCTACCAAGAAAGTTACCCCTGCTTAACCACATATTCCTTTAACCAAGACATTTTTAATAGCCTTTATGAGAACTTCAATATATCAGAACACAGAACCCAAGTAAGATTTAAAAGTAGAAACACGCTTGTAATTACTGTAATATTTAACTGGAATATTTAAATCAGAGACGAGCCTTTTTATTTATTACATCTGCCTCATAATAGCTTTCTTGTTCACACAATCAGAACACTTGATCCAAGTTATTCACATGAATCAAAAAAATATCATGCTTCAAATTTCATGCCTTTTCAGTTAACCATTTGGATTGATGCTAGTATCTCTAGCAATTTCATTTATACCTAACAAAAAGAATGTTTAATGTACAAAGTATATTAACCTATTCTGAATTACAAATTTGGATGTTTGGAAGATGTCCAACAAGACTGACACGCTTTAAATTTTGTTTAAACATTTTTCCTGATAATTTTAAATGTGCATAAACTGTATTATGGTCATGTCTGTCTTGAACTTTTTATTGCCTTCATTATATGCACATCTGCCATTTTCTGGTCTACCTTTAAAAAAAACCTACTTATTGAAGGTTTTTAACACACATAGTCCTACAGTAATGAAGTTGGTCAAGTCATGCTTTTTTTTCATGGAAAAGAATGTTTATAATATTTGAATAATACAAAGACAACCTTTACACAGTACACAAGAGATCTCACAATAGGTGCAAAAATTATTTCTTTTTGTAATTAGGTATTTTCTTCATTTACATTTCCAATGCTATCCCAAAAGTCCCCCATGCCCTCCCCGCCCCACTCCCTTACCCACCCACTCCCACTTCTTGGCCCTGGTGTTCCCCTGTACTGAGGCAGATAAAGTGTGCAAGACCAATGGGCCTCTCTTTACAATGATGGCCAACTAGGCCATCTTCTGATACATATGCAGCTAGAGGCACGAGCTCTGGGGGTACTGGTTAGTTCATATTGTTGTTCCACCTATAGGGTTGCAGACCCCTTTAGCTCCTTGGGTGCTTTCTCTAGCTCCTCCAATGGGGGCCCTGTGATCCATCCAATAGCTGACTGTGAGCATCCACTTCTGTGTTTGCTAGGCCCCGGCATAGCCTCACAAGAGACAGCTCTATCTGGGTCCTTTCAGCAAAATCTTGCTAGTGTATGCAATGGTAAAGTCATGCTTTAAAAGGTATAATCTTGAGCATAGTCTGGACCCATCCTTCACTTTTCCTTTTGGATAGAAGGAATTCCTCCATACCCTAGAGAGCCTGCAACATTAGACCCAAATCATGTGGAAGTTTACTTCCTGCTCTCTGAGATAGTCTATAATGTTACACTTAATTAAAGAATCATATTGCAAGACAACAACTTCGCACAACTGAAGACTATTATTACAATCAATAACATACTAGTATATAATAAAACAAAGAAATTATTGGTTTAGGAATTATTTAAATTCAAATTTTATTTATATAGTTTATGTTTAAAGTACTTAAGGACTGTTAAAGGCAAGTAGAAAGGTCTACAATAGAACTATTTCTTAAAATACTCTCATAATCTTAGGGAAAAATACTGAAGCAAAAAAAAACCTTTTAATTATTTTTTATTTTACTGTATATTTTCCCTGTATGTACCACTGAGCCATTTCTCCAGACCCTTGGACAAATTTTTAACAGAATCTTCTTTTTCTTTTCTTTTTTTTAGAATCTTATTTTCCTTAATGTCTCAATTACAAATGCATGTCCCCATTTGGGAAAAATATGCATACATTTTTAAAAGGATAATTTCAGCTTTGATCTTAAATCACTGAATTTTCTGTATTTGTTCCTTCCTATGTTAAATAATTATAATGACTGGTAATGAACTCATATAACATTCTTGAGAAATGAGAAGGGTAATATGTGAAAAATAAACAGTAGTTTATAAGGAATTGCTAAAATTCTACCATTACAGAAATAATCTAAAGAATACTAAGATTTATGAAGAAGATATAAAAATGTGAGAAACAAGCTGAAAAAGAAAACAGCAAGATCAAATAAACTGTTAAACTGCAATAAGCCCTGTTTTCACTTAGTTGACTGTCTCCTACAATTTGCTAAGGACACAGAAACATATATAGAACTCTCCTCTTTATTCACAAGATACCCTATATTGTCTGTATTGTAAGGAAATTTGATTATGACATCAACAAGGACTTTAAAAGAACACAGTGTCATATAAAAGACAGGAAATAAGAAATAGGCACAAAATTCTCTATCCTTGCTAAGCCAAATTAAAACTTCATAGAAAATATTTATATTGGGCGACAAGGGTTTGAACTATACAATAAATGAAACAAATTAGTAAAAGAGAAGGAATATTAAGGCTCAAAACATATGGAAACAAGGTTTTTTTACTCTTTACCAAATTATTAATCGAAATGTAATAATAAGGAAATTACAAAATCTTTTCAAAGATTGAGCAGCAGAGAGAAAAATAATTTTACCTATTTCTAAGGATAGGTAAGTATGACGTCCTGAAAAGACCATTTGCCAGCTTAAAAAAACATTCTCTACTTCAGAATAATTACTTTACCAAATGTAGAAGTATGTAAATACGTGTACATATAACATCCAGTCTAGAAACATGAATTTAAAAATTACTTCAGTATCTAACAAGATAGAAATCTAGTTAAGTAAATTATGTACCTCTATGATTGAATGCATTAAAATTAAATTGCGATCTGTAGGGAAATATTTTGGACATGGATATATTTGTTGTTCATGTCATGATGGGATTGCACTTTGATAAAGTCAAAAATATATTTGATATACTTGGTCTATTGAACATCACAACTTAAATTTAAGGCTAGTTTATCTTAAAACATGCTTATATCATTTATATTAGCTTATAGCTACGTAAAATCATTTAACTTAAAATCCTAACTTAAATTTTTTAATTCTAATTTAAAAAATCCTTTAATATCTTATTTTTAAATAAAATCTTATGCTAGTTGGTATGCTCCCATTAAAACTCCATATCCTGATCCATCCTAGAGGACCTACTGCACTCAGAGCAGTTGGTAAGAAACCCTACACCATGCACACCCATATGCACACCCCACCCCTGCCTGAGGTGCTAAGCTGCTCCTGGGAGCCTGGTGTACTCTGGACCCATCACCCATCAAATCCCAGCCCTCCCCCAATACCACTCCCCTTCCTCTCTACCATCCCTTCCACCCCTTCTGCCCAGTCCTTGTTGCTGAGTCAGATCCCTATTTGGTCTGCTCCCTTGAAGACTCCATATCCTGATCCATCTTAGAGGACCCACCGGGTCTGTGTTCATTCAGAGATGATGCACCTAACCCTCAAGAGACTGGAGGCCCCAGGGAGTTTAGAGGTCAGGTGAGGTGGGGGTTGGGGCATCCACATGGAGACAGGGTGGTTGGGGAGGTGTGGGATGTTGAGCAGTCGAAGGGTGAATGGGGCAGCAAGGAATGGAATATGGAGTATAAAAAATAAATTAATTTAATAAAAAATAAAATAAAATCTTATTAAAATCTGCATTCAATGTAAAACTCAGAAGGTATTTGGATATAAGAGACAAAGATGGATATTTTGCAAATATGATCCATTATGAAAACATACAGTATCCAGAAGAAAAAAAACATAGTTCCAACTGGAAAAACAGCGGTTTTTCCCTTGTTCTCCATTGTCCATGCCTAAAAATATTTTATCACACATACTAGATTAGAAAGTTATTAAACTTTATAATTCAATGTATGGTTTCTCTTTCATGCTTATGCTTTTACTGAATTGTACTGATGAAACTTGTAAATTTAGTTATCCTAAGTTAGGGATCATCTACAGTCATGAGATAGTATGAAAAATATGCAAAATATTAGAATATGCAGGATAACATCTTTCAAACTGAAGTTACTAACACACAAAGTAAAATACAAGTATATTCTTGTTACATAAAAGAAAAAAAAACCTTAAGGGATTATGAATGAGAGTCATATGAAAGAGGCCCTGTGTGAACTATCACCACAAACAAACAAAAAAACAATCAAACATCACCACCACCAGAAATAGAACCAGAACCAGAACCAGTATCACAGAGCTGGGGATGCACCTCAATATAGAAGAAAAATGGTACTGAAGGGTATATTCTAAAACCGCACATTTCAATCTTACTATATCTTAAGCAAAAAAACCACCAATTTACAGAGTAAATTCAAAGTTTCTATCTTGTGATATGTCTATTCTACCTATACCCATTATGCACAGCAAATTTCCTTTTCTCTCAGAATAATCATATTATTTTCAATCTCCATTCTCTCCAGAATTTAAGTTACTTTCATATTTGTCATACATCTCTACTTTTGTTACTTTTTTACAGCACTATCCCCCCTCCCCCGGTCTATTTTACCTCACTAGAAGATAGTTTTCCTGAAGGCAGATATTATGTCTTAGCTACCTTAGGATCATATACAGATATGGATATCACAGAAGCATTTACCAAAATTACCCAATATCTACTTGATAGAAACAGAAGTGAAGAACTGGTATGTATTACTCTACTTTAATGAGATGTGTTAAATCACAGAAGCATTCAATTATAAGAGTAATATATCTAAAAAGCCCTTTATATATAATATAAAGCCCTTTCCCAACTTCCTCTATATACCTTACCTACTCATTTTATCCTTCTGCTTAGTGATGCAGGTAACATTTAGTGGGGTAAAAATATTAATTATGTTTACATTTCATTCTACCAGTAAGCTTGTATTAAACTCAAGACCGGCTAATCTTAGCAGTGATTACTTGGAGACATTTCTCTGAAAGAACATACCTACATAACCATAGTATTAAATTTAGAAACACCATTATAAATGATGAACACTAGAGTAACTGAACAGAAATCTATGACAGCTTCCATAGAGTCAAAACTTTGATTCATTTCATAGATTTTACTTAAGAACATCAAAGTATCAGTTTACCTTTAAAATATAAACAGGACCATGTAAAATATATTTTAATACTTATTATTTTCAACCTTTAAAATTATGGTAGAAATGTGGCTAATGATATATGCAAATGGTTTTTAAAGGTTTTGGTGTTAAGAATAGAATCCAGGGCCCTATGTGCTAAGCACTCACTCTATACTTAGCTATATATATCCCCAGATTCCTGGTGAATAGGAAGACTAGCAGTCTCAACTAACCCAAACCCCCGAGATCTCTCAGACACTGAGCCACCAACCAGGCAGCATACAGTAGCCGGTATGAGACCCCCAACACATATACAGCAGAGGACTGCCTGGTCTGGCCTCAGTCAGAGAAGACTTGAGGCCTCGGGGAATGGATAGGCCTGTGGAAGTAGGGTCGGGTAGGGTGGGGGACATGGGGACATCCCTTTGATGTTCAGGGGTGGGGAGAAATGGGATGAGGAACTGTTGGAGGGTAGACCAGGAGGAGGATAATGACTGGACTGTTAAAAAAAAAAAAGATTAAAGATAAGTTTTTTGAAAAAAAAAGATTCCTGAGGAGCTCTCAAAAATTTTAATCTAGTCTAAATCTTCCTTTTTCTATACTTTAATCTAGTTTACATCTTCCTTTTTCTCTACTACCTCGACTAAAGAATGGTATTACCACTCTATCTGCCATTCCAATTTGACATCAAGTTCTAATACCACCACTATTAAACAAAATATTATCATAATCATATATAATTGGGTATTAGCTTACCAATTTTTCCTGGTGGCTGTAATACATCTCCTGTGAGGCGACACCATCCAACTGGGAAGATGTCTCGGGAGTCATAGTCACACCAATAATCAAATGCTCCACTCCATCCATCAAAAGTGATATGAAGTTGATCTCCACAGACAGCTCCAATTGTGGCAGGACAGATCATAAATGGATTTTTTCTATCGACAGCTTCAATCTTCATCCCAACTATGAAATTATTTTGGAGTGGACGTGGTGGTTCCTAAAAATACAAATAATCAATGAGACAATTTTTTTTTTCAACACAGGGCTTCTGTGTCTAGCCCTAGCCATCCTGGAACTCACTCTGGATACCTGGCTGGCCTCAAAATCAGAGATTCACCTGCCTCTGCCTCCAGAGTGCTCGGATTAATGGCCTGGCAAAAACTTGTTTGTTTATTTATTTATTCAGAATTTTGTAGGCCAGGTGTCATGGCACACACCTTTAATTCAAGTTCAACTCAATGCCTTGAGTTTGAGACTAGCCTGGTCTACAGAGTGAATGCAAATATTTATTTTTAAAATGTAACCAAGACTGAGAACTGTCAATCAAGTTAGCCAAAAGATTGAACGTACACAGAGGATTCATTAGAGAATATTTTGAAACCTTCTATCCCAATAAATTTGAAAACATGTATGAAAAGGTAAGTTTCTAGATGTTTATTGTCTACCAAAATTGGACCAAGGAGTTATCTTAAGACAGCAACACACCTAAAATTTGCAATGAGATGAAAGTAGTAATGGCATCCATCACACTTTAAGAAAAGCCAAAGGCTAGATGGATTGATGCACTGCTGAAATACGCAAGTATTTGAGGACCAAATATTAACACTTCTAATATTTCATAAAATGGAAAGGGATCAAGCATGACCAAGTTCATTCTAGGAAGCCAGTATTACCCTGATATAGAAGTCAAATAAAGGTAAACAAAAATAAATTTCAATGAACATAGATGAAGAAATTCTCAACAAAATACATCAAAACCAGATTAATAAACATATTAGACATATGATATACCATGATTGAGTTAGTTTTGTATCAGCATTATAAGAATGGTCAACACATATTACTTTCTAAATATAACAGTAAGAAATAAAATCAAGGGCAAAATTCACATTATCAACTCAACATGAACAGAAAGGGACTCTAATAATGTTTAATATCCTTTTATAAATAAGGTTTTAAACAAACTACAAATAGAAGAAGCACAAACAGAATAACCCATACTCAACATTATAGTTACTAAGGAAAGCAATGAAGGCAGTCCCTCTAAAATCAAGAATGAGAGAAACAAGTATGCCTCTACTCTCTTTACTCTTACTCAACTACAGTGACTGATGCTTAGCCAGAGCAGCTAGGGAAAAGAGACGGATACAATTAGGAAGGGAAACAGTCAAAAAATCCTTCTTTTCAAATAATCTATCAGTAAAAGATCCTAAGCACTCCTCCATAAAACTCTTAGATCTGATACACACTACCAGGAAAATAGTGGGAGTCAACATCAACATAGAAAAATAAGTACTTTTAAAGCATAATAATAATAAGCCTGCTGAAAAAAATCAGAAAAATATCCCATAAAGAACACCCTAAAATGTGAGGCATTAAGCTAGCAAAGGAGTTAAAGACTTCTACAAAAACAAAAACAAACAATCCCACATACTAGGGTAACTTGTGCTGGCTGGTTTTATGTCAACTTGACACAAGCTAGAATCCTGAGGAGAAAAGTTCAATTGAGAAAATGACTCTGTAAGATTGCCAAGTGGGTCATAATTTCTTAATTAGTGCTTGATATGTGTACTGGCTAGTTTTGTGTCAACTTGACACAGCTGGAGTTATGGCAAAGAAAGGAGCCTCGGTTGAGGAAATGCCTCCATGAGATACAACTGTAAGCCATTTTCCCAATTAGTGATCAAGGGGGAAAGGTCCCTTGTGGGTGGTGCCACCTCTGGGCTGGTAGTCTTGGTTCTATAAGAGAGCAGGCTGAGCAAGCCAGGGGAAGCAAGCCAGTAAAGAACATCCCTCCATGGCCTCTGCATCAGCTCCTGCTTTCTGACCTGCTTGAGTTCCAGTCCTGACTTCCTTGGTGATGAACAGCAGTATGGAAGTGTAAGCCAAATAAACTCTTTCCTCCTCAACTTGCTTCTTGGTCATGATGTTTGTGCAGGAATAGAAACCCTGACTAAGACAAATTGACCAGCATAGTGGGGTATTCCTGTGACAACCTGACCATGTTTTGGGGAGGACTGTGGAAGGACTTTGGAACTTTGGGCTTCAAGATCCATTTGTTGTTAAGAGCTCTGTCAGATGTTGTGTAAGAGCTTGGAAGATAATGTTGAGAACAGTGCAGAAGATGGAGGTCTGGCTTGTGAAATTTCAGAGGGAAAATTAAAGACTCTTTTCAGGGCCATTGCTGTTTTGATTGTGAAGATTCTGTAGTTCTGGTTAGCTGGGGCTGAAGAATCAGCTGTGATTAACAGGATACGAGGACTACTAAAACAAAAACTTTGCATTACTGGGACTATTGATGCTGGTTAGCTCGAGCTAAGAAATTAGCTGTGATTAAGAAGAGACCAGCATCGTTGAGGTGACATCTTCTGGGAAGTGTTTTCTGAAAGCACAAAGAGGCTGTGTTCCAGAGATAGCCAAGGTTGTACTCCTGCTGCAGCAGGACTTGGTAATGTGTAAGGGTCACCCAGGTGGTACTGGTTTTGAAGGCATGAAGAGGTCACACAGAGCAGCTGAGGCTTGGCACTGTGAGAGGCCATGGAAGGCCACTGGTACAGCCTCAGTTGCAATTGAAGGCCCAGGACTGAAGGGGTCATGCAGTGTTTTTGAGATGACAGTACCATGAAATGACCACCAAGAGCAGCAGCAGCGGAGTACAGGCATCTGGAGCCTAGAGGACGCCGCGTGTGCTACAAAGGGCATGGCTGGAGAAGTGACCCAAGCCCTTGAAAGAGCCCAGAAGATTGTGAGTTGGATCCCAGACATTGGATGGTTGGAGATTAATTTTTGCTTTTGATTGTGACTGTGCCCTGGTATGTTCCCTCTTGAAGGAAGAAACTTTTAGTGGAGCCCACAGTTAAGAGACTTTTAATTGTAAAAAGACTTTGGATTTTAAAAGAGATGAATATTTTAAAGAGATTGAGATTTTAAGAATATGTAAAGACTGTGGGAAGTTTAAAGTTATTTAGACCTTGGGGATGAATAAGAATGTAAAGGTTGAGGCTTACTAGTGATGTGTTTGTGTGTCAAGTTGACAAGGGGTCAATTGTACTAGCTAGTTTTGTGTCAACTTGACACAGCTGGAGTTATCACAAAGAAAGGAGCTTCAGTTGATAAAATGCTTCCATGAGATACAACTGTAAGGCATTTTCTCAATTAGTGATCAAGGGGGAAAGGCCCCTTGTGGGTGGGACCACCTCTGGGCTGGTAGTCTTGAGGGAAGCAAGCCAGTAAGGAACATCCCTCCATGGCCTCTGCATCAGCTCCTGCTTCCTGACCTGCTTGAGTTCCAGTCCTGACTTCCTTGGTGATGAACAGCAGTATGGAAATGTAAGCCAAATAAACCTTTTCCTCCCCAACTTGCTTCTTGGTCATGATGTCTGTGCAGGAATAGAAACCCTGACTAAGAGAGCCATGGGATGGGAGTCCTGGCCACACCTTTATGTCAGGTATCTAATTTCCAGAACTCGTGTTTAAATAAACTTAGCCATCAACAGTGAAAATTTTAAAAGATTGGAGAAAAAACTTGAAGATGATAGCAGTATGGGAGACCTCCTATGCATATGGAATGGTAGGATTGATATTTTTTAAAAAATCGTTATCCTGCCAAAACAATCTATATATTCAATACAATCTCTACCAATATTCTAACATGATTTTTTTACAGAAATTGAAAAAACAATCCTAAAATTGATATGGAAGCCCAAAAAACCCTGGAAGCTAAACCAATCCTTAACAATTAAAACAACAACAAAACAAAAACACTGCTGGACCTGTCTCTAGTCCTGATTTCAAGTTATACAATAGAGCCACAGTAATAAACCCAGCATGGTACCAGGACAAAAAAAATGACACAATGCTCATTGAAAGAGCATTGAAGATCCAGATTATAGTTACATGTACTTACAGCTACCTAATTTATTTCTGACTATGATGGCAAAAACATACACTAGCAGTAAACTGGATATTTACATGTAGAAGAATGAGATTTGATCCTTTTCTCTTGTTTTGCACATAAATCAATGCCAAATGAATAAAAAAAATCTCAATGCTAGAGCAGAAACTCTGAAACTTCTAGAAGAGTCGTGATACACTTCAGTATATAGGCTGAGGTAAGGACTTTCTGAATAGCACTCCAATTACCCAGGAATAAAGATAACAATCAACAATTTTGACTTCAGGACATTAAAAGACTTCTGTACTACAAAGGAAACTACTAACCAACTGCTCAATGTGCAGAGAATAAATGTTCTCAGAGATCTCAGCCACAAATGGGATAACCATATCACATACCTCTATTACCACAAGGCTCAGGAACCATTTTGGAAGAGGGAGGTAGGAAGTTTCTAAGAGTCAAAGGTCAAAGAGAACCAGAACAAAATAGTATCTTTCTGGCAACTGTAGTTGTTATTATAAACTCCATGGTGTCTCTTCAACCCCAAATTTCCGTTGAAATATTACCAATATGAATGCATTCTAAAACAGAGCCTTAATCCAGCTTGACTGGTATGGTTTAATACGAGTAAGATACCCATGTGCATGAATATATTGGAAGCCATGTAAGAACACAAGAGAATTTGTTCAACTATAAACCAAGGTAAGCATCAACAGAGACCAGTATTCCGGTACCCTGATTCTTGTTCTTCCACAGTCTCCAAACTGTGGAAAAAAAAAATTTTTTTGTTATATAAGCCACTCCTCTTGGTTATAATGACCCTAACAAATATTTGCCTATAATTTTAAAAAGATTTATTCCTGTGTCAGAAAAGACAGAAGTGGTTAAGCATTCGAATTAAAACAATAAAATTATGCTCTAGAGGGCAGAAATGTTTTATAATGCTTTTCTTACCTCCTTAAAGAACACTGCAGGTGCCAGTTCAGATCCAGTTAGTACACGTAGTAAGAACATGGGCCATGATGAAGTATTCAGTGTGTACCCTGTTTTATAAATTATATATCATTAAAAACATGTGAAACTATGACAATGGGAACAAATGGGTAACATTTACAGATTTTCTTCAGAGAATGACTTTCTAAGAACTTGAGCAAAAGAGATAAATTGTGTAGTTATACCAAGCATTCTAATGTCTGGCACCAATGTCAAAGTGGAACCCAAGCCATTGGCTAGGATTTGCCAACAAACATGCTTATGTTTGGAACAGACCATAATAATACAGGTAATCCACACCGCAGCTAAGGAGAGCTTTCATTCTATGTCTACCAACCACACAAGCATGGGAAAAGGTTCTAAAAGGCTTCTAGCCCCTTTTCTCTTGAAGTCTCTTGACTTCTGTCCTTTCAGAAAGCCCATGTCTTTTCAACTTTACAAATTTACATATATTAAATACATCTTATAAGACTGAAGAGATGAACACATTCTAGTTAACACTATGTATGCTTAAATATTTAAGGAAAACATATTAATATAAATGACTACTCTGAGATAATAAGGTAAGTAGTGAGTCTATGGGGGATACTCACTATAAAATTCTTTTCATTTGTATATGTCTGAAACTTTTTATAAAATATTAATAAAAAAGACTTAGCTTCCTTTAGTAGTTTTATATGTACTAAATATAATCTTGAAATTTATAAGAGAAGTTACCAAAATAGGCTTGTTTAGAAATTTTACCAACTTATATCAGCATAAGGCATACTGTTTTCTGAAGCAATCATTTTAACTCAAAAGCTGCCTGTCCCAAAGTTAGAATTGGAAAACGGCTATCTGCCCTCTTCATGAACGCTTTCACTAAGGTAAGGAAGCACGTGAATCACTGGCAACAGAGCTATCTATAGGGCAGCATATATAAAATTTGAGAGAGACAAAGTCATTCTCAAATAATCTTTTACTGAAACTCCCCCAAAACATAACTAGAAAACAAATAGTAGAAATGAATGGCATGGTTTATGACTCAATATTGTCAAACCTAACCATCTGACTTTAAAGTTATGTTATCTAGAACCCACATGGTACAAGCAAAATGGCTGATTCCCCCAAGTTGGACTCTGATCATCACGTGGCCTATGATATGTGTATGTACACACACACACACAATCAATACATGTAAAAGAAATAAAAATGCAAACTATAAAACAATTGTGTAGTGGGATGTATCTATAATTTCAAAACTTGGGAAGCTGAGGCAGGATGATCAACAATTCAAGCCAACCTCAACTACATTACTGAGATACAGTCAAAAAACAAGAAAAAACAAATATACCACTGACCAATTTAAAACCAAGGATGAAGGCTGCCATTAACCAATGAAGTACCTTGCCACTAAGCTTCCCTGCATCCCCCGTAAAATTACTTTAAGGTAATTGTTTTTGGTAGTAACAATTTAATATAGTACTTCGTGAATGCTAAGTATGTGTTCTTATTACGCTGCATCCTAGTATTTAAACTACATCAGTTTTAACTAACAAAATTTGAAAAAATTGTAGTAATTATTCTTAGTATTCTGTATTATTGGTTCTTGGGAAATATTTCATTAAAAGGAAAAAATGTTCTGGGTTTTACATCAATTATTATTTTAAGCATTGTAAAGAACATGTAAACCAGTATCTAAAATCCACTGAGAGTGCAGATTGACCAAATAAACTAATCACTTATTGTAGTGGCTATTCCTGGTTGTCAACTTGACAATATTTGGAATGAACTACAATTCGGAATTGGAAGGCTCACCAGTGACCCTTATCTGGAGGCTTGGAGATCCTTATCTGGATCTTGGTTTGAAGATCTTGAGCCATAGTGGCTATGGATTCCAGAAGATTGAATCTCCGAGTTAAGGAACACACCTTTAATCTGGGCTATGCCTTTCATCTGGGATTAAAGGTGTGGTGGAACACACCTTTAATCTGGGCTACACCTTTTGCTGGAGACAATATAAGGACATTGGAAGAAGGGAGTCTAGCTCTTGCTCTTGCTCTTGCTCCTTTGCCTGCTTGCTGCGTGAGACTGAGTAACTGCTAGATCCTTGGACTTCCATTCACAGCTGCGACTGAACAATTGTTGGGAATTCGGCTGCCGACTGTAAGTCATCAATAAATTCCTTTACTATTTAGAGATTATCCATAAGTTCTGTGACTCTAGAGAACCCTGACTAATACAGAAGTTGGTACCAGGAGTGGTTCTAGAGTAACAGAAGTACAAGGATGAATCTTTTAAAATACTGGAATTGGCTTGTTGATCCACCAGCACTTTCAAATATTGAAACCTCTCCAGATTCTCTCCCTCCTGGGAGCTCAGAGAATTTTGAAGACCCATGGTTGAAACTATATTCCGAACTTAAAGAAGCTAATGCCCTTGATTTTCTTAATGAATTAGGTGATTCAGTGCACAAAGCTTTCTACAAGATGGGGAAAAAATCGAAAAATGATTTTACTGGCTGGCTGCTCTTAGTATCTGTGGAAAAAATGATGAATGAAAGGAAGGAGTTGTGTGATAAAATCGAAAGGCTCCAGACACAAGTAAACGATCTAAAAGTTGCTAAGTGTGTCCTTGAGGAGAATCTTCTCTCTTGTAGCAATAGAGCTCAAGTTGCAGAAAATCAAACAGAAACTCTCATTGTAAGGTTGGCTGAACTACAGAGAAAATTCAAGTCTCAGCCTCAGAGTGTGTCGACAGTTAAAGTAAGGGCTCTAATTGGCAAAGAATGGGATCCTACAACATGGGACGGGGATGTGTGGGAAGACCATGTTGAAGCTGAGAATTTTGAATCCTCAGATTCTCAAGGGTTTGCCCCACCTGAGGAAGTAGTACCCTCAGCCCCACCTCTTGAAATAATGCCTTCCCCACATGAGGAAATTAATTTTGCAGAGTCTGCTCACGGCCCACCAATAGTTTCTTCTAGACCTGTAACCAGACTCAAAGCAAAACAGGCTCCTAGAGGGGAGGTAGAAAGTATAGTCCATGAGGAAATTCGCTACACTACTAAGGAGCTTAATGAGTTTGCTAATTCATTCAAGCAGAAACCTGGTGAATATGTGTGGGAATGGGTTTTAAGGGTGTGGGATAAGGGTGGAAGGAACATAAAACTAGAGCAGGCTGAGTTTATTGACATGGGTCCTCTGAGTAGAGATTCTAGGTTTAATACGGAAGCTCGCATAGTTAAAAAAGGTGTCAAAAGTTTGTTTGAATGGTTGGCTGAGGTGTTTATCAAAAGATGGCCTACTGGAAATGACTTGGAGATGCCTGATATTCCGTGGCTTAGTGTTGATGAAGGGATTTTAAGACTTAGGGAAATTGCAATGCTAGAGTGGATATATTGTGTAAAGCATAATTGTCCACAATGGGAAGGTCCAGAAGATATGCCTTTCACCAGCTCTATAAGACGCAAATTGGTGAGAGGGGCACCAGCACATTTGAAGGGTTTTGTTCTTTCCCTTTTCCTTGTGCCAGATCTTAGCATTGGAGATGCTTCTGCTCAATTAGATGAATTAAATTCACTGGGTTTAGTTGGATCCCGAGGTAACAAGGGCCAGGTGGCAGCATTGAATCGCCGGAGACAAGGTGATCCTAGTTATTATAATGGACAGCGTAGACAAAAGAATGTTTATAATAACATACCCAGTAATGGTCAGCACAGGAGAGGTGAAATTTATAATGGCATGACTCGCTTGGACCTTTGGTACTGGCTAATCAATCATGGTGTTTCCAGGAATGAAATACATAGGAAGCCTACTGCATATTTGTTTGATCTGTATAAGCAGAAAAATTCTCAAACAAATGAAAGAAAGGCTACATTAGATCGTGGTAAACAGCAATCTCGGCCAGTGAATCAATTTCCAGACTTGAGACAGTTTGCAGATCCGGAACCCCTTGAATGAAGGGGTGGCCAGGTTCCTCTGAGGAAGGATCTTGATAAGACACTCAAAGGTTTTGCTGTTACCCTTTCTCCAGTTCTTCCCCAGAGGGACCTACGGCCTTTTACAAGGGTAACTGTACACTGGGGAAAAGGAAATAATCAGACTTTTCGGGGTCTGCTGGATACTGGTTCTGAGTTGACACTGATCCCAGGGGATCCCAAGAAACATTGTGGCCCTCCAGTTAAAGTAGGGGCTTATGGAGGGCAGGTAATTAATGGAGTTTTGACTGATGTCCGACTCACAGTAGGTCCAGTAGGTCCCCGGACACATCCTGTGGTGATTTCCCCAGTTCCAGAATGTATAATTGGGATAGATATACTCAGAAATTGGCAGAATTCTCATATTGGTTCCCTGAACTGTAGAGTGAGGGCTATTATGGTTGGAAAGGCCAAATGGAAGCCTTTAGAGTTGCCTCTGCCAAAGAAAATAGTGAATCAAAAACAGTATCGTATTCCTGGAGGAATTGCAGAAATTACTGCCACTATCAAGGACTTGAAAGATGCAGGGGTGGTGGTTCCCACCACATCTCCGTTTAACTCTCCTATCTGGCCAGTGCAGAAAACAGATGGATCATGGAGAATGACAGTTGATTATCGAAAACTAAATCAGGTGGTAACTCCAATTGCAGCTGCTGTACCAGACGTAGTTTCGTTACTTGAGCAAATTAACACATCTCCTGGCACCTGGTATGCGGCTATTGATCTGGCAAATGCCTTCTTCTCAGTACCTGTCCATAAGGACCACCAGAAGCAATTTGCTTTCAGTTGGCAAGGCCAACAGTATACCTTCACAGTTTTGCCTCAAGGATATATTAACTCTCCTGCCCTGTGTCATAATTTAGTTAGAAGGGATCTTGATCGTTTGGATCTTCCACAAAATATCACATTGGTGCACTATATTGATGACATTATGCTGATTGGACCAAGTGAGCAGGAAGTAGCAACCACTTTGGACTCATTGGTAACACATATGCGTATCAGAGGATGGGAAATAAATCCAACCAAAATTCAAGGACCATCTACCTCAGTGAAATTCTTAGGAGTCCAGTGGTGTGGGGCATGCAGAGATATTCCTTCTAAGGTGAAAGATAAGTTATTGCACCTGGCCCCTCCTACAACCAAGAAAGAAGCACAACGTTTAGTGGGTCTATTTGGATTCTGGAGACAACACATCCCTCACTTGGGTGTGTTACTTAGGCCTATTTACCAAGTGACTCGGAAAGCTGCTAGCTTTGTGTGGGGCCTGGAACAGGAGAAGGCCCTTCAACAGGTCCAGGCTGCTGTGCAGGCTGCTCTACCACTTGGACCATATGACCCAGCAGATCCGATGGTACTTGAGGTGTCTGTGGCTGATAGAGATGCTGTTTGGAGCCTCTGGCAGGCCCCTGTAGGTGAATCACAGAAAAGGCCTTTGGGATTTTGGAGCAAAGCTCTACCATCATCTGCAGACAACTATTCTCCCTTTGAAAAACAGCTCTTGGCCTGCTATTGGGCCTTAGTGGAAACTGAACGTCTGACAATAGGACACCAAGTCACTATGCGACCTGAACTACCCATCATGAGCTGGGTACTATCAGACCCTGCAAGTCATAAAGTGGGACGTGCACAGCAGCAGTCTATTATCAAATGGAAGTGGTATATACGTGATCGGGCCAGAGCAGGTCCTGAAGGCACAAGCAAGTTACATGAAGAAGTTGCTCAAATGCCTATGGTTTCTACTCCTGTTACAATGCCATCTGCTGCCAAGCATGCACCTATAGCCTCATGGGGTGTTCCCTATGATCAACTGACTGAAGAGGAGAAGACTAGAGCCTGGTTTACTGATGGCTCTGCACGTTATGCAGGCACCACCCAGAAGTGGACAGCTGTAGCATTACAACCCCTTTCTGGGACAACCTTGAAAGACACAGGTGAAGGGAAATCTTCACAGTGGGCAGAACTTCGGGCAGTACACATGGTATTACAGTTTGTTTGCAAGAAGAAATGGCCAGATGTACGATTATACACTGACTCATGGGCTGTAGCCAATGGATTGGCTGGATGGTCAGGGACTTGGAAAGATCACAATTGGAAAATTGGTGAGAAAGACATCTGGGGAAGAAGTATGTGGATAGATCTCTCCAAATGGGCAAAGGATGTGAAGATATTTGTGTCCCATGTAAATGCTCACCAAAAGGTGACTTCAGCTGAGGAGGAGTTCAATAATCAAGTGGATAAGATGACCCGTTCTGTGGACAATCAGCCTCTCTCCCCAGCCATCCCTGTCATTGCTCAATGGGCACATGAACAAAGTGGCCATGGTGGTCGAGATGGAGGTTATGCTTGGGCTCAGCAACATGGGCTTCCACTCACCAAGGCTGACCTGGCTACAGCTGCTGCTGATTGCCAGATCTGCCAACAGCAGAAACCAACACTGAGCCCCAGATATGGCACCATTCCTCGAGGTGACCAGCCAGCAACCTGGTGGCAGGTTGACTACATTGGACCACTTCCTTCGTGGAAAGGACAGCGTTTTGTTCTTACTGGAGTAGATACTTATTCTGGTTATGGATTTGCCTTTCCTGCACGTAATGCCTCTGCTAAAACCACCATTCACGGACTGACAGAATGCCTCATCTATCGTCATGGTATTCCACACAGTATTGCTTCTGACCAAGGAACTCATTTCACAGCCAGAGAAGTACGACAGTGGGCTCACGATCATGGAATTCACTGGTCTTACCACATTCCCCATCATCCTGAAGCAGCTGGGCTGATAGAAAGATGGAATGGCCTTTTGAAGACGCAGTTACAGCGCCAATTAGGTGGTAACAGCTTGGAAGGCTGGGGCAGAGTTCTTCAGAAGGCAGTATATGCTTTGAATCAGCGCTCGATATATGGTACAGTTTCACCCATAGCCAGGATTCATGGGTCCAGGAATCAAGGGGTGGAAAACGGAATAGTTCCACTTACTATCACTCCTAGTGACCCTCTAGGAAAATTTTTGCTTCCTGTCCCCATAACTCTAGGTTCTGCTGGCTTAGAAGTTTTGGCTCCAGAGAGGGGAGTGCTCCTACCAGGAGCTACAACAAACATTTCATTGAACTGGAAGCTCAGACTTCCCCCTGGTCATTTTGGGCTTCTAATGCCCTTAAACCAACAGGCTAAAAAAGGAATAACAGTGTTAGGAGGGGTGATAGATCCAGATTACCATGGGGAAATTGGATTACCTCTTCACAATGGTGGTAAGCAAGATTATGTCTGGAGTGCAGGAGATCCCTTAGGGCGTCTCTTAGTACTACCATGTCCTGTGATTAAAGTCAATGGGAAACTACAACAGCCTAATCCAAGCAGGATGACAAAGGACGCAGACCCATCAGGAATGAAGGTATGGGTCAATCCTCCAGGAAAAGAGCCAAGACCTGCTGAGGTGCTGGCTGAAGGTGAAGGAAATACAGAATGGGTAGTAGAGGAAGGTAGTTATAAATACCAATTAAGGCCACGTAACCAGTTGCAGAAACGAGGATTATAAAGTAATATGAATGCCCATTGTAAATTTACTAATGCGTTTGCGATTGTACGAGGGATAGTTATATCATGTTAGGCGTATTTACAACCTTGTTATTGTTTCATGTGAACATGAGATATTATTTGTGTCAAGTTGACAAGGGGTGGATTGTAGTGGCTATTCCTGGTTGTCAACTTGACAATATTTGGAATGAACTACAATTCGGAATTGGAAGGCTCACCAGTGACCCTTATCTGGAGGCTTGGAGATCCTTATCTGGATCTTGGTTTGAAGATCTTGAGCCATAGTGGCTATGGATTCCAGAAGATTGAATCTCCGAGTTAAGGAACACACCTTTAATCTGGGCTATGCCTTTCATCTGGGATTAAAGGTGTGGTGGAACACACCTTTAATCTGGGCTACACCTTTTGCTGGAGACAATATAAGGACATTGGAAGAAGGGAGTCTAGCTCTTGCTCTTGCTCTTGCTCCTTTGCCTGCTTGCTGCGTGAGACTGAGTAACTGCTAGATCCTTGGACTTCCATTCACAGCTGCGACTGAACAATTGTTGGGAATTCGGCTGCCGACTGTAAGTCATCAATAAATTCCTTTACTATTTAGAGATTATCCATAAGTTCTGTGACTCTAGAGAACCCTGACTAATACACTTATTTTCTACAGATTATCAGAATATTCTGCAATTCTAAAAAGATTTTTCCCAAAATATGTCATAACTGTTTTACATTTTAAAAACACAGCCCAAACTGAGCACTACATGTACTTAAACTTAAACCCTATGTTAAAACTTCCATTTTCTCATCCCTTTCAAAGCCTAAGAATAACTAGTATCCAATGGTTAGGACTCTCTCAATGAAAATACTGATTCTTTACTCCTCTCATAATGTAGACTCTCACATCCTTCCTACTTTCCTCCTCTCCCCAAAAGTGTTGAATGGCTCAATGGACAACATCAAAAGGTGTGTACGTCATAAAAATACAGGCTTCTATGTAGCAGAAGATGGCCTAGTCGGCCATCACTGGAAAGAGAGGCCCTTTGGTCTTGCAAACTTTATATGCCCCAGTACAGGGGAATGCCAGGGCCAAGAAGTGGGAGTGGGGGAGGGGGTACGGGAGCAGGGCAGGGGGAGGGTATAGGGAACTTTTAGGATAGCATTTGAAATGTATGTAAAGAAAATATCTAAGGAATAAAAGTCAATTTAGGAGCATAAATGAGAATTCTGGCCATGTTTAATAAAGAAATTAAAATGAAAAAAAAATAAAGGCTCCTTCTCTAGAAGAGTCTCTGAATTTACATGCATGATCTAAGAAAGCTTCTTTGGGTATTTTAAATTTGAAGATTAAAATAACATCTGTTCAAAAATGAGACCTTTCAGCACACTTAAGCAGTATATAAAACAGTGAAATGGTACTGAGTTCCTTTCCAATCATGTACCTTTTACAGGAACTCCCTGACTTACAAGAAGGCCTGAGTGATCTTTAAAAGGACAGTTAAAACCATCTCTAATAAATAGCTTACTAGTAAGACTATGTTATTTTAAGAACTGTTTATCCTTACCCAGTGGAGGCTGAAGTAAATCTCCTCCTTGTTCACACGTCCCAACAGGTTGTATGTCTGATGAATCCACAAGTCTCCAAAAATCATTCTTATTGTCACTACCATCCAGTCGTAGACGTAACCTGGCTCCAGTAATTCCAATGACCGAAGCAACACACACCGAATCAATATTGCGAGGGTCACGGGCTTCCAATTTCATACCAATTTTGAATTCATTAGTTGGTGGAGTCTTAGACTATAAATAAATAAAAATGTGTTAAAATGCATAAAATATAAGAAAATATATGGCAAATTATGATACCAGAATAGCTAGGTGACAAATTAGGTACAGTCACAGCAGAAGTTGAATGAGGTCAGTTTTACAAGGCTCAAGGCAAAAATCTCCCTTTTTGAAATGCAGCATAAAACACTGGTCATAACTAGCCTCACTTATAAGCACATCTAGAAAACCCAGCTATAGCTTATAAGATGCATCTTGAAATATTTTATAAATAAGAATCTTATGAAGGTATTCCTATTGAAATGAGCAAACTAGAAGTCCTATCAAAGCATATGATAAAGTTAAACTCCCCAGCACGTTGCAAACATCCCTGCATACTTTTGACCATGATCCCACGGGTACATCTATCTACCTTGCACTCCACATATTCTGTGCCATCTCTTGATGCCCATCTTATTTTGACTGCTTTCTTTCTTCTCATTCTAACAATCTTAAATTGCATCTGTTTCATGTGCCTTGTCAATACAGGGTTCTATTTCTTATAATTACTTGCTATTTCTGTCTTTCCCTCTACATGGGCAATTTAAAAATTACTGCAAATAGATGTGATAATCAGTGACACAAGCATCATCCCACTTTCTCTTCATACTATCAGAGCCATGGAACCACAGACACCCTTCTACAAACTAATGATCTATGTTACTGTATAAAATATCAAGAGAATATTGGCATACCTGTCTGAAATATTCAGAAGGAGCACTTATCGATCCAGTCTCTTTCAAGTACTTGTCCCAGTCAAAATGATCTGGAAAAATAACATACAAATAGGGTGAGTTTTGAGTATGCAGTTATGTTTTTATCCTGAATAAAATGTTTTAGTTCATCCCTAGGCAATTATGGGTATGAGAGGCTTTGAAGGGAGTAAAAGGGAGGGAGAAGTGCTGCAATTACATTATAATCTCAAAAATACAAAGGAAAAAATATGTCCTACAAACCAGGTTATAACTCCTCAGTTTACATTCAATCATGTACTAAAATAAAAGCAACATTTTGACAATAATGATCCTGACAGAAATTATAACTCAGATCCTCAGTGTGACTTGTGGAGTAAAGCAGAGTGATTCTGAAGGAAGTTGCTTGGGGTGAGCAGTAGTAGTAGAGGCCCAGTGTTCAATACTCTACACTGCAAGAAAGAAATACGAACACTAGAAACCTAGGACATTTTTATAGACTAGAAAATCTGCACATGTGTTAAATATAAATTTGCTTAACTATTTTGTTTACATTGTATAGTCCCATGAATGTGAAGGTGCTTTGTTTATTATGGGGATGTAAAGGTGTTTTTTTAAAAAAATTCTTAGAACCAGAACAGTTCTTAATATACTATTTAAATCTCCATCCACAGGGTCAAGAACATAGTGCTAAGACACAGCAGTAAGCGACTGAACAGTGCAGTCACAGATATAGATATAGATATAGATATAGGGCTGTTACATCTTCTATATATTTTACTGTGCTCTTCCATGTAGTCTTCATGGCATACTACAATGCCATCAAAAAGCAGTACATTCTGCCTGGTTTGAACATATTTGCTTAATTCACTGTCCTAGCTAGACTGTCAATACACTGACAAACTGATTCAAAATATTAAAATATATATCTTGATGATTTAATTTTCAGAAAACATGAATTTTTCTATATTCTTGTTAACTAGTATAAAAAAAACCTTTTGCACTTCTCTTCCATAGTTTAATGTGTATTACCAGATCTGATATGCAATAGTACTTCTTTATCCTTAGGCTCCAATAAATATGATTTCAATTATTTACATTCAACTGCATTGCAAAAAATTAAAACAAAAACTCCAGAGATGATTTCTAAGTTTTAATGTGTACAGTTGTTCTAACTAGTGAGATGAAATCTCACACTCACATTACATCCCACTCAAGAGACATATGCCATGAATGCAAGCAGACTGTTAATCACTTAGTCACAACTTTGTAAGTAAGTCATCAACCAGCCAGTGTTCAGATAGTTTATCTTACTTTCAACTGAACAATAGCCACAAAGTACAAGTATAGTGATGCAGGTAATTCAGATACATGAGAGAGAAACCGTAACGTGTTCCTCTTTCTTTACATGGAAAGGTGAAAAGTCTCAACAATGAATGAAACACGATATGTTAAAGTTCCTGATATGTATTCTAACAACTACCAATCTTGTATTGTGCCTTATTTACAAATCAAAGATTACCACACATGTATACGTAAAACATACATTAATATCCAGTTTCAAGCATCTACTGGGATAGAATCATAGAATATAGCAAATATACCTCCATCAAAGGAAGGATTACCACATCCTTCAAAGGATAACACACAGATCTACACAAAGATATTGTTTACCAATCAATTTTCTAGAAAATACACATTAAAAAAAACCTGACAGTATCTGTGGATTTCTGCAATATAAATAATGACACCATGGCTGATTGTAGAATACCAAACCAAAGCCATGAAGCATGAAGTTAGGGGAAGATATGCACAACTAGCACCTCAAAGTCACTATTAGACACACCATTATACCATAAAATGATATATTTTTTCTATGTATAACTATATATGTGAACTATACATGCATACATAAGATAATAGAATTTTTTAAATAAAAAGCTTAGCCAATGATCAAAAATTCCAGTTTGCTTCTGTTTCAACATGATGTGTAGTACTACCACAGTGTTGAAAACATGTGCTTCAGAATCTGATATGCTTTTTTTCAGTACAGCTCTACCTCTTATTATAAAATGCTGAGCCTCTCATTTGCTTAGCCTCAGTTCTCTCATTTACAAAATGTGAAAATTGATATATATGGTACCAGGCAAGATTTATGTTACAACTGTCACTAAATTTGGAAATATTTAGTTTTGTCTGCGAGATACACAGGTACACAAATTGTCAAAATATTTTCTTGATCTCCTAAACTTACAAACTATTAACAGGATTATTTTCTATCATATTGTTAGCCAATGACAATCTATAGTATAGATCATATAGAAACTTAATTTGCCTTTAAAAAACCTATTCACAACTGCTCATGTGATACTTACTTCCACTAACACAATAGAACCCACATGGATCCAAGCGTTACTAGATTACATTTAATACACCTAACACAAGACCACAGTTGGAATTCCTAACCAGCAACCAAAAGTCAGTCTGAAATTTTTGTTCTGACTTTGCATCATGTTCTCAGTAGAATAGGAGAATATTGAGGTCATTCTCTCTTAGAAATGATGTCTTGAAACTGATATATCTCTTCAAAACCTAGGTGCACATATATAACTGTGTAATCTGATTGCTCTATACATACATCTTTGGTGTCCTCCTTCATATTAGCCTGGACTCCATTCTAATTTATACATTAGGTTTAATAAATTGTTGCACATGGAACAGAACCTCTATCAACCTTCTTGATTTTCTCTGGAGTAAATCAGAATTATGTCTTTACAAGTGCCAGGTTTGGGTTCATATGCTATGTGAAGACAATGAGCAGGAAATATCTTAGATGAAGTCTCTCAGTTTAATGATCAGCATACACTACTTCACAGCATTTATCACAGCTATAATTATTTATTATCTATTAGCCCACTCAAGCTTAGAGAAAGCAGAAATCATATTTATTGTTTGGTACTAGATTCCTACATGGGCCATTAATATGTATCAAGAATTATCCTAATTACTACAGATGCTTGAGTTTAAAAAAGATAAAAAGGTGAAAACCCTGTCTAAAAGTCACTCACTGATGACTAAAAGAAAATGCTAGAGTCTAGGCCCTGAAATATATCTTCATATAATTGTCTAGTTTGTTAAAGTTATCTCATTTTTAAATCAAAAGTCAGATAATTTTAAATAATGGCAAATTTCTAACATTAAATATTGGACAAATTTGTACTTAAATATAACTGTAATTTCATGCAATAATTATCAATTCATCTTTAAATAAAATTAAAGTATTAACAATATTTTTTTACCTTTCTACAACTAAGGTTTATGGTATTAGAAGTTAGTACATACATACTATATCAAAAGCAACATGAGTTCATTATAACCCTGAGGAACAAAAATGATGTATTAAATTACTTAAAAACCTACTGCTTTGTACAGATGTACTTGACTGAGTAGTTCCCTCTTGAGCATCATTTTTGAACTCCATTGATTCTAACCATAAGGAAAAAAATAACACTACAGTAATTTGAAAGCACTTCAAATATTATCTAATTAATTTAATTTTTATGAGAACTTGTTTAATTTTATGTTTATCTTCATTTTATGTGTCCTACAATTTTGAGTGTAGTATACACTTTACTTGTTCATTTTATTTTTTCACTATTAAAATGAAAGCTTCATAAAAAGCAGGTATTTAATTCTGTCTTGCTCAGTGCTATAACCTTCTAACACTTATATCCCAGGGCCTAAGATATGGAATACTCTTAAGAATTTGTTAAATAAATGTGCCAATATATCTAAATAAACTACTGGCAGATCTTTAAACTACTTAAAATAATTTCCTAGAAATAAAATGATGTTTTCAAGTGTTCAAAACATTCCATGCAATCTTAAATACAACATACTTCAACAAACTACTCAGGTTTTCCTCTATGCTAAACTAAATTCAAGTTCTCAAAATCCTTGAGTTGTCACAAATGTAAATATATCATGTCACTCAGACAAATTATCATATATATAAGAAAAATATATATAAAACATGCATAATGCTAAAAATTAACCTAAATCCTTAATATCATCAAATAACCAACAGTTATCACTGTTTCTCAAACTGCTTTCATTATTTTAAGTGTGAATACTTAATTCTCAGGACTCAAAGTTCTCATACAGTAATGACTGGTATGTCTTTCAGGTTTTCAGTTAGAAATTATTCATGGAATATAGAAATTTTAGAGGAATATATAGCCTTATTTCTATTTAAATTTTCTGCAGAAAGCACACACTTACTTTAACAAAATAGTTCTATACTAAGAATTTCTAAGTCAGTCAGGCGGTGGTGGCGCACGCCTTTAATCCCAGCACTTGGGAGGCAGAGGCAGGTGCATTTTCTGAGTTCGAGGCCAGCCTGGTCTATAAAGTGAGTTCCAGGACAGCCAGGGCTATCCAGAGAAACCCTGTCTCAAAAAAACAAACAAACAAAAAAAAATAAAAAATAAAAAAAAAGGAATAAAATGGGTCTTAATTTAAGGAAACCAAGAATCTATTTATAAATTCTACACCAAGGTAATACAGTCAATATACAAATTAAACAAAATTAAAGGGCAAGATTCATATTTGAACATGTAATTAGAAGAAAAGTTGTAAGATATTTAAGACTTGAACAAAAAACAATGAAGCAAATGTGTGAAGAATGAATTATGGGAAATAAATCATAACAAAGTATAAACCAGTATGACCTATTAATGAGTCAAAAAGTACACTTCTACCTACAGAAAGACAGGATGAAAAATTATTCATATTATAGTTTAGAAAGGGGATCGGGTCAGGGCGGATATGGGATTTGGTGTGGGGGGGGTAGTTATGGAGCAGTAACCAGGAAGGGGGATATAATTTGAGATGTAAACGAATAGAATGATTAATTTTTTTAAAAAAGAAAAGGGATTGCATTTATTTCATTTGTATTTTCTATTTTTTCACTATTTTTAATTTTATTTTTTGTTGAGGTGACCTGAAAAAAATGCTTTTCACACGCTAGTAAAGTTCCTCTTAATGCTGAGCTTACATCCCTGATGCAGAAGAGTTTGAGCCTTACCTTGGCTGTGTATGTACTGTATGACCTGTTCAGTTACCTCCATGCCTTATAGTCTTCTTACTTATAAAATTAAGGCTGAAAATTCTAAGCATATATCTCTAGTATAACTTTTAAAAAAAAACTGTATTTAGAGGTGAAAGAGAAGGCTCAGCTGGTAAAAGCACTTACTGCTCCTGTAGATAACCTAAGTTTATTTCCTAGTATCTACAGTAGGTGGCTCGCAAGTACCTGAAACAACAACTCTGGGAGATTTGATGCCTTGAGTTGTTGACAGAATATGTCTAAAGAGAAATCTAATAAAGAATTTCTTCTTTCCAATATTTAATAAGAAATCATTCTAGGTAGGAGGAAAACACTAGAAACAAAGCAGCATGACACTATTCAAAAGGGAAAAGGGGATATAATTGAGCAGGTAGGTGCTTAATATTGTTTTCTTTAAACTTTTTTTTGAGGGGGGGGGGGAGGGTTTCTCTGTGTAGCCCTGGCTGTCCTGAAACTCACTCTGTAGACCAGATTGTCCTGGAACTCAGAAATTTACCTGCCTCTGCCTACTAAGTGCTGGGATTAAAAGGGTGTGCCCCACCATTGCCCTGACTTCTTTAAACATTTTAAAGACTTTATTTCAAAAGTTCAATATAAGGTAACATACCTGTTACAAACAAATAGCTAAAAAACAACATTTAGATAAGCAAAGCTTACCTTCATTCGCTGTTTGCCCCATGGTATTCGCCTCTTCTGTATTTTCCTACAAAGGAAAACACATAATACCTTAGTTTAAGCACTATACATTTCTAAGAGGTAATAGTAATAAAAATGAGAGTCCGATCACTTTAATAGCTTCCCCCTGAATAAAAATAAGGTAGCTGTGAACTAGAAAAATAGTTAACTAATGGAACTTGGGTAAGTATAGGTCTTCTCTTTAGGAGGAAATCAAAAGTGAAAAAAATCAGAGTAAATCGTAAGTAGGCAGCCACTAGTATTCAAATTGAGGCCTATGCTAGAGCCCTCATAATAGTACTGAGAAGTACAAAAATCATGAATACAATGAAAAATTCCATGAATCAAGTCTTCTAACAAACATTACTTGTTAGGAGCCAGGTAAGTACTGTAGAATAGACCTATCATCCCAATAGTCAGGAAGCAGTAGCAGGTGGGTCTTGAATTTTAAGTGATCCTGGATTACATAGTGAGATTCTGTCTCAAAAATTCAAGGAAATTAGTTTTAGGGGAAAATTGTTCATTAGGAAGCTGGCATCACTGTTCATTAGATTTATTTTTTTTTTCATGTCCTTAACATGTTCCATACTCTAAAACAAAGATATTAGACTGTCCCAAAAAGTTATCAATCCAGGCCAAAATTTACATATGAATACACATAAAAAAGTCAGGTGTATAGAAAAAAGTAACAGAACATATAAACTCTATATTCCTGTAGTTAAGATATAATGATGTATAAACTAAATGTAGTTTGGTAAGTAAAGGAATATACTCATGAACTCACCCAGAAAGAATTCTATTATCTCTAACCCAAGACTTAATTGTACTGAAATCCTCACCTCCTCTAACTTTGCTTCTTCTGACAGTTTTTCCTCATCAATACCAATACTTCTTTCAAAACTTAGCTTTACATTTGTTGTCTTTTTACTCATGTATTCAATCAGTGGCCAAAACTTACTTAGGTGACTACACAGATAATTTTCCTTACCCTTGATACTTCCTGGTTAATACTTTCATTCAGTTCTATTCAGTGTACCAAAACAGCTACCTAACTTGTTTTGCCATTGGTATACTTTTCTACCATAATAATACATTATATGTCAGATACAGTCTGGGGTGTTTTCCTCCTACATAACCCTCTTGTTACAACTGGCTATGCAATTAAGAAAAAAGCCAGGACTTTCTGTAGGATAACACTAAGATCCTCCATAACTTCAAAATTACCAGATATATACTCACACAGACCCTATACCCTAACCACAAAAGACTTGTTTCAGGACACCTCATATTATTTTGACTACATGAAATATAATTTCCTTTTCTTTTGCTTGAAATATTAGCAGTGCTTTGATAGCATCAATAAATACAACCTATTTTCTGAAAGCTTTACTTTATTCAATACAAGTATCTGATTCCAGTTTGGTTGCTGGTTTGCTTAACAAATGTTGATATAATTCCTAGGATGTGCTTGGTATTATGTTAATGGAAGGAAGATATATACTCTAGAGTCAGCAGGGGAGAACATGTCTATAATCTCAGCACTTAGGAGGTTCAAACAAGGAATTTGATAGCAGATTTCCTGCCTAGCAAGCAAGACCTTGTGACTAAAGAAGAAAAGGATGGAGAAGTTACGGGAAATAAACAATCTACTATATCAAGTCTGGGAATCTGGGTCAGAAAGATAGCTCAGTGGTTAATAGCTCTTACAGTGGACTTGTGTACAGCTCCCAGCAAACATTTTAGGGAACTCATACTGCCTGTAACTACAGCTCCAAGGGACTTGATGACACCTTTTGAAATCCAAGAGCATAAGCACATAACATCATAATGGACACATAGACAGGCAGACAAGAGCACAAGCATAAAATATGGTAATCAGCAGACAAACACACACAAAACCCCCCACAAATTATGTTTTTAAAAGCGGAAAATCCTCAGGTGACAGAAGATGCTGGCAAGGATGTGTAGAAAGAAGAACACTTCACTGTTGGTGGGATTGCCAGCTGGTACAACCAGTCTGGCAGTTCCTCAGATAATTGGGCATAGTAATACCTGAGGACCCAGCTATACCACTCCTGGGCATACCCAAAAGATGCTCCAACATGTAATAAGGACACATGCTCCACTATGTTCATAGCAGCCATATTTATAATAGCCAGAAGCTGGAAAGAACCCAGATGTCCTTCAAGAGAGGAATGGATACAGAAAATGTGGTACATTTACACAATGAAGTACTACTCAACTATTAAGAACGAGGACATCCAGAGTTTTGCAGGCAAGTGAATGGAACTAGAAAATATCATCCTGAGTGACATAACTCAAACCCAAAAGGACATGCACGGTATGTACTCACTAATAAGTGGATATTAGCCAAAAGTAAAAAAAATTTTAAAAGTACAGAATACCCAAGATACAGTCCCCAGAACTCAAAAATTTCAACAAGCTGAAGTGCCCAAGTGAGGACACCTCAGTCTCTCTTGGGAGAGAGAAGAAAGTGATCACAAGTGGGGAGGGAAAGTGAGGACTTCGGGGTCTGTGATCATTCAGAGATGATGCACCTAACCCTCAAGAGACTGGAGGCCCCAGGGAGTTTAGAGGTCAGGTGGGATGGGGGGTGGGAGCATCCACGTAGAGATGGGTGGGATGGGGAGGAGGTGTGGGAATGTGGAGCAGTCAAATGGTGGATGGGGAATAGAATATGAAATGTAAATAAATAAATTTAAAAAGCACTAAATTGTTTTCATTTGACTTGAAATTAAATTTTCATTTAATTTAAATATATTGTAGCAACATGCTTCTAACAAATTATATATTAAAAAAACTCACATAAAAAAGTTTTTACATTGTTGATAGCTATCCTTAAAAGAAAGCAAGCAAATGTATGTTACTTTTTGAACTGGGTATGATTCATCATGTTACGAATTTACAGCTATTAATTTTATTCACCTAGATTATTAAAATAATAAAAGTCTCATTTTGAAACAAATGAAAGTAATCAGAAAAAACTAAGGCATACTTGTCACAACTATATTTACAAGTAGACAAACATGGTAACACACTCCTGTAATCCCAACACATGAGAAGCAAAATGAAGCCAATGGCAAACAGGGAAACTGTGTCTCAAAAGAAAAATATTATGAATAAAATGAAATAAAAATTCTATTGTTGACTCAGAAATACTTAGAATATGATGGTATTAAGGATTTGTGTCAAATTGTATCCTCCCAAAAATAAAAAAATAAAATAAAATAAAAATTTCTAGAGAGATTCCTAATAATGTTTTAGTAAGATCTACCACAACAAATTTGAAGTTACTCTTTTTCTACATCAATACAAATCCAACAGCATTTAAAAGTGGAGACAGGATGCCCCTGAATTTCTGCCCAATGCCAGCCTGAGCTACATGAGACCCTGGATCAAAAAATGAAATATATAAAAGAAAAAAACATATATGGTAGAATTCCATATCAGAAAATATATAAAAGACAAGTAAAAGGTTGACAAAATATTAATTTATGATTGTAAATTCCTAAGGTTTTAAAACACATCCATAAGCTAATTGCTCAAAGAACTGCTGGCCACTGACATTTGTGAAGAGTTAGAGTTAATGGCAGGGCATGTCAATTTACTACAGGCAGCTCATGGTGCTATATTTTGACAAAAGAAGTAGATCAAGTTACAGCCTACTTCTATTATCAGTGAGCCTAGATTTATAGTTTCTAACACCAGTCCTACAAGATATAATGGAATGATAACAGTACCTACTAAACAACAGACTGTAGAAAAATATGTAATAAACGACCATCTAAAGTGTCTAAAAAACTAACCATCCCTGATAATAATTCAAACATGTAGCAGGTATCTATCTGTAAATTACACATTTAAACATCTAAAACTTTTGGAAAACGTTGATTATAAAATCTGAATTTTTTTAATGAAAAAAATGAAAAAGTCTGATTATAAAGTGATTTAAAACGAAGTAATACACAAATGCACTTATCACTATCAGGTATTTTATCTCAATAGTGACCACAAAGACTGTTTTATCTGGGCCAATTTATGAAACTCTAACAAGTTAATTAAAATTTGAACATTACTTCTAAGTAATTTTAAAGTTTAATGTAAAAGATTTCAAATAATATACTTTAATTTTTCAAAGGAAAAAAAAGAGCTTCACAGCAAGATGTATATTTCTGTGCACTAAGAGAACTTAAATACATTTGTATTAGTATTAGAATTTAAATATGCATAAATCAAAATAAAAGCTAGCCAAAATTGATTTAAGGTAGTAAAAGTGAACAAATATTAAAATCAGAGAATTTGACAATATTCACACTTAAATAGTTTCTCAAGACTACAAGGTACATATCAAGAAGAGTTGTTTTTATCTGGATTTCTGTACTAGGTAATCCTTTTGAGAAAAAAAAAAGTTGAGGAAACTGGTATGTATTCTGAAGGCAAGACCCAATACACAGAAGTCTTTTCCTAAGAAAAGAACATATTCTCAAGTATATCATAGAATTGCAGAGTATCTGTCTCTTTGTAAGTTTACAATGGCACATTGCTACAAAAGGTGAGCACTGTCTTTCTGGTCCGAACAATTTGGTCCTATAAACATAGAAAGTGGCAGAACCACAGCCATAAACACAAGTCACAAGTAGGGGAGCTGAGGGGTCTTTATCTTCAAATTTTTCCCAACTCCTTACTTACACAAAAATCAAACAAGTTGACTCTATCATTTAACTCTTCAAAATAAAGAATTCATCTAGTCTAGAAAGACTCATCATAGTCAGCGGCCATATGTACCGAAAACTCTTCAATTTCTCACCTAAGTGCAAAGTTATGCTCATTTCTTGTTAAAAACTTCCTAACACATGCCTCAAAACAAAAATAGGATAAAGCTTTAGGGACATTATGTTTAATAGAAATTATAACATAAACACTGTTGCTATTATTTCTATGGCTACCAAAGTTTACTTATACCAGATAACAAAGGCAAAATAATCATAAATGTCTTACTCATGAAAACCAAACATTTCATTTTAAATCTTACATAGTTTCTCAAATTTGTTCAAGTTATCCTGCTTTAAAAAAAAAAACTATTCAACTGTGTTAGATTTTTTGCAAATGAAATACAGGTAAAGGCATTTCTATACCTCAAGTAACAAAAACCCAAGCTATTAAGTGTAGCTACTTAAGCTATTTTATGTCTTTACTGGCTAGTTTTGTGTCAACTTGACAAAAGCTGGAGTTATCAAAGAGAAAGGAGCTTCATTTGAGGAAATGCCTCCATGTGATATAACTGTAAGGCATTTTTTCTATTAGTGATCAAGGGGGAAAGGCCCCTTGTGGGTGGGACCATCTCTGGGCTGGTAGTCTTGGTTCTATAAGAGAGCAGGCTGAGCAAGCCAGGGGAGGCAAGCCAGTAAAGAACATCCCTCCATGGCCTCTGCATCAGCTCCTGCTTTCTGACCTGCTTGAGTTCCAGTCCTGACTTCCTTGGTGATGAACAGCAGTATGGAAGTGTAAGCCGAATAAACCCTTTCCTCCCCAACTTGCTTCTTGGTCATGATGTTTGTGCAGGAATAGAAACCCTGACTGAGACAATGTCTATATTTATAAAATTAAATGAATAAATTATAGCAGTTTGGACTTAAGATGAATCAAACTTGCGTTCTATTTCCCTTAAGATAAAATGCTAAAAATATCAGACTTTCTAAAACAGGTAAACCTTTACAATTACCATCATCTGTTCTCTGATTTCTAGGTGTTCTGTGTCTACAATCACTTCAAATCTGAAGATCTCATGTACTAACTTCTATGATATTAATAATGATTTTAATTTTCTTAGGTGACTAGTAATTCAAACAGAGAATCCTCTTGAATCTACCCCAGTATTGCCTTTAACCCAAAGACAGGGGCAATAAAAATCTCAAGTAAAATACCCCACTCCCAAGAATTCAAACTAAAAATTTGTCTCTGAAGCTAACTTACAATAAAACATTTTTATCCAAAAGACCTAGTATTTACTCAGCCTTTTTCAAGGCACTTTACCATCGTCAATTATTTCTTAGTGAGACAACCCAGGGTTATCCGACCATTTCACTGATGTGGAAATAGACACCTACAGAAGAGAACAGGGGCAGGAAAAGGGGTGATAGGAAGCATCTGGGAGAAACAGGCAGGCAGCTAAAAAGGAACAAACTCAAAAGAAAACGAGAGTCAATTCTAGCCTGTAGCTGAAATCACAATCATTATTTTGGCTTTAGAGATATTTAAGATATATTTTGAAATAGGTAAAGTACTTTGCAAGTCTAGCTATAACCTAAGTTTCTTACTAATAAATATGCAATTCCTTAGCATTAAAAATATCCAATTTCCAATGGGCACACTGATTTCAACTAACACTTGCAAAATATCTGTCTTCCACAGGCCTAATCAGAAAATAAACTCATAAAATATATACCTTCATATAATCCTAACAAAGTGCACAAAAATCACAGAAGTCAGAAATATGTTTTGATTACAAGCAGAATGTAAAGAACAGTGGCAAAAGTAACTGAGTTTGACCATTAGTCAAAGAAATGCTTGTTCTCTATCAATTATGATGTTCTTAGCAACCTTGAAATATACAAGGATAAGATGCTGGTGGGTTGGTTTCCTTAAACACCAGAAACTAAAATGCATAATGGACTTTGAATAAATATATTTTGAACTTGGTGAATTCTAGAAAATAAATGCACACTGGTGGTTAATAAATACCTTAACTGAGCCATAAATCTAAAAGGCTGACAAAATACCTGACCAAATCATGACAAATAAGATGCTTAAGGAGCAACTCTGTTTATCAGTTTTAAAACATCCTTTATAGATAGTGCAATACCAGTAACATTATCAACATCCCCCTCACCAAATTACAATTCTAAAGCAGAGCAGGACTTCTGGGGTGAACAGGCTCATAAGGAACTTACCTCTGCTTGGAGGACATACATGGTATTCAAAATTTTCAAAGCTATTTAAATGGTTTGACTAAGTTCTTTATAAGTTTCAAACTATTCTAAAGATGATGGATAAACTCACTGTCTTCTCAAAATCTTAGATTTACTTTCAAGAGCTCATTTTAACATTCCTCCCATTAAATACAGAAAGCCACAAACAGATTAGAATAATACCCATCATTACAAATAGGTTATTTAATGGTAAGGGGGGGCAAAAAAGATAAAATTGTCATTACATTTGGAATAAAGAACATTTCCAAACAATTAGAAAAAAAAATCAAGGTTATGCCAATGAAATAACACTATAAAACAACTGCTTATACACAAGTACATCTTACAATATTCTTCCCTCAAATTGAAAATAATACTGTCCCTGGAAAAATTTAAATTGCAACAACTGATGCTCTCTAAGGAAACAAGCATCTCCAATAGTTGAAAATCATGCATCATAAGCTATCTCCCCTGCCTTGGTTTCCCCTTAGCAACCAATTTTTAAAAGGCATCCTAAAGTCATACTAATGGCATCCTAAAGTCATACTAATGGCAAGTCATAAAGCTTAATATTCTCATTCTTCAAAAACAGAATCAGATTTCAAATTATAACCATACTTTGTGATGAATGACAAGTGTTTAACAACCTTTTTTAAAACATCAATACCCTCAGATAGAAATCTGTAAGTAAATGTGAGCTGCCCACATACATACATGGCAGGACAAGTGGGGAAGGGAGAAATGGGTGATTACTAGTAAGCTTTTGAAGCCACATATATAGCTCAAGGCACTCCCCTCCCCCCTTAAAAATACAGTCGATAAAATTCTAATATCTTTTTCTCTGACTCTTGAAGTACAAGTACCATTCAGGTTTAAAAAAAAAAAAAGTCAATAAAGAAGAAGAACCTTTACAGAGCTGTTTCGAAGCAAATGGTCACTACATTCAAGTTTTACATGATTGCTGACCATCATCTCCTTTAATACATCTCCTTGCCTGAAGGCTCTCAGGGGAAATTAGTCCTAGCCTTCCTGTCCAGCTTTATGAAGGAGTCATCCCCTCTGGAGGGCTAAACGTGTCAGGATCCCCAAAACACATACCTGGCATCAGACCCACAAGGGGCTCCAGGCCACAGGCACATTTTTCTAGATTGATATTCCCTACCAAAATCCAAGTTACTTCCCAAGTGCTTGTCTCAGCCCAAACCATTCAAAGTCATTCCTGACCCTTAGCCCTACCAATCTCCCACAAAGCCCCCAGGCTGCAGCCTGGCCCCACCTACCCTGGGGAGAATTGCAGAGGGCGCTGTCGGTGCTCCTGGGGAGGGGGCCTGTTGAGGGGAGCTGGGCCAGGGGCCGAATACCTCTAGCAAGATGAGCCAGTGAAGAGGGTCCGAATAAGTGTGAAGGTCAGCAGCGAGTGCTAGCAGCGGAGATGGCCCACAGAGAACACTAATTTAGACACAGCAGCCTTGGCATCTGGGGTAAAGCTTCCAGGGGTGTGAGGCAGGAGTGTTGGGACAAACTGAGGCGGGACGCTGGCGCGGCAGTAAGGGGGCGTTCCCAGCGCAGGACTTGCCCCTAAGGCTCCCCTGCCCTGCAGACAGCCATCAGGACTCCAACATCAGGACTCCATCTCCACTTCCCAAGGGGGACCAGGGCCACCAAGCACCTCGGGTCTTCTCCGCCCGAGCAAAAGCACTTCTGTCATGCTAGCTCAGGGAGCAGGCACCAGACTTCACATTGCAGCCGCCATTTTTGAGAAGCCGCGCGCAGAGCCGCGCATGCCCCACAACCGACACAGCCACTCCACCCTCCCACAGCAGGCTGTGTGCCCGTGGTTGCTGCAAACACGCCCTAAGACTGCTGCCGCGGGTGGAGCTTGAGCCCAGGACCCAGCAACCTGCATGAACGAGTTTGAGCAGTGGCCATCGTGGAGAAGTGGTGATGCTAAAAAGCCTTTGGCAGTTTTCCCTTATACTTCAGGATCAGAAATCCTAGCAACAGGCTAAGTACCCAAGACCCCTGGGGTCTAGCATCAAGTTCCATGCTGGGTACTCACTGCCATTAGACTTTTAGATCCCTGGCTAACTCCTATTTTGGCCACTTACCCCCCCCCCAAAAAAAATAAATAGTTCCACAAGAAACCAAGTCAAAGGAGCAAGGAAAACTCAGCTCCTACTATGGAACTGGAGCTGTGCCTTCCAGCTCCTTCAGCTTAAATCCTCTTCACCATGGGTTTTAGGCACCAATGCCCTGCCAGTCCCACTTTCTGGATTCTATTGTTCTTAATTTATGCTTAATCTTAAAGACATGAGATTAGCCTAGTGACAAATCCCGTTTGCTCACATTTGATGGATCCCAGAAGGGTTGAATACATAGTTCAACTTGTGTTGAACTGCACGTGCTTTCTCACCTCAGAGAAACCTATAGCATGAGTGGAGATCACTCGGAAGAGAGGAAGAAAAAATTCCTTAAAATATAGCATCCAGCTGCACAAAATACATCACACAAAATGCCACAGAAAATATTCACCTCTAGTTCAGAGTTAAGAAACCAATTTCAAAGTTTTGCTTGAAAAATACACAATATGCTATGTTAGCCAAAAGTAAAAGTTAAGTCTCCTCTCTATACCTCTATCCAAAACTGAGTGTAGGTTTTCTATCTTTTACCTTAATGTATAATGGACTAAACTAAAAGCATATATCCACAGCAACAAAGAGTATATGCATTTCCTCCAATGTAAAATAATTTTCATATGCAACTTTTACAGTAAGAAATAAATGCCACTCCTTCAAGAATGTTAGCATTGTATATAATAGGCATTGCTAGAAGATAGTTTTAGGAGAAAAAGGGAGAGCTTTTTTGTCTCCCTAAGAGGCCAGTAGTGCCTAAGACAGTAAAATAGAATGTAGTCCCATATATCCATTCTTTTGAAACTGAACAGGCCTAACACCTAGAGATCTCCAGAATGATGTGATATTAAATTCTTTCTCTCTTCCTACTAATTAGGAAACTCTCTCCCTGAAAATAATACAGTATTCTCTTGGTGTAAGTTAGCTGCTAACTTGGGACATACAGTGCCTATTTCTACATGCAAACTCACATATTCTTGATTTCTGTAATGTACCTAGTTCAAGAAAGATCTAAACATGGTGAACTTACTACTGGTGATTTGCTTCACAATTTGAAAATCACTTGATAAATACAAATAAACAGATAAACACAAAAACTTGATAAACTTAATAAATACAAATATAAACAGATTAACAGATAACCTAAGAGTTGTCATCTGAGTTTCAGAAGAGCACAGTAGCATACTCACCCTTATAAGGAGATATAAAATTTTCTTTCCTGTAACTCATACTATAAAGACAATATACCATTGAGACTTCCAGGGAGAACACAGAGTCTTTACGACATGAGGATGCCGATTTTGAAACTGAAGAACTGAAAAACTACCATCATGAGCCTGAAATGATTCTATAATATTTTTCCCTCAACACTGTATCGTGCCATGAGATCTAAATGTGGCTTCTATTCTAATAGAACTAGCAACATGTGGATATTTAATATTAAATTTAATTGGGTTGAAAGTTAGTTCAGTAGTAGAGCATTTGCTTACCATGTAGGAGACTCTAGGTTCAAACACTGGTACCAAACACACACACACACACACACACAAATATAACTAAAATTTCAGCAACAAGATCCAGAAACTTCTATTGCTCCCACCTGGTCTCTGTGCCTAATTCTCATTAAGCCTATGATGTCAAAGGCCACTGCAGAAGAAAAATCAGGGTTAGGCCTAGGCTGAACCTAAGGTTTAGCACTCTTTTGTCTCTCTTTTTTTGTTTGTTTTTGTTTTTTTGTTTGTTTTTCGAGACAGGGTTTCTCTGTATAGCCCTGGCTGTCCTGGAACTCACTTTGTAGACCAGGCTGGCCTCAAACTCAGAAATCTGCCTGCCTCTGCCTAAGTGCTAGGATCAAAAGCATGCATCTCTTTTGTCTGTATTACCTGAAGAAATGATTAGTGGATAAAGTCAAGTAAGAATACAATGCATGCATCCATCTTTCCATCTTCTTTGACAAAGATTTATAGCATATATTTTCCAAGCATAGGAAAACTGGGAAGGTTACTACAAAAAGAGACAGAAACTAAGGAAGGGCAAATATGATGTATTTACTTGGTTTTGGACAAAGGCACCACAAAACTATACCATAGCAACAAACAGAAAAGTAAATAATTTAGTGACACATGGCTTAAAATATGCTTTCAGAATGTTAACATCCAACAAAAAAGAGAAAAACAAGAAAGAAAAAAAAACTCTTCAAACTGAAGTAATATAGTAAGTAGAAAAAAAAACTCTTCAAACTGAAGTAATATAGTAAGTAGAAAAAAAAACTGGAGCTAAAATGAAAAACTCTCTTCTCTTGAAAGACTATGAGGTCAGAGCTCTCCAGTAAGTCAAGACTAATGAACAAAATAAGTGAAAACCCAGTAGTGGTAGGACTATTGAACTTCAACATGAGGTGATTCAAGATAAACCCAAATTAAGACAACCACATATCTCAGTGATGAGAACTTACTTATTAAAACTGTTGATTATATAAATAGCATCAAAATTTTTTCAAAACTTAAGAGTATAAATTTAGAATAAAGATTGTGTTTGCTACTCAAGCATAAGAACACTCAATGCCAAATAGTTCTGCAGTATAAAGCAGTTCATAAGAAACTTTAAAATTATTTTAAAAAATATCATGTTTCCATTATTATTTTAGCATAGTGTAAGCTGAATAACTCTACCTTGAAACCAACCATCTGAAATGTTCCAGTATCTAAAACCAGTGCCAAAGTGTTGCTTCAAGAAAAAAGCACATCGTGAAAACCTGTTTCATGCACATTATTAAAAATATTGTATAAAATACTGTACTATATATAATATATAGCAGTGAATTTCACATATAGACCTGAAACCCTAAATATCTACATGTTTATCATAAAACTTCTAAATAAAAAAAAAACCCCTTCTATTCTTAAGTACTATGGATAAAGAATATTCAAACTGTAGAAACCCAGATTTCATTAGTATTAATTACTCATGAAATGACTAATTCAGTAAAGTAAGAAAACTTAATAAAATCAAAGTAACGTTATTATTGTCCCAAAAAAGATAAGTATCAAAATAAATTGATATCAGTGCAAAAAACTTGACTAACTACCCTATTTATTTCCATGAAGACATGTGAAATAAATGTAATCATTAAAAAACTATTCAGTTGATACTAGTCTCATTTCAAATTCTCTATAGCTAAATAAAGTTAGTACCTATTAAAATGGAGAAAGAAAAGCATTGTCTTTCATACTAGATAAAATTATTCCCAATCATTACTATTTGAAGACTAGACCATCATGATTTACTAGCAAGAAGCTGGCTCTTGCAAAGACAGAATCTCAGACTCGAGATTAAACTTAATGAGAATTTCATTTTTCAAAGTTGCAAAAAGTTGGGGGAGGATTATGAATGCTGGAGAAGCACTGATCCAAATCACTCCTAATGTTAGCTTATATGCAGCAACTATCTATCAAAGAGAATGGAGAGTGTATATGAACAAAAATTGCAATCACAGCACTATGAAGAAAGAGACAGGAGAAAAATTCAAGTACAAGCCAACCTGCAAGAACAACATCTAGACCTTTCAGGGTTACAGGACTATACTGTCATGAACAACAACAAAAAACTAAGAAGTTCTTTGTTCCAAGATGGTACTTAGTCTACACATATAACCCCAGCACTGAAGAGGTCAAGGCACAATGACAAAGAATTAGAAGCTAGCCTAGACTACACATACAAAAGGATCTCTGTTAAACAGGCAAAAGGATAATCAACCTATAACATCTGCTAAGCACTGATATCCAAAGTGCCTTCAGATACTCTAGCTAGGTTAGACAGATGTTCCTTTCCCTCCAACTGCTAAATAGAAGCTACCTCAGGACACTACCTACTCTTTTCAACATAAAATTCTTCCTATAGGCTGGGCATGGTGGCACACGACTTTAATCCCAGCACTTGGAAGGCAGAGGCAGGCGAATTTCTGAGTTCAGTCCAGCTTGGTCTACGGAGTGAGTTCCACGACAGCCAGGAGTATACAGAGGAACCCTGTCTCAAACCCCCCCCCCCAAATCTTCATATAAAAGACCTTTCTTCCCCTATACAAAATTATCTATAATTTGGCAGATTCTCAAAGAAAGCACTCCAGGGGAGAAAAAGGAGGAAAAAGGATACTGAGATACATTATCCAGGAAATTCAAATACACTCTACACTCACGTGTTATTGAAGTAATTTTCTTGTCAACCTTTAAATCTGTAATGATAACAACTGATTCCACAATACAGATAACAGAATCTATGACACTGCTCTTGGCTACAAGTGAAAGAATCACCTAAGTTAGTTTTATGATAAATGATAAAGTATAAAAGTCACGTACTCTCAATAATTATACTCTTTACCAGGCCCTAGAAAACACCTCAAATTTTATCCTAGTGACAAATACATAAACTCATTTAGCACTGTCTAAAACAGAAAAAGCCTAATAAAATAGTCACTGATAAAAAACTGTGTTAATCAATGACATACAAAATAGTAAACTACATGTACATAAAAAATTAATGAATTAAAGCAATACATGTAAGTTACAACACAAAGATAATATGAAACAAAAGACATGGAAATATTCCACACAAACTTAATAGCCATTAGTTAAGTTAAAAACTACAAAAATTAACTTTTCAGCCACACCTTGCCTGATATCCAAAGTGTCTTCAGCTAGTGTAGCTAGGTAGACAGATGTTCTGTTCCCTCCCATTGCTACATAGGGCTATGTTATGAAACTATTCATTCTTTTTAACAAAAAGATTTTCCCATAAAGACCTTATAGCCATATAAGGCCGATAACCTCAACTATTTCTGAAAAGCACAATGGAAAGGGAAACATGGGAAGTAACTGGCACCTAAAATTACTCAACGGGCAAAAACAAAATTTAAAAATTACTCCAAACCATAATGCTGGCTATAAACATCACGAAGAAGTGATAAACCAGCCCTTGGATCAGCATCCCACCACCACAACCCCTGGGGTTCAGGGAGAAGTCAAGGAACTAGAAATTTCCAGAAGCCCTCGAGGGCCATCTTTGATGGGGGAGGAGGAAACGCCTGAGGAGAGGAGGACTTGCTGGGCCGAATCCCGAGAAATATTCTACTCACTGCCATGGTGAGCAGAGGGGTCCACTGGGCCGAAACCCACACTTGGAATCGAAGGAGACGGCCCTCAACTCGGAGAAAGCCCACCAGCCAGGCGAGAAAGCCGTTAAGGCTTCAGAGCTTTGGCGCCATAGCCGCGGACCCAACAGCCACAGGTGCAGACTCAACGGCCCAAGCTGCCAATCAGACAACAGGGATTTCTGGGAACCGGAAGTTTGCGACTTCCTCTACCGCCCCCTACAGGCGGGGCTTAAAAGGAGCCTGTGGCGCCAGAAAAGGAACCCAGATGCACATTTGTGAATGCTGGCTCCAGGCTGCCAAGTACTGCTACACAAATTACAGTGATGCTGGAAACTTAAACACCAACACAGACTAGACTTTTGCGTCCTAGAGGTAGTGGAGGATCTTACATTTCACTGATAAGAAAGCGTTAGTTGTAAAGCACAGGACAGACTTTTAACTTGGACTGAGCAAGAAGGAATTTACATATGCCTGTCTTTTGAGTGTTCTACTTTAAGCACTCTACTTGAAAAGTAGGCACCAGGCAAAGAATTATCAATGGCAAAGGGGTGAGAAGGGAGATGCTGGAACTGGAAAACAGATCACTGTGGAGAAGGAGAAAAAAAAACAGGTCTTTTATTTACAAAAGGGTTATGGAGAGAAAGTGGGTGAAACTTGATAAAGATATGGAAAAGCATGATCAGCCTAGAACGAGGAGTAGGAATAGGCTTGGAGCACTGGAGAGAGAGTGTGGGAATGTAGGAAAATATGGAGGAGGGTTGAGAAAGGATAAAAGGTAAAGGAAAAAGAATCTGGTGGAGAAGACACACTAAAGGAAAAAAGGGGGGTGAGAGGAGGAACTGATTCCAGAACACAAAATATAAAAGGGGGGGGCATCAGGGAAAATATTGTCAAATGGAGAAATGGAATTTCTTTGAAAGTGCACATCTCCCACCGTTGACTGAGCAAGATTCAATCCTATTTCTCCTGAAGTGGAAATAGAACCGTCTGTGAGGCAAACTCCACCCTGGTCATACAGAAACCCAATCTCAAGAAACAACTAACAGTGCTGTGATGGTTGCAAGGACAATTTCTACAACTACACAAACAACCACCACCAGCAACAACAACAGCATCAGGAATACAAAAACAAAAAAGATAATAGTGGAAAACTAATGGGCTCTGGAAGAGAAAACTGGGTTTAGGAAGCTTGAAAGTAGTGATGAAGGAAAATTGTCTTATACATGGTACAATAGTTTAGAGTGTTTAAAAAGGAGGATAAAAATACAGTAACAGGGCTAGAGAGATGGCTCAGTGGTTAAGAGCACTGACTGCTCTTACATAGGTCCTGAGTTTAAAAACCAGCACCCACATGGTGGCTCACAACTATCTGTAACAAGATTTGGGGCCCTCTTCTGCAGTGTCTGAAGACAGCTATATTGTACTTACACACAATAAAGAAAACTTAAAAAAATACAGTAACAACAGGGTGAAAGGATGAAGGCAGAAGAGACAAACGGCAGGCACTCAAAGTGTAGAAGTACGATAAGAAATTGGACAAAGTCATAACCAATAAAGAGAACAGGAGGAACAGGCTGAGGATATAGGTAAAGAGGGAGAAAGAAGGAGTAAACAGAGAAGTTGGGAAAGGAGGCAGCATAGGTCAATGGATACAGATGTGATTTAAAACAAAGGACACGAGGGGATAAAAACATAGGATAGGAAGGAAAGACATTGTGGAGAAAAATAGGGCAAGGGAGAAAAAAAGAGACACCAGGAGACTACAAAATCAGGAGAACATTTAACCACTGATGCCTGATGCCACACAGCTCAGTGACCTAAGCAAAAACCCCAAGCTAGACTGCATCTTTCAGTATACCATTAGGACTAGGCAGGTGTTCTTCCGTTGACACTACATGACCACTAAGGTCTGTGACAGGTTGGTGGCTCCTTGTGGAGGCTTTTCTCCTCTTATCCAGTGAGGTTCCTGAGAAGATGACCCTGGGCCAGCAAATAATCGCCCACCAGCACACATACAAGCAACCATCAATAAACGTGGTGGGACACTTAGAAAATCAGAGAAAATGCATTACAGCCTAAGTGTAACATTGACAGGATGGGAAGGAGAATGGTGTGTAGCTGTGAAAATAACCAAAACCTAAATTCTACATATGCGCAACTGTCATCGAATGAGAGAATATTACCACCATCACTTACAAACAAAAAGCTTATACCTTGGCAAGTCTGAATAATGTGACACTGTTTAATGATGTCAACACTACAATACAACAGTAACTTTTACATACTCCTCTGTGGGAATATTATTTCTGGCTTTGGAAGGGATTTTCAGCCTGTGTTATGTATGGAGGGAGCAGCACAGCTCTGAGAAATTCTTACCCTAGGCCTTTCATCCTCAGTGGCCTCGACCAGGAGAGCAGAGCAGATAAGGGTCAAAATATCAGGCCTGTGCTACCATGAAAATCCTCACAACAGGAGTTTTCTAACACAAGAAGGCATGAGTTCTAAGGACTCAAATTTAGTCAATGGGAGCAAATTACAGGCAGGAAAACAAGTAAGGATAATTCTATGCAGGATAACACTCCCTAAATGTGAATGAATTTTAACTATCTAAAACAGCAAACTACCTTTCCTTTAAAGACAACAAGAAGTAAATAGAAGAAAGGCAGGATCTAAAGCTGGTGACACTGGAATGGACTCTGGCCACTTCAGAGGTTCAAGAAAGTACATCACAACTTCCAAACCTACCTAGGGACAAAACAATTATACAGTCTGCTTAGAAGACTGACAGAAGGAGCTCCAAGGTTTAAAAGGAAAAACACGGAGAAGGATCATGCTTTTGCTCAGCTACAGTCCTGGGAGTACCATGGATTACAGACAAGTTGTTAAGGGCTAGCTAGGGCTGTCTCGAGTGTTTCCATAAGCCCTGATGTATGGAGAAATACCTCAGTTCCTTTTCTAACACCAGGCCCATGCTAAACAGGCAATAGACATTTTAAAGGATTTGATGAAAAACCATCAAAAATAAAATTAAAAAGGTCAACTGTGAAGCAACTGTTTCCCTTGTCTTCTGATTGACCAGCAAACAAAGTAATCCAAGAACTGATGCCCATTCCTCAACATCAGTCCCTTTTGGTCCATTCTATGCTTGTTTGTTTTCTGGTTTTGGGTGGCATCCTGAGGCACAACTTAGTCAGTCATACCTTGGGTATAAGGAATCATGTATCTAATTCTGACAACACAGACCCATCAAGATGAAACCCAATTGAACCTATTAGGTAGCATTCTGTCTGTCTGGCATGACTTTTCTTAGGCTTTAATGTATGAGGTCCATAATTACCCTTGCT